>NC_135506.1:101107528-101419511 GCF_052857255.1 Amblyomma americanum | reverse complement strand
TCGAAAGTTTCTGAAAACTCGAAAGGAGGAAGAGGAAGACGACGCTGCTTGATCTGTCGTCACCTCAGCTCAGTAATTTTGCCTTGTTTTCTAGTTATTAACTAGGTTATTTCCATCCTTGGAAGACGGCCGCGTCTTTAAGGCGGTACTGTCCCTACGGGAAGGGTACGGCAGCTCCGGCGCCGGTATCCTTAAAGGGACAGCGCCATCCGAAGGAGCCCAGGGGGGCGGAGGCGGCCATGGCATCACATGGCGGGGATCTGCCAGTCATCAGGGACGTCCAGCAGTGCAGTGCGTCATCATCGCTCAGTGGGAACGACTCAACTATCGTCGCCTCTGACGAGGAAGTGGCTGACATGGCGGAAATGGACAACGATGGCTTTAATGCGGTGAGTCATCGGAAGCACCGGACAGTCGGCATCCCAGTGATAGTTCAGCCAAAAGAGAAAGGTGTTGACTTCAGAGAGTGGAACCCTATCAGGCTGTTCGATGATATTAAAGTACTACTGGGATCTGCTCCGATTCGCAGTCGCTTCACAACGCAAGGGGCTCTTCATCTAGATATCTCAACGGAAGAGCAAGTAGGCATTCTTCCGCGGTGCTCTCAGATCGGTGGCATACGGGTTCAAGCCCGGTTGCCACACTCCTACATGACTAACACATGTGTTATAAGCGGAGTACCAGTGTGGTATTCGGAAAGTGCCCTTCTTGACTACTTGAAACCGCAAGGAGTTCTGCACGTGCGACGGTTAATGCGCCGGGTGGAGCCTGGAGAACAACAATGGGCAGCGAAGCCTACAAACTCTATTGTGCTAACGTTTGCTCCCAACACCGAGCGCCCTGGAATAATTGACCTTGGTTTCACCAAACATGCAGTCCACGAGTTCGTTGAAACTCCTCCCCGGTGCTTCAGGTGCCAACGCTTTGGACATGTAGCAAGAGTTTGCAACAAAGATCAACGTTGCAAGCGGTGTGGCGGTGGCCATGATTACAAAGAGTGCAAGGCAGATTTTGCTGGCGCTAATTGTGGAGGTGACCATCCAGCGAGTTTCAGTGGCTGCACATTCCGTGTAAGCGCCTTACACCGTCGCAAGTCCTTCATTAGTGGCCCCAAACCACAACCTCCTGAGAAGCCGATACATGGAAGTGAAGAGTTCCCTGCGCTCGAGTCGGAAGCTCGGGACGTGGTAGTAAGCGACGTCGCTACACGACCTGATCCGAGCAAGTCGGCAACGGCCTCCGAGGGTGAGCTGGCTGTTCGATCTGCTTCTGCAAAAAGTGTCCATATTCCTCAGCCACCAGGTCACAGCAAGACTCGACAACATGGAGGACATCCCCTTGCCTTAAAACAGATGCAGACACCAGCTACCGTGGCCAAGAGTGGGTCCCAGTCCCCGTCTTTTGTCGAAGTGGTGCGCCAGTGCGTGCAGCAAAATAAGGAGCTCAAAAGCCGGAATCTCTCCGACCTTGTACGCGTTTTGTTTGATGTCCTGCGTTCATATAGCCAAGCGATGCAGCCTGGCACTTTGAAGAACTTTATACAGCTGGTGCTTTCCTTTGAGACCTTGATCACCGCCTTCGCAGAGAACTTCAACTCCTAGATGGCTAGTTTTCTTCAACCTGTTGCATCTAAAAACCCTAGAAAAGTGCCGTTTATCATGCAATGGAACTGCGCTGGGATTATAAGTCGATTCATCATCATCATCATCATCATCATCATCAGCCTTACTACACCCACTGCAGGGCAAAGGCCTCTCCCATGTCTCTCCAATTAACCCTATCCTTTGCCAGCTGCATCCACCCTTTGCCTGCAAACTTCTTAATCTCATCCGCCCATCTAACCTTCTGCCGCCCCCTGCTACGCTTACTTTCTCTTGGAACCCACTCCGTTACCCTTAAAGACCAGCGGTTATCTTGCCTTCGGATCACATGCCCTGCCCAAGCCCATTTCTTTCTCTTGATTTCGACTAGGATGTCATTAACCCGTGTTTGTTCCCTCACCCACTCTGCCCGCTTCCGATCTCTTAACGTTACACCTATCATTTTTCTTTCCATGGCTCACTGCGTTGTCCTTAACTTAAGCTGAACTCTTTTCGTTAGCCTCCACGTTTCTGCCCCGTAGGTGAGTACCGGTAAGATTATGCTGTTGTACACTTTCCTCTTGAGGGAAATTGGTAAACTGCCACTCATGATCTGCGAGAATTTGCCATATGCGCTCCACCCCATTCTTATCCTTCTAGTTATCTCCCTCTCATGATCCGGATCAGCTGTCACTACCTGCCCTAAGTAGACGTATTCCGGCACAATTTCTAGGCTCTCGCTGCCAATTGTGAACTGTTGTTCCCTTGCTAGACTGTTGAACATTACCTTGGTTTTCTGCATGTTAATTTTTAGACCCATCGATCTGCTCTGCCTGTCTAACTCGTTGATCATGATTTGCAGTTCACCTCCTGAGTGACTCAGCAAGGCAATGTCATCAGCAAATCTCAGATTATTTAGGTATTCTCCATTTATTCTTATTCCCAACTGTTCCCAATTCAGGCCTCGAAATACCTCCTGTAAACCGGTGGTGAAAAGCATTGACGAGATTGTGTCTCCTTGCCTGACGCCCTTTCTTATTGGAATTTTATTGTTGACTTTATGGAGGGGTATGGTAGCTGTGCAGTTGCAGTTATATATCTTCCAGTATTTTGACATAAGGCTCTTCTACACCCTGATTATGCAATGCCTGTATGACTGCTGAAGATTCCACTCGGTCGAATGCTTTCTCGTAATCACTGAAGGCTATATATAGAGGTTGGTTATATTCTGCGCATTTTTCTATCACCTGATTGATAATGTGAATATGATCTATTGTGGAATATCCTTTACGAAAGCCTGCCTGATCATTTGGTTGATTAAAGTCTAACGTTGCCCTGACTCTATTAGCGATTACCTTAGTAAATACTTTGTAGGCAACGGATAGTAAGCTGATCGGCCTGTAATTTTTCAAGTCCTTGGCGTCTCCCTTCTTATGAATTAAGATAATGTTTGCATTCTTCCAAGCTTCTGGTACAGTCGAGGTCATAAGGCATTGCGTATACAGGGTGGCTAGTTTTTCTAGCACGATGTCCCCTCCATCCTTCAACAGATCTGCTGTTACCTGATCCTCCCCAGCTGCTTTTCCCCTTTTCATTGCTTTTAAGGCTTTCTTTACTTCATCTTTCGTTACTGGCGGGATGACGCATTGCTGTGCACTGCTGTCTTTCTCATTGGCGCTCTGATTACATTGGCTACTGTACAGCTCAGTGTAGAACTCTCCGGCTACGTTAACTATCTTATCCATATTGCTAATGGCATTGCCCTGCTTGTCTCTTAATGCATACATCTGGTTTTTACCTATGCCTAGTTTCCTCTTCACTGTTTTTAGGCTACCTCCGTTCTTTATAGCATGCTCGATTCTCTCCATATTAAACTTCCTTATGTCGGCTACCTTGCGCTTATTTATTAACTTTGATAGCTCCGTTAGTTCTATTCTATCGGTAGTGTTAGATGCCTTCATGTTTTGGCACTTCTTAATCAGATCTTTCGTCACCTGAGATAGCTTCCCGGTATCTTTTCGAACTGTCCTACCGCCTACTTCTACTGCGCACTCCGTAATTATTGATGTCAGGTTATCGTGCATTGAATGAACATCAAGATCATCTTCCTCATTTAACGCCGAGTATCTGTTTTGCAGCGCTATCCTAAACTCCTGTGCTTTCCCTCTTACGGCTAACTCGTTAATGGTCTTCTTCTTCGCTAGCTTCTTCCGTTCCCTCTTCAAGTCTAAGCTAATTCTAGACCTTACCATTCTATGGTCGCTGCAACGCACCCTTCCGAGGACGGCCACATAGTGAATGATGCCAGGTTTAGCGCATAGTATGAAGTCGATTTCATTTTTAATCTCACCATTGGGGCTCTTCCAGGTCCACTTCCTGTTTTCTCGTTTGCGGAAGAAGGTATTCATGATCCGTAAATTATTTCTATCCGCGAATTCGACTAATAACTCTCCCCTGCTATTTCTAGAGCCTATCCCATAGTCACCTACCGCGTGGTCGTCAGCCTGCTTCTTGCCCACCTTCGCATTGAAGTCGCCCATCAGTACAGTGTACTGCGAATTTACTCTATTCATTGCTGATTCTACGTCCTCATAGAAGCTTTCAACGGTCTGGTCATCATGGCTGGATGTGGGCGCGTAGGCCTGCACCACTTTCAGCTTGTACCTCCTATTCAGCCTAATTACTATTGCTGCTACCCTCTCGTTAATACTGTAGAGCTCCTCTACGTTGCCAGCTATATCCTTATTAATGAGGAAACCCACACCTAGTTCTCGTCTATCCTTTAACCCGCGATAGCACAGTATGTGTCCGTCCTTTAGTACTGTATACGCCTCACCTGTCCTCCTAACTTCGCTAAGCCCTATCACATCCCATTTAATTCCCGCTAGTTCCTCGAACAGCACTGCTAGGCTAGCCTCACTAGCTAAAGTCCTAGCGTTAAACGTTGCCAGGTTCAGATTCCAATGGCGGCCTGTCCGGAGCCAGAGATTCTTAGCACCCTCCGCTGCGTCACAGGTCTGACCGCCGCCGTGGTCAGTTGCTTTGCAGCCGCTGGGGACTGAGGGCCGAGGGTTAATTGGTTTGATCATAGAAGGTTGTGGCCAAGTACTACACCAGGGTGGCCAAATCCTGCTCTGGTGAGAGAGTGCGTTGTCGGTTCTGGTCACCGAGATAAGGCCGCACTCCAGGCCTGGTTATGCAATTCCATCGACACGCGGATTTTTCTTTTCTTTTTAAAAAACCCGGTGGAGAATTGCGCGGCACCAGGATTTGAACCCCGGTCCTCTTGCACGCGAGGCGGATGTTCTACCTCTACGCCATCGCTGCCAACCCCTATAAGTCGATTAGCAGAACTAAAATTGTTCTTGAAAGAGACCTGTGTTCCAGTACTGGCCCTCTCGGAGGCTGGCTTGCCAAGCGGGAGGTCTTTGCCGGGATACGTCGCCCACAAGAATTGCAGCATAAAGTCTTTTCCCGCAGGAAGCGCCGCCCTTTACATACGAAGGGAGATTCCTCATGTGGCTTTGAACGTCACCGATCTTTGCACCGATAGTATTGAGGTAGTGGCTGTGAGGATTCGGCTCGCCTCCCGAACTCTGTTCATTGCATCAGTATACGTGTCCCCGCGGAAGAAGGTCGATATGGCTTTGTTCCTCCAGCAACTTTGTGACCGCTGCCCAGCACCCAGAATCATCTGCGGTGACTTCAACGCCCACCACCCTTCCTGGGGTGACAGGAACACAGATCCTCGCGGACGCCAACTTGTAGAAGTCATCGACAGTTTGGACCTGTGCGTGGCCAATGACGGAAGTCCCACTTTCTTTCGGCCTCCAACCTCACCCATATCTATAGACCTAACCTTACATTCACCTGACGTCCGTGTGCAGTGGTCAACAAGAGCTGACCGAATGGGAAGTGATCACTACCCGATATTTGTGTTTACTGCCGGCTTCCATCTGCGTGGTCCTAAAGTTTGCCATGTTGTTAATTGGGACAAATACAGGGAACACTTAGCCTGTGTTTCCGGTGATGTGACAGACAAAATGATTTATGCTAAGATGGCTGCTGCCACGGCGCTCATGCTACCTGATCATTTTCCGACTCCGGATTTAAAACTCAAGAACCTCTGCGCAGCGCGCAGAAGGGCGGAGCGACAACTGTTGCGGAAGAAGGACGACAGAGCCTTGAAGACAACTTTCAACAGGCTCAACTCTGCCATTAGACGTCATGCGAACAAGCTCTGTAGGTCCCAGTGGGAATCCTTTTGCGCTAGTTTGACTGTTTTCTCACCGATAACGAGAATTTGGCGTGTCGTTGGCAGTCTTGCTGGTGGCTCTCGTCTGAGTAAACCTTTCGAGGCGCTTGCATTGCGCACGCAGAAACATCTCGTGTGCTTGGCAGAGGAATTTGCGGATGCATTTGTAAATTCCAGACCAGGCATTCATTCCTGCGCTCTGCCTGCTACGTCTCCGTCTGTTATTTACGCCCCGTTCACACTTCGAGAACTACAGACAGCGCTCCGCAGACTGCGGCGTCGCTGTGCACCAGGTCCTGACGGCATTACCTATCAAATGTTACAGAACCTGCCTCTGGAACACCGGAAGATGCTCCTAACCTATCTCAATCGAGTGTGGGAGTCTGGCGACGTTCCCCCTTCATGGAAGGTGGCTTGTGTAGTCCCACTGCTGAAGGCCAGCAAAGAGATGACAGACGCGGCCTCGTATCGGCGTGTATCGCTGACGTCGTGTGTGGCTAAGCTCATGGAGAAGATGGCAAGTAAGCGTTTGTCTTGGTGGCTTGAGGATAGAAGGGCACTACCAACATGCATGACTGGATTCCGCACAGGTTTAAGCGCGCAAGATAGCGTCCTGGACTTGATAAGCCACATTGAACATCAGAGTGCTTTTGGACTTTCAACACTAGCTATTTTCCTAGACGTATCAAAGGCTTATGATAGCGTGCTCCAGAGCTCAATACTGAATAGTCTGCAGGTCATAGGCGTACAGGGCGAACTTCTGCGATTCATTCACTCATTTCTCAGTGATCGTAAATTTCGAGTGCGGTTAGGCAGTACAATGAGCTCCGAAAGGGCGGTATCGCGAGGGGTACCTTAGGGTAGTGTCCTGTCCCCAACGCTCTTTAATGTTGTCATGGCTGGTCTTCCCGCAAAAGTGCAAAAACATTGAAGGCATGTCCATATGTCGATATATGCAGACGACATTTGTCTTTGGTTAACCGGATATCAACACGAACGCTTAGCTCTATTAGCGCGACAGGCCGTGCTTTCAGTTAAAAGTTACCTTCAAGGTGTTGGGTTGACTCTCTCGGTGGAAAAATCTGGCTTCGTCCTGCTTCCAGGTAGGGGACGACGGTATGCGTGGCTGAGCATAGACCTTGATCAGTCTTGCCTTCGTCAGGCTAACCACATACGTTTTTTGGGCGTCACTATTGACTCGCGTCTACAGTGGCGACGAGCTGTGGACTCGATTGTGGCTTCACTATCTTCGCGTCTCAATGTGCTTTGTAGAGTTGCTAGTGAGCAATGGGGAAACCATCCTGCTTCAATGATCAGGCTTCACGATGCCCTGATGACAAGTCGCATAATGTACCAGCTCTCTTTAATTTCCCCCTCGGTATCGCAGCTGCAACGCCTTGAGGGTTTGCACAGAATGGGACTAAGGAGGGCTCTCGGCGTTCCGCAGGCTGCTCCAAACAATGCAGTACTGTATGAGTCTCAATCGAAACCTCTTCGGCTAGCCGCTTCACAAAGACTTTTGCTGCAAATTGGCCGCCTCAGAGAGACTGTTGCCGGGAGAGCGCTTCTACAGCGCCTTCGAAAGAGATCTGAGTCCCGGGCGTACTTCGCTTTAAATACTCTTCGTTCTCTGGGTCTCGACCTTCGAGATCGACCTAAGACGTTGAGGCCGCCTTGGTCCTTTCCGAGCCTCGATTGTTCCTTGACAATTCCCCACGTTCGCGCTAAGCGGAATTCTCCTTTAGCGGCAATGCGTTCGCTCGTACTGAAACATCTTGAGACCGAATATGCCAGTCATCTTCAAATTTTTACAGACGGCTCTGTGGACAAGGTCAGAGGATCTAGTGCAGCTGCTTTTCATATTCCGTCTTTGAAGTATGATTGGTCTGTTCGTTTTACTAAAGTCGTGTCCTCCACAATGGCCGAAAGCGTTGCCATTGAGGCAGCTCTAAAGAAGCTACGGTGTTGTACGCCTCAACCTACTGTCATAATTACGGATTCAAAATCTGCCCTTCGAAGGTTAGAGTACGGGTTCCCCACTGATGCCTTGAGTCTTAGATCCCTACGTTTGGTGCAGAATCTACATAGCAAAGGCTTCTCTATACGTTTTCAATGGGTGCCCTCGCACATAGGTGTCTTAGGCAACGAGATAGCAGACAACCTCGCCCATACAGCTCTCTCCGGGATTCCAGTACATGGAGTCCCTCATGAAGTCAAGCAAATGTTCAGAGATGTGGTGTTGTGCCACTTCAGTTCTTTGTGGAGCTCTCCTCATCAGCCATGTGTGACCAAGGGTCTCAAACGGTACCAAGCCACTTTGCTGCACCGCGTTCGCACGGATTCTGCTCGTACGCCGGCGTGGATGTATAAGACTGGCCTAGCGCTGTCACCATTGTGTTCAACGTGTGGTGTGTGTGGTGACATAAAACATTACCTCTTGTGCTGTACTTTGTACAACGCGGAACGGGCTGTGTTATTCGGATCCCTCAAGAAGGCAGGAGTTCCTCACAGTTCTCTTCAAGACATTGTTTTCCCGCGTGGGAGCCAGTCGAGTAGAAGGGATGCTTCTCGCCTTCTTCTAGTTGACCTGCAGGACACGGATTTGGCCTCCACATGGTGATCTCAGGAGTGTCTATTTGGGTTTTTGCGGACAGTGTTTCTGTGATTTCTATTTAAGTGTCGCTACGGTGGAGCAATTGCCGGCAGCAACTGCAAGGCTAATCCCACCGGTAGTTTACAACCACTCAACTCAACTCGAAAGTTTCTCATTGAAAATGATTTATAAGGTGATAACCACTATTATTGTAAAAGCACAACATCAGGTTTATGTTTGCGAATAACTATTTCTAGATCTTGAAGAGAAGACAATACGAAGCAGGCAATTCCATTGCAACACTTTGATACCTGCCATGATTACTGACAAATTGAAGAGACAGAAACAGCCTCTTTAAGGACATTAACATCAGGAAGAAGTTTGGTTGGTCCTTTTTTAGCTTTCATCTGTGGAGAACTAGATTTAGATGGTGACGAGGAAGCACGGCGCTTCTGCGTAGGGCACGACATTTCGACATCTGTTGTCGACATGCAGTGCGACATGCTCTGCTATGAACAGAGATGTTAGCTGGGACCTGGGGAGCATCAGGAGGTGATGTTAAGCGGCTAGCACTAGCCGCACTACTTCTTCCTCGGCAATCTTCGTTATCCCCTTCAGCGCCGGCGGCAACTGCCACCGTGTTCGGAAAGCGTCGACCCGATGTTAAAAAGTACTTGCAGTGGCAGTGGCAGTGCGTACTAGAATGGTAAGGCTTGAGGTGGACCACGTGGAGCACCTCGGAGCGCTTGCATCGTCGGGGTTCTGGTGTTTCGTAAGGAACAACCTCATAGTTGAGCTCACCGGCCCGACAAAAGACTCTATAGGGACCGAAATAACGGCGCAGTAGTTTTAGACCGCAAGCTCTACTAAGCCATGTCTCCCAAAGTCATTCATCTACGTCGCCATGACCGCGACCTCGCTCGGAGCGCAAAGTCTGGCAGGTGTGTGAGTGACGTCACGCCGCGCTATCACGTGGCTTGCTTTAGGGGGTATAACCGCTCTTAAAACTTTGTTCGAGGATAGTTGAACCTCTACAATTTTTTTTGTTGAGCTCAAGCCATGGGATTGGGTACCAAACCCAGACAAGGTCGCCTGCCAGAAATTCGGCATCTCGTCGGCGCCGGATGTAGCGGCGCGCATCCTGGTCTTGCTGGTCTTGGATTCGCACCCTTGCTAGCTGACGGGCATCTTCGGCGTGCTTCAGAAAAGAGGCAACGTTGTCGCTTATGTGGTCGTCTAAATGGGGAAACATGGCGTCGAGCCTTGTCGTTACCGTGATTCCGTAAACTAGTGAATGGCGTCATGCTGGCCCTTTTCTGAATGGATATATTGCACGCGAATAAGGGAAGACTTCGTCCCACGTTCATATACATCCGCAAGATGTCTGCAAGTGTCTTGTTGAGACGTTTCGTTAGTCCGTTTGTCTGAGGGTGGTATGCGGTCGTCCTGCGGTGCTGTGTGCGACGCAGAACAAGAATATGCTGCATTAGCTGAGCGGAAAATGCAGTCCC
Organism: Amblyomma americanum; assembly: GCF_052857255.1. Lineage (NCBI taxonomy): Eukaryota > Metazoa > Arthropoda > Arachnida > Ixodida > Ixodidae > Amblyomma > Amblyomma americanum. The sequence continues at coordinate 101,409,572 of NC_135506.1, read as the reverse complement.
TCTGTCTGTAATCAGAACCTCTGGTGCGACGTGCCGTAGGAGATTTGATGAAGGAAGAATTTGATGTCCTCGATCGGGGGCGGTGCCACTGGGGAGAGCTGCTGGTGCCGCGTGGCGCATCAGGTAAATAGCTACTATGATTACCCTGTTGTCAGAGCGTGACGCAGGGAACGATCCAAATGAGTCGATATCAATTTATTTGAATGGTCTGGACGGAGGTATAATGGGCTTGAGAATACCATTGGCATGAGAGGCGGAACCTTGCGTCGCTGGCAGTCCCGGCAAATACGTACTTAATGCGTCACAGCGGTGGCTACACTTGGCCAGTAGTATCTTTCCTCTATTCTGGCTAGGGTGCAAGTGACTTTGAGGTGGCCAGAAGATGGCTCGTCGTGGCAGGCTTGAAGAATTTCTTAGCGTATACGCAATTCCGGACCTGACCAGTAAGAATTGGCGAACGTTCGGGGCCAAATTCTTATTAACAAGAACGCCGTCACGTAGGCAGAGAGAAGACAAAGCTCGACTGAAGGCCTTACAGAGCGTTGCTTGCGCACATTAAAGGAAGTCAATAATGGCCCGGATATCTCGGTCAGTGGGGCTGACGGCTTTCACAGAGGCGTCGTCGTTAACAGCCGCTTCCGGAGCTGGGTGCATGGGAGCACGAGAAAGGGACATCTATTACATTGGGGTAACCTAAAAAGGTTGCAAAATAATAAGCCCCTACCTAGTCGGCGTCTAAGTGTTTACGGCCGGACTTGTATGTCACAGTAATATCATATTCCGGAAGGCATAAAGTCCATAATGCAAGACGCGCTGAGGGATCCCGGAGGCTGGCTAGCCAACAAAGCGCGTGATAGTCGGTCATGACTTTGAAAGATCTCCCGTAGAGATACGAACGAAACTTCGAAATTTACCATACGATGGCAAGGTATTAATTTCCTGTGGCAGAGTAGTTGGCCTCGGTCTTGGACAAAGCTCGACTTGCGCAGGCGATCACACGTTGTTGTCCCTTCTGCACCTGAACCCGTATAGCGTCCAAACCCAAATTGCTCGCATTGGTGTGGACTTCTGTGCAGGCATTTCATCGAAATGCGTTAGGACGGGTTGTTCAAGGCGACGTTGAAGCTCTTGAAAAGCCTGCGCCTGCGTGATTCCCCAGGTGAACGGCACATCAGCCTTGTTCAAGCGGGTAAGGGGCGCGGCGATTTTCGAGAAGTTTTTGAAGAACCGGGCGGTAATATGCACGTAAGCCGAAGAAGGGGTGAACTTCTCTCAGGTCACGCTCATCGGGAAATTCGCAGTGGCAACGGTTTTGTCGGGATCCGGAACGACCCCGTCCCGGTTCACTAACTTCATCATCAGCCGGACTAAGCACTGCAGGGTAAAGGCCTCTCCCATGTCTCTCGAATTAACCCGTTCTTTTGCCAGCTGCGCCCATCCTATGCCTGCGAACTTCTTAATCTCATCCGCTCACCTAACCTCCTGCCGCCCCCCCCCCCCCCGCTAGGCTTGCCCTCGCTTGAAATCCACTCCGTTACCCTTGAGGACCAGCGGTTGTCTTGCCTTCGAAGTACATGCCCTGCCCAAGCTCATTTCTTCCTCTCGATTTCGACTCATTCCGGTCTCTTAACGTTACACCTATCAATTTTCTTTCCATAGCTCGCTGCGTTGTCCTTAACTTGAGCTGGACCCTTTTCTCTAGCCTCCATGTTTCTGCAGCATAAGTTTGTAACGGTAAGATACAGCTGCTGTATACTTTTCTCTTCGTGAATATTCGTAAACTCCCATTCATTATCTGTGAGAACCTGACATATATGTACTCCACACCATTCTTATTCTTCTAGTTATTTCTCTCTCATGATCCGGGTCAGCGGACAGTACCTGCCCTAAGTAAACGATTTCCCTTTCCACTTCCAGTACCTTGCTACCAATCGTGAACTGTTGTTCTCATGCGAGACTGTTTAATATTACTTTGGTTTTCTGCGTGTTAATTTTAAGACCTACCGTTCTGCTCTGCCTGTCTAACTCATTGATCATACTTTGCAGTTCATCTTTTGAGTGACTTAGCCCGTTTTACTACGTCCCGGGCTAACAGACTTGCAGGTGCGGCAAGGACCCGAAGGCCAAAGAATTAGGCATAGCAGCGTTCAGCGAGAACGGCCGAAGATTCACGAGCCGGTGCACATCTTTGTTGTTGCTGTAGTTTGACTCCGTGAACATTGAACCTATATACGTATACCGAAGGGGGGGGGGGGGGAGGGGGGGGGCATCGGCCAATGTATGGTGGTGAAAGCCAAGCAACATCATATAATATTTGAGCGGAAAAAAATGCATGGTGCGGCGCAGTAGCATAGTGGAATCAGTGAAACTAGAAAAAATAATAATAATTGTAGAAAAATCCAAATAAATTAATCAAATTTGAAGTACCAGGAATATAAAAAATACATATCTTTGGACATGCGGAAGAATTTTGTACACAATTAACAAGGTAACCTACCAGTTGCAATAATGTAATCATGAAGGTAGCCGCAAAAGCTACTTAAAGCGAATCCCTTGGCGCTCGCACCGAACGAGAGAAGAACTGGAAGAGAGACAGAGAGTTTTAACCTCTAAAGAGGGACCTCCAAGTACGTCTTTACCGGAAATGCGAACCGCGGCCAAGGGAGGAGATATTGTTCTACTGTTTCAACTTCACCACATGAGTCACAAATGTTTGTCGTAGCGAGCCCGCATCTGCATAAGCACAAATTTTCGTAAGGAATTCTGCATTGCAGAAGCGTCGTTGACACCTCGCACAGCCTTGATTTACATGAGCGGACGTTCCAAGGGTACCTTAAGTGCTGAAAAACCACGATATTTAGCAAAGGATCACTGAAGCTGGCTGGGATATGCTGGAACCGCTGTTCGTTGAAATCGTAGCCTTATTGCTGTCTGCCGGAAATGTTCTCTTTTTTGGGAATTGTTGTTTTCCCCTTTGCCTTCTCTTGCCTTATTTTGTGTTGTGTTTTGTTCATTTTTCGCCGCGTTTTCATTTCGTCTATTTTGTTTTTCTGCTGCACTGTATCTGACTTGATGTATGTCCTTCCTACTCCCCTCTTTAATGCCTTCGGGTCCTGAGGGTGTTTGAATAAATAAGTCAATAAATAATTAAATAAATAAATGGGAAATCGCCAAAAGATTGAGGTGAGGGACGGGATAGACTACAGGGGCACTGAGAGCTTACCTTGCCAATAAGTCAGCCACCTCGTTAAAACAGACACCCGAGGGAACGATTCAGTATAGATTTTTCGGAAGTTTGGAGACTAAAACTGAAAGGCAGTCTGCAGGGATGACAACCTGTGCTGCATGCCTAGTAAGTTTTAGAGGAGCCAAACCAACAGCCAAAAACTCTGCAATGAATATAATAGTGTAATCAGGGATACGAACAGAATAGCTCCAATCCAGAGCCTGCGGATATATCCTAATCGCGGCCATCTCACAGCTCCCGGAGGCATCAGTGGAGAGAACAGTATATGACAGGGAAAGTTCTCTAGGTATTCAGCAATAATACTATTAAGGATATTTGCATGCATATTGTCGCCGACAAACGTAGGGCGGCACGAAAAAAGGGCTTTTTTTTAATCGGAAGGCCTGAAACCCAGCAGCGCGCGTTCGAACGGGAACGTCCTCTTCTTCGCTCCCACACGAGCCCAGTAATGCCGCTCGGCCGCATGGCGGCGCTCGCAGAATGTGAGCAGTGTGGCATTGCCCCCCTCCTTTCAAGAGGCATCGCCTGAATGCCTCCGGCAAGGGGGATAAAGAGTGTGGAGACACCGAAAGTGCGATGGCGTGTGGTGGCAGCACTGAATGTGAACTCCGGGGGGCTAACGGGCGTAATACGGTTTCATGCGGGACACGTGGACGACTTCAGACTTGGGCGGGCGAGAAGACCGGACAGCTCCTTGCGGGTACACTTCATAGTTCACATCGCTGAGTTGACGTAGCACCTCGTAGGGACCGAAGTAGCGCCGCAGAAGCTTTTCAGAGCGACCGCGCACACGTATAGGGCTCCATACCTAGACGTGCTCGCCGGGTTGGTAAATCACCTCCCTGTGGCGGCGGTTGTAAAGCCGGGCGTCAGTTGTCTGCTGGTGGCGAATGCGTTGTCGAGCAAGGGGGCGAGCGTCTTCTGCATCGCGAACGAATTGGTCAGCGCCTGGGACAGACGAGGGAGTACAATCCGGGAGCAGCATGGCGTCAAGCACGGTCAGGGCATCTCGGCCATACACCAAACGGAAGGGGGTGAAGCGCGTCGTTTCTTGAAGGGCGGTGTTGTACGCAAACGTGATGTAGGGAAGTATTTCGTCCCAGTTGCGATGGTCAGCGTCAACATACATAGACATCATATCTGTGATGGTCTTGTTCAGCCTATCAGTAAGTCCATTCGTTTGAGGATGGTAAGCAGTCGTTTTTCTATGACTGGTGCCACTAAGACGGAGGACCTCATGTGTAAGAGCCGACGTAAACGCGGTTCCCCGGTCAGTTAATACAACCACGGGGGCGCCGTGGCGAAGCACGATGTGGTGAACAAAGAACTGTGCAATTTCAGCCGCGGTGCCACGGGGAAGAGCCTTGGTTTCACAATAGCGGCTTAGGTAGTCCGTGGCAACAACAATATACAGGTTTCCCATGGAGGACCCCGGGAATGGGCCCAGTAAGTCCATGCCGACTTGTTGGAATGGGATTTGCGGTGGATCAATTGGCTTCAGAAGGCCGGCCGGTTTTGTCGGTGGTACCTTCCGTCGTTGACACTCACGGCAGGTTCGAACGTAGCGTTGGACGACCGCAGCAAGCCGTGGCCAGTAGTACTTGTGGCGGAGGCGTCCCAATGTTCCGGAAAAACCGAGGTGGCCAGAAGAAAGGTCGTCGTGGCATGCAGCGAGAACTTCCTTACGAAGCACGGTTGGGACAACGAGGAGATACGCAGTGTCGGTCGGACCGTAGTTTTTCTTGTAGAGGACTCCATCTATTAAGCAAAACGACGAAAGTCCGCGCGAGAAGAGTCTGGGCGGAGACGGAGCGGTTCCTTCGAGGTACTCGATTAGAGGCAGCAGTTCGCAGTCGGCCCTCTGGTGGTGGGCAAGGTCGGATGTGGTGACAGCGCCGAGGAAAGCAGAATCGTCGTCGGACTCATCTGGTGGGCACGGAAGAGGAGCTCGGGAGAGAGAGTCTGCATCGCTATGTTGCCGACCCGACTTATACACGATGGTGACGTCGAACTCTTGCAACCGAAGGCTCCACCGTGCAAGTCGCCCCGATGGATCTTTGAGGTTCGCAAGCCAGCACAAGGAGTGATGATCGCTGACGACTCGAAACGGGCGGCCGTACAGGTATGGACGAAATTTTGTGATTGCCCACACAACAGCGAGACACTCCTTTTCCGTTGTGGAATAATTCACTTCGGAACGGGACAAAGTGCGACTTGCGTATGCGATCACGCGTTCCACACCATCTTGCCACTGCACAATCACCGCACCGAGGCCCACATTGCTGGCATCTCTGTGCAGTTCCGCGTCGGCCTGCTCGTCGAAGTGGGCAAGGATAGGCGTAGATTGGAGGCGGGCCTTAAGCTCTCTGAAAGCTTTTTCCTGATCTTGGCCCCAGACAAAGGGTTCGGAATCATTTGTCAGGCGAGTCAGCGGCTCTGCGAGCTTGGAGAAGTTTTGAACGAACCTCCGATAATAGGCGCAAAGCCCCAGGAAACGCCGCAAGCTTCGTTTATCTGTTGGCTGGGGAAATGCAGCAACGGCGGCGGTCTTTTCTGGGTTGGGGCTAACGCCCTGAGCGCTCACAATGTGGCCAAGAAACTTCAGCCCCCGAAATGCGAAGTGGCACTTTTCAGGCTTGAGAGACAGACCCGCAGAACGAATTGCTTCGAAGACGGCACGCAAACGTTTCAGGTGCTCCTCGAACGTGTCGGAGAAAATCACGACGTCGTCGAGATAGACAAGGCAGGACTGCCACTTCAGGTCAGTTAGTACGGTGTCCATCATACGTTGGAACGTCGCAGGGGCTGAACACAAGCCGAAAGGAAGCACCTTAAATTCGTACAGTCCGTCAGGAGTAACGAAGGCGGTCTTTTCTCGGTCACGTTCGTCGACCTCGATTTGCCAATAACCGCTATTCGTCGAAGGTCGAGTGACGAAAAATAGGTAGCATGGCGGAGGCGGTCTAATGAGTCATCAATGCGCGGCAATGGATAGACATCTTTTTTGGTAACGTTATTGAGGCGTCTATAATCTACACAGAACCGTAGGCTGCCGTCCTTCTTTGCGACGAGAACAACAGGTGACGCCCAGGGGCTCGTCGATGGTTGTATGACGTCGTCGTGGAGCATTTCGGCAACTTGGCGGCGGATAGCATCGGGCTCCTTCGACGAAACACGATAAGGACGCTGACATAGCGGTCTCTGGTCACTGTCGACGATAATACGGTGCTTAGTTATTGGCGTCTGGCGAACCTTGGATGTTGATGCAAAACAGTCGCGGAAAGAGTCAATAAGGCTTTCCACGCGGCGTTTCTGATTGGTCAGAAGGTCAGGGTTCACGTCGGTCCTAATGGCTGTTGCAGTGTCCTGTTCAGCTATTTCGGGAGCCGTTGTTGATAAGGCACATTGGCCGGCATGTTCGCCAAGTTCTTCAAAATGGGCAATCACCGTGTTTTTCGTCAGATGTTGGGGTTCACAACTAAAGTTGGTCACTAAGAGCGTGGTACGCGCGTGAACAAGGTCGACAAGGGCGCGAGCAACGCAAACTTGCCGAGACAGTAGCAGCGACATATTCGCTTCGGCAATGCCCCGAGTACCGGAGCTGATATCACACTGGACTGTGACAAACTTGCTTGCTCTCGGCGGTATCGTTGTGTGGTCATCAGAGATGCGTAATGCTGCTCTGTGCGGCTCGCGGTCGGTATCAACGGCTCGCTGTGTCGAAAACGATACCAATTGCTCGTGCAGGTTGATGACCGCCCCATACTCTTTAAGGAAGTCCATGCCGAGAATCAGTTCTTTAGAGTACTCTCGTAGCACGGCGAAGGAGCCAGTGAAAGTTGCACCGCGGATCTTTATACGGCTGGTGCAGACGCCAACCGGCGTTACCACATGGCAACCAGCTGTGCGTATCTGCGGCCCATGCCAAGGTGTTAGAACCTTTCTGAGGGTTGCGGCTAGGTTACTACTCATGACAGAAAAGTCGGCTCCGGTATCGACGAGTGCAGATACGTCATAGCCATCGGCGGCAACAAGAATTTCGGCGGCGGAAACAATTGTTTGACAATTTGTCGGCGAGGTTTTTGGTGACATCGTCGATGGTGTCGTCGCTGAGGTCGTCGGTGAGGTCGGCGGTGGGATCGTCTTTAAGGTCGGCGGGTGGGGTCGTCGCATATAATCGTCGGATGGAGGCTGTTCACTGTCTGCGGCAGCGGCGGTCCTACCCCCAGAGGACGCCGTCTTCAGTTTTCCCGACGTGGGGACGTACCTCTGAACTGGCCAGAGGATGACGGGCGGCCGGGCGAAGAGAACCGCCTTGGGGATGGCGATCGGGACTGGCGTCGCTGCGAGGTCGAAGATTGCACGTTTTCAGCCAAGTACTGTTCGATATCCCGTGGTCTTTCACTGTAGCGTGGTCGAGGTGAGTCAGGTGAAAACCCCCTTAAACCCATCCTGCGGTAGGGGCAGTGGCGGCGGATATGGCCAGGCTCTCCGCAGTGGTAACAGAGCGGCCGATTGTTTGGCGTACGCCAAACGTGCGCTTTGCTCACGGGGGGCCTGAACTCCTGCGGCACGGAGGGTGCTGTTGCGATTGGCTCCTGCAGGTATTGCACAGGAGCGATGGGGGAAAAGGCTCGCATCGCTGGCCCGGGACTTCGTAGCGCCTCGCTGTACGTCATAACGGAGGGCGCCGGGTGTGGAGCTGGGGGTGGCTGCACAACTCGTCGGATTTCTTCGCGGACCACGTCCGTAAAGGCAGCGACGCTGACCTGTGGAGCTTCAAAGCGAAGTTTCGCCAGTTCCTCGCGCACAAGGCTTCTTACAAGTTCCCGAAGGTCCTCGGCGGGCAGCGACGTAGGCGTGTAATGGGACTGGGAAGAGGCTGCTACAGTAGCCTGACGTCCGTAGTGTGCGCCCCGTTCCTGTAAACAGCGCTCGATACCCATTGCCTCCTTGGTGAAGTCGGACACTGTTCGTGGCGGGTCACGGACCAATCCGGCAAACAGCTGCTCTTTTACGCCACGCATTAAGTGTCGTACCTTCTGGGCTTCGGGCATAGCAGGGTCGGCCCGGTTGAACAGTCGCGTCATGTACTCGATGAACATCGCGACGCCCTCGTTCGGCTGCTGTGATCTCGAGCGCAGGGCGATTTCCGCTTTCTCTTTTCTTTCGCTGCTGGTAAATGTCGCTAGCAGCTCTCGACGAAAAGCCTCCCAGGTGGTAAAGGAAGCTTCGTGGTTCTCAAACCACGTTTTGGCCGAGTCCTGCAGCGCAAAGTAGACGTTGCGCAGCTTGCGCTCGCCGTCCCACTCATTGAAACCCGCCACTCGGTCAAAGCTGGCCAACCAGTCTTCGACGTCCTCGAACCTGTCCCCGTGGAACGGTGGCGGCGATCGAGGTGCGTGAAGTAGAAATGGCGGGGCACTCCCGGAGTGCTGACTTGTCTGGCTAGCCGCGGTGGATGTCATGGCCCTTACCGGCGCTGTCAGTTGGCCGAACTCGGGTTGTAGGCCTCGCAGGCGGCGGCTCGCTTTGTGGACGGGTGTTGTGTCCAAGCGTCGCTGATCAGCGTCAGAGTTGCCCTCGGGGTGAGCGTTCATGGAACGATACCCCGCACCTCCACCAAAATGTCGCCGACAAACGTAGGGCGGCACGAAAAAGGGCTTTTTTTAATCCGAAGGCCAGAAACCCAGCAGCGCGCGTTCGAACGGGAACGTCCTCTTCGCTCCCACACGAGCCCAGTAATGCCGCTCGGCCGCATGGCGGCGCTCGCAGAATGTGAGCAGTGTGGCAATATGTTTCACATCGGACGGGAAAATAGGGTCGTAGTAGAAGGCAGGGTCAACCTGTGTATCCACAACTCGGTGCAAGATCAGATCGACCTGAAGCGGGGCTAACAGGATCTGCGTGAACTTGCGTGAACTGCGTGAACGGAAGCTGATACCGGGGCCAATGATTAGAAAAAATAGGCGTGGTTGAGAGACAAAAGCGGGTATATTGACGCCGGGGGCCGGGTCAAAGGACCTGAGGAAAGTATGCACTGTGAGAAGTTGGAAGCGGGAATAAAGATCGGGGATACGGGCTTTCAGGTAAAAGAGGGCGCTTGAAACATTTTAGGCAGCCCGAGCTCAGCCGTAGAGCCCGCCTTTACTGTAAGGCTAAGGGCTGCAGCTTGTAGTTTGCGCTACCAGAGAACACGACGCAAACAAATTCCAGAAACGGTCTCATGTAAGCATTGTAGAGAAAGAGTAACGGGTAGCGAGGCATGCCAAATTTTTTATTGCCTACTCGTGTCAACCGGCCCAGAGGACGTTCGCCTTTAATGACATTAATTTTAATATGCTGGCTCCAGTCCAAACTTGGGTCATAAGTGACGCCTAAATATTTAACCGACTCCACTTCCGGAGTTGGGTCGGAGTGGTAGACTAGCGAGATGTACAAAGCGGTGTCTGGCGGAAATACAAGCATGCCCCATTTGCTGACATTAAGAGGTAAACTAATTTTGTCCAACTAGTCTTCAAGAGCAATCAGGTATGCCTGAAAATACTGGTTAAAAGCGTCAATATCCTTTGCTGAGGCGAAAAAAAGCTATATCGTCTGCGTATGCAAAAACCGTAATGTCAGGAAGAATGGGTATGTAACGAACCAATATGTTAAAAAGCAGTGCAGACAGAACAGATCCTTGCGGCACGCCTCTTGATTGAACCTAGGTATTAGAACAGAACGATCTGTCTGTACAGAAGAAAAAACTATATTTTAAAAATTCACAAATATGGGCATAAATTTAGTCTGGCGGGTGTAGAGGGGCAACTTTGTTAATAAGGAGCGTGTGCTCCACGCTGTCATAGGCCTTAGCAACATCAAGTGTCACCAAGGCCGAAACCTCCCACTTGCGCATTGAGAGCCGGTTTCGGCTCTCTAGATCCACATGCGCGGATCATATGGAACAACTGCGACGAAAGCCAATCTGTGCGAAGCTGAGGCCATTAACGTCATGGGCATGCATCGTGAGGGGACTGTGTACTACTATTTCTTTCAACTTCACTAAATGTGAGGTTAAAACCATTGGCCGTATGTTGTCTAATTGAAATTCATTACCTGCATTTTTCAAAAGCAAAATACTTTTGCTGTCTTCCAACTGTGTGGAATCCATGTTTTTTTTTCCAACGACGCATTGAGATCTTCCACGGTAATCTTCGTTACCCTATTCAGCTCTGGCGGCAATATTTTTCATTATGGTACATATATAAGGCTTGACACGCGTCAAAGGTGCTTCAGTCTTGATTAAGTGCACTCTACCGTCTTTTCTCACCAGCACTGCTGGACAAAAAACAAGTGTAATGTAACAACCGAAGAATGGTGCGAAAACTGGCGTTCCTCATGTCCGGAAAGTATATGACCGTGACGACTCCTCGTAATAAGGCTGCCCATCGTGCAGAATACAGCGGTAAAATTGGTGTGGCTTTCCCCAATTTCATTTCAGTTGATCGGAAGTTTTCTGCTTACAGCTTTTAAGTTTTTGCAGCGCACCATCCGCTGCCTATGTTGTAACACCTTCTCACAGCATCATTATGCACACATTGCAGGAAAAACAAACGTCCTCCACGTGCCGACACTTGAAGCCAAGTTGGTTCGCTGTTCCCACAAGAGGGAATTAAGAACTGAACTACTTCTCAATCACTTGAGTCAGAAAGCCCCATTCAACCAGAGTCACTGCCCTGCACTTAGCATTGAGGACTACATCGCACATTTTGAACTGTCCTCCTAACGTGTTGCATCTCATATCAGTGTGCTTCAAGTTATTTAGCTCACGAACCTCCAGACAAGGTAGCTTTGCATTGTTATAGTCAAGTATGCATATTGCAACACATCATTTATCGTAGTGGATAATGCCATACGGTATGAACGATACGACCGGTCACTGCGCTGTCAGTTATAGCACCGCTAATGACCGATAGCGACTTCTACAAAGTGTCTATTGCAACTGCCAGTGCATGTGCACAGCATGTGAAGGGAACGGCATATGGCATCATTTATCTGCCAATTATCGCTGTCGCCGCAGTCATAAAAAAACATCCTGAAAAAAAATGGGACGCGGACGATTTTGGCTGCCATATATAAATGCTCTGCTCGAAAGCTTCCAAGCGCTTGCAAGGAGGATCCTGGCACAGCGGCGGCACTAGGAATAGAGTTAGTTCTTCGGGGACCACAGACCAGAATTGGCAGCATGCTTTTCCAGTCGGCATCATGGGTGCGGCTCCTCTTCCTGGCATCAGTGGTGTGTGAAGTGCTGGCAGCTCCCTCCGCTCATGAGTCGAACACAGGTAACGTGTTCCCTTACGGTAATGCGCAGAGTGTTGCATCTAAGCGTATGAAAAACGCTTGTATGCCTCATACTGAAAATAGACACATTCTTTTATGGTAAAATATCGTATATTTAAGCAAAAAGGAAAAATAATTTAGCACGTTATTACTGTCTGTGCAAACGGACCCTCTTGACTGGATAGGCTGAAATTTACGAGGTCAGGAATTCGGCGATTACTGATGCCAAACTCCCTAAGTGCTAGGTGCCTTAAAGAAATGTTACCGCAATGCGAAAAAAACACAGTCAAAAAATACACGCCAGGACAGATCTGGCAGAGAAGACAACAGTCTACTTTCGTAGTAAAAAATATCCCTCTTATATTCTGACTCACACTGATAAACTCACCTTTTGGTCAAGTCTGACGACATGTGACTGTTTTGACTGCGACATAAATGTGCGATCTGTTGTACCTGCTGAAGAGGCTGAAAAATATTATTTTGCTTTTAAGAGATAAGACAGGCAGGGAAGGCGCTTGCGTTTAGGTATTTATGTAATTCGAGATCAGGAGGGCTCTTTAAAAGCGTACTGTTAACTCGGACGCCTTGGAAGGGAAGAAACTTAGGACGACCTTTTGCTGACGTCTTCTTTCTGCTTTTCACCCAGGAAGCCGCATTATGGAAGAAGAGGGGCGTTTCGAAGGAGATATTGTTGTGCCCGAAGGGATCTCGGAAGACGTAAGACACCTTACTTTTTACGCGCCAGGAGTTTAGCAGTGCTTCCCATCTCGGCACAAAGACGTGGGCCAGGTGTGCCCGCCATTAAGTCTCAAGCTCACGGCGAATAGTCCTAAAATGCCGCAAAATGAAAAGAATGAAGGCCGCTCCAACTCATCGAATTGATTTAAGCTCGCAGCATAAAATCCTAGCCGTTGCCTGCAAGCTATTCATGCAAGAGCTCGGGTTGTTGGATGTTCCGTTCCTTCAGTTTTTTCGCCCTTTCTTCCCTTCGTTCTGTCTTTTTATCTATCTCTCTTTCTCACTTCCTTTCATGTCGTCTCTTTTTCCACGCTTCTTTTTGTTCTCTATTTCTCTGTTCTCTGTTCTCTCCATCGTAAACAACGCAAATAAAATTTTTAAAAACATGGAAAATGGTGATATTCTTGTTACCGTCTATTTGCCATTCTTGCTACCCGCACACATTAACGGGCAGCCCTATTCATTATATTGATTTTGTGTGCGAGGCATTCACGCGAAATTGCCGCACTGCCTCCTCCCTACCCCGCTTCGTGTTCGTGAACTTTGAAGTGCTCTTAAATTTTGAAACTATTCCAGCAATTCACTTATACCAGGCGTGATTGCACTGATGCGTGTGCTGGTTTAAAACATTGGCGAGTGTCGATAAAGCTGCGCTTATACGCTTGCGCATGGCAGTTGTAGAGCTGTGAATCTGATTGCCGCCGCGATTATGCTGCTCAATCTCGCTCTCAATTTTGCCCCGTTTGACTATGGCATCGGTGATCCTTCACGCTCCACCCTTGGCTGGCCAAATCGCCATGATGTTAATTACAAAACCTTGCTGCAACTCGTTAATTTGTGCAGAGGACGGTTGTTCCTATAGCAGCGAAGCTCTGGCCTAAGGGTATCATTCCTTACTCCACTGACAAAAGTTCAGGTGAGTGAACGCGTTAATAGGAGGCAGCATTATTTGAGAACGTGTATGTAGTCGTGCACGTTGAAAATTGCGGAACAAGAAGAAACTTATGCTCAGACTGTTACGACAGAGCTTTGGGCGAGTTGTTGGGACAGGATAACTGACACGGCATGAAGGATCGCACGCATGATAATCCAACACACACACACACACAGACAGCACGTTTCATGATGGGGCAAAAAACTAGGAGCCTTCTTGTACTGTCCCATTCTCAAAACGTTTTCGTGTCACACTGTCCGCTCTGTGAGGTCGCATCGCTTGCGATGTACTGGTAATCAAGGCTACGCTCGTTAGCAGCTATTCATAGCGGCCAGCATACAATTAGCAATCAAATTATACGTCATAACGTTTAAGGCCGGCTTTACACTTCAGAATGTATCAAGTAGTTAGAGAGTGACCTTCACGACTGCTTTCTCTCCGGAACGCGCACAGCGAGCCGCTAACACGTTTCGCATCTTTCTTTCGACAGCCGACATAGCCCACCACATCCGGAGAGGGATGGGATCGATTGAAGCCGTCACCTGCCTGCGCTTTGTGAACCGCACAAAGGACGACAATGACTACGTCCTAATCTACAAGGGATCAGAGTAAGAGCGACTGTCGATACCGTTTGAGGGAAGTGTTTCGGACTATTATTGCGGCAAACATTTAGCCAACTTTTATTGTTCGCGTGTTGCATGTCGCATCACCCTGATATACGAAAATGGATTGTTATTCAAGGCTACAGAGGAGGCGAGTGTTTGCAAGGAAAAGTTAAGTATTACGCAATTTTGCAGCGAGAGCTGTTACTGCCATGGTTAGACAACCTCCTCTGCGTGGCTTCAGCCGGTGCACGCGATCACGTGACTGCTCCTTGCATGTGCCTCGCACTACCTTTGTCGTCAGCAGGTGGGACGCGTGCCAAGCACTTCGAAACGCCTCTCGTGCGTTGAACGTAGCCGAGAAGTACGAGGCTGCAAAGATGAATGTACGAGCTGGCAAACATGTGGCGGTTGAACACAGGAAGCACGTCTTGGGGACGCTGCCTGAAAACATCGTCTGCTTTGTGCCCACAAGCTTCGTTCACAAAAAGTGACAAAGAAAAGAAATGGTTGCGAAAGCATGTGTCTAGCCTTGTTGGATCATGGTTTTTCTTTGCTGGGTCGTCGGCACGTCTTTCAACGAGTTTAGATTCAGGTTAAGCTCTCATCGAGGTTAAACTTACCCGAATTGTTCGTGCCACAGATGGAAGTTGACGAAGATGATGATGCGCAATGTGCAGTGTGAGAGTGTGTTGTAGTGTAACACGAGGGGTGCTGCGAGGATAGCATAGCGCTGTCGAGCAGTAGCTGATCTGATCTGTTCGCACCGCCGCGGGTTTGGAACCCAGTCGGCGCAATATTTATTTCATTTCTGCACCCTCAAAGTGAGGGACTCCGCAAGTTTCTTCGTTGGGTTCGACTCCGTGATATAGCACTTGCGCGCCAAAATCGCGAGGCTGCACGTCACAATGCGCATTCAGGAGCAGCGGCTTTTGCCTAGAGCAGTTTTGACAGCGGCGAAATTGTGTTCGCACCTCTGCAGCAGGCTACGTATTTCCTACATCCGTTGTCTGTCTTCTCGTTGACAACTCTGGATGGTGCGAGCGCCGTGCCGCTTCCATGACGCACACAATAACGTAACTTCCTGTTACGGCATCAACAGCTTCTAACGCTATCTCATTGCAAAACACAGAGTAATTGTTGGTGTTTCCATGAATTGTTTTTCCGGAGCATGGGCCGTACCTTACATTCCCTATGACTGCAAAGATCTATACGCATAAGAAAAAGCTTTAATTACTGAGGTTGTCTGATTATATAAGTCACGGCTGGTCGCCTATTATTTAACCTTTGCAACCTCTGAATATATCAGGTTCTTATAACTGAATAACTGTCAGTTCAATAATTATTATTAATTTTAACCGATAAAGTTATTGCACAACTAATTTTTCATTGATCAACACCACAAATAAAAGAAACCTTCCCCATGCTTTGCTTAGTTTCCGTGGCTGTTGGCTTTCTTCATGTGACCATATTTCACATTACTGTAAACAGTTATTAGGCGAAATAATGTCACGTACGGTAGACCTTCACCAAATCTTTAAACACTATAAGAACAGTACGAAATGGGCATTCTAAACTTTGGCAGAAATGGTACTGATTGTGCACCAAAACTTCCGAGAGTTGCGAGATATACACGGAGTGCGAAAAAGGTTTAATTTCAACCTACACAGCGATACAGGCGTAGAATTTAATCATTCCAATGGCTGTGCGGCGCATGGCTGGCCTTTCCGTTAACGTATTCCCGTTAACGTGTTCCCGCCCATTCATTGTCTATAGGATGCAGTACGTAAGACGGACCATAAGGAGTAAGCGTGTGTTTTTTTTCATTAGAGCGCGGCACCTTAGGTGCCCGTTCATGGATTCCGCGTCATAGTCGTCGGCGTGGTCGGTGTAGTCGGCACGACATGCCACCTGTCAACCATGGCAGGTGGTAGCAGAGCGAAAGGCCACCTGCCACGGAGAGAGCGCAGTAATGGACACCCAGAAGGTGGCGGCCACGGGAAGATCCCGGAGGGTGGCTGACAGCGTAACACGCCAACTTCCAGCGGTGGCAGCTTTCACATTATTTCACGCGTTTTCACATTATTTGACCGACGACAAATATGTGCTCATCAAGGCCTATGAAAATCCACAGGGATTTCCTGCGGACCTTTGTGGGATACAGAAACTGCGGCGGAAAAGATATGCGAGGGGGGTCCGCGGGAGTTTCACAGCACGTCCTAGCGATAACCGCATATCCTTTCAAGATTTCCAAGGGACATCCCTCGGATGTCACTGTTGTCACTCGGAAGTGGCATGTCAAGACCTGGGCTCAAATGCCGCATTACCGAGTATCGTAACCATAAGTGAATTTTTAATAATTTATGAATATATATTTCTCATTGAGATGAGGATTAAATATGTTACGAAGGAAGGTCAACACAAAGTGTACAATCCAGCCTCTGCCCTTTCGCCCGTTTCCACTGAGCCTCATTTTCACCACGTTTCAAAGCCAACACAAAACATGTACGTCACCGACTACGTCAACATTTTACCCAAGCATAACATGAAAGCCTAATATTCGCTGCTAATGTGAAAGAACATTACATTTCCTTTGTTGCCTTGAAGTCGAGGGTTCGATGCAATCCCGTCTGGCGAGGAAAATTCATGCCTACCTGTCAAAAACATTCACTCGCCAAAGATGTAAAGAAACATTGATTTACGTTTCGACGCCCGTACGGGTGCCTTGATCATAATGAAGCGAAGGACGGGAAAACAGCTATATGTAGGCGATTTTCGAGAAAAGAGCGGAGGTATATCTCTGGGAGATTGCCACCGGTCCGGTTAATCGTATCTTGTGTTGACTGATGTACAGTGATTCCGTGAGTAGGCGTTTTGGCAATGATTTTTCCTTTACAATCACACGTGCCGCGTCCCAGTTGATGGCATAGCCAGTGTCCTGATGGTGTTGCGCTAAAGCGTTCGAGCGAGTTCTGCCTTGGGCGACGTCATTTTGGTGTTGCTTGAGCCTCGTCTTAAATTTTCCGGTTTCATCGATGTATGAAAAGGCACAATTACGATAGGGGATCTTGTAGACAACCCCTGGATAGATAGCTGGGTCACTATAGAGTTCTTGACCTGTAAGAGACGTTGCCGAAGTTTACTTGAAGGGACGTGGGCCACGCGAACGTCATAGTCAGAAAAATTTAGCAGTGGCTCAACTCGGCTATGCCAGGATATACGTAGCGTGAGCAGCAATTTCGCTCTCCTTCTCCATGGCTATACCACACTGGCAAACTCCCCGCTATATGTATACCCCCCACTGATACCTCTGCGCATGCGCACAAAATGAGAGGCGCTATCAAGCGGTTCCGGCGCAGCGTCCGACTTGGCTACTGCGCAACGGAGGCGCACATCTGGGCACGCGCCGGCGCCAGTGCGTCTGCCAAATGCGCCGACCAGCGAGGCGCGCGCTGCGGCGGCTCCGGCGCGCCAGTCCAGTCCAGAAAAGCTTTATTTCCGGCAGATGGTGGTCTCCCTATCCCCTCCCAGGCTCGGCCGAAGCCTAAGCCCGATCAGGAGAAGAGGCCGTCGGCTGAGGACGGTGTAACTGATGCTTCACGTCCTCAGCCGGCGCGCCAGCTGTGCGCCGTGTGACGTCACTGCTCCTCGCGCATGCGCAGCACGGCTGTCCAGGAGCCACGCGAAACTGCTCAACCTCGGCCAGTGTAGCTCACGCTACAAAAAATTCGAGCAAGGTTTTCTCTCACGCCACTGGCATGCGGTACCGGCACCAGCTTCTTTGTGCATGTCACAATTTGGTTTGGCGCGGCAGAGGCGCGCTGTTCCTGTGACCATAGTATTTGCGCTGGATAGCCGTTCCGTATCAGGTCTTGCCTGGCCTGCTTTATTTCTGCTGCTCTAAGCTTTGGACTTGATCATATTTTAAGAGCGCGGTTGAACAGAGCCGAAGCGATTGAGCGCTTGTGCCCGATGGAATTGGATGATTGAAAGTTTAGGTACCTTTTGTTGTGAGTGGGCTCGCGATAAGCCTTGGTTTCCACAGAGTGGGCTGTGCGTTCCACGAGGCTGTGCGTTCTTCCTCTGAGGTGAACTGGATACTCTGCTGTAACGTGTTGAGAAGTGAGAGAAACCTTTGTACGTCTTGCCGGTTGACGATGCAGAAAGTCATCGACATAACGTGCAAAAAAATGCGGTGGGGGGTCGAATGAGGAAAGCGCTGAGGATTCTATGGATCCTAAGGCAAGGTTAGCACATACAACAGAAACTGAGGCTGTTCCGAAAATTTGTCTGTAAAAAGTCTTGTTGAAGGTGAAGTATGTATCGGAGAGGCAGAATTTCAAGAGACGGCAGCGGTGGTCGGCTTTAATCGGGGTTCACTCAGGCAAAATCTCGTTTTCGTTCAGGGCTTTCTTGCAACACTGACCGCAAAATTCACAGGCACAGATGTGAACAGTGACTTCACATCGAACAAGACCATGATTTGGCTGTCGTCAACAGGGACATCCTTTCGCTTCCCGACAAAGTCGGCCGCGTCCCGGACATGCGTAGCTGTTGTTACGTCTCGCCTACGACGCGCGGTATAGCCGGCGCGGATGCAACGGACGCCGCGGCTTCGTTCATCGCGGCCGCAACGCCTCCCGCCAAGCGCGTCCAGGCAGGTTTCAGTGCCACGTGTCGTCGTGCGTGCGTGTGTGTGTGTGTGCATGTTGGTGCCCACGCTTGTCAAAGCGCGGCAGCCGGGGAGAGGAGCTCCCCAACTGGGAGGCGAGGAGGTCTGACCGGCGCCGGCCTGGCGGACGCGCCCGTCACGTCTGGACATGTTGAAGCGACGCCGTATCGGGCGCCTCTTCCCAAGCCGTTCCCTCTTGCCCTCGACTCCGACGGTATAAAACGCCGCTGCCCCGGACGCCGAGGAGAGAGGAGCGCGCGCGCCCCTGCGCGCGCGTTCTTCCTTCTTTTTCTGAAACCCTACCTATCCTTCTCTCTATCTGCACGCCGGCAGTGGTTGTGGTGTTTTAACACCAGTCACAGGCCCGTGCATTTTCCTTTCCTCTTCCCCTTTCATCCACTTACTACTACTACGCCGAGGAGAGACTTCGATTCCTTCCTTCGAGTAACGTGGTCGCCCTGACCGGCTGCTCTTTTGAGATGCCAGAATAAACCAGTTGTTCTGTTGCCAGTCGACTCATCCTTTGCCGGGACCTTCGGATGTTTCCAGCTTTGCCCCAGGCCGCCAGGCCAACGCTACCCTTGGGGCTTGCAACCCAAATGCAACAACTGGTTGCCAGCGGTGAGATCCCGACAACGGAGGCCAGCAGCGAAGATATGCGTTCAACTGTATGCTGAGCAGCACAACGACCATCCGGGAGCAGTGCAACGAGCCCTGTGTGATGACTGGTTGCCTGCAGCGGAACGACTGCGCTGAATTCTTGGCTGCGAGGTTTGGTGAGTGCGGGACTTTCTTCTTCTGAGTATTGCCAGGCTTTTGTTAGTGTCAGAAACAGAGCTGGTAATTGTGGTTGTCGTTGCTGCCGGGTTAGTTTGCGGCAAGACAATAGTAGGCAGTAGAGAAAGCAGCATTCGGAGCAGCCATGGATTTGAAGTCGTTGCGCAAACCGAAATTGCTGGAGCTTGCAAGAGAGTTGGGTCTTGATGTCTCAGACAAACTCAGAAAACCAGAACTGCTAAGGGCGATTCTTGAGTTGGAGGCTGAGGATGACGAGCTGTCGGAATGCCTTGAGACCATTGAGGAGAGGGAACAAAAAGAAAAAGACGAGCGCGAACGTAAAGAACAAAAAGAGAAAGAGGAGCGCGAACGTAAAGAGCAAAAAGAGAAAGAAGAGCGCGCTTTGGAAATGAAGCGTCTCGAGGTAGAGATGGAACGCGCTCGTAATGGAAGTCAGGCACACGGTGCAGGAGAACGAGTATCGTTCAAAATGACTGACCTGATGCGGCCGTTTAAGCTTGGAGAGGACATTGGTTTGTTCCTGGTTAACTTTGAGCGAACGTGCGAGAAGCAGGGGTTCTCTCGGGAAACGTGGCCACAGCGCTTGCTCACTTTGTTACCCGGCGAGGCGGCCGACGTAGTCGCTCGCTTGAAGAGAGGGGAGGCAGAGGATTTCGACCAAGTGAAATCGAGTCTGCTAAAAAAGTACAGGCTGTCAGCGGAGGCGTTCCGTCGGAAGTTTCGGGAAAATGAAAAAGGCAGAAATGAGTCATATACAGAGTTTGCCTACAGGCTTATGTCAAACATGCAGGAGTGGCTCAAAGAAGAGAAAGCGTTTGGTGACCACGAGAAAATTCTGCAGTGTTTCGGGCTGGAACAGTTTTACAGTCGGTTACCTGAGAACGTGCGGTACTGGGTCTTGGATAGGCCAGACGTTAGTACAGTGGCTAAAGCCGCCGAGCTAGCCGAGGAGTTTGTGACGCGTCGGGCTCGCGGAGCTAAGGACGGTCAAAAGGGTGAATTTGGCTCCAAGTCTGAGAGGCCGAAGTTCACACCCATGAGAGCAAGGGGGGACACACGTAGTGCGGATGCGAGTGAAAGCAGTCCGACCGAACGTAAGGAGACGGCGGCAGCCGAAGCCGAACGCAGAAAGCGGTTCGAGAGGAGGCAAGCGCGCGTGTGTTATACGTGCCAGAAGCCGGGTCACTTTTCGGCGCAGTGTCCAGAAACAAAAAGAGAAGTCGTGTGTTTGTCATTATGTAGCACTGACGAGAACATGAAGCTTCTCGAGCCTTACATGCGAGACTTCCTCGTGAACGGGAAAGAGTGCCGAGTGCTTCGTGATTCCGCAGCTACAATGGATGTAGTTCACCCCTCTTACGTAGAACCCGATATGTTCACGGGCGAGTGCGCATGGATCAAGCAAGCCGTGGAAGCTCACAGCGTGTGTCTGCCCGTAGCAAAAGTGGTTATTGAAGGACCTTTCGGAGCAATTGAGACGGAGGCCGCAGTGTCATCTATGCTGCCCCCCCCCCAGTACCCGTACCTATTTTCGAACCGGTCCGATCACCTCCTGCGCGAGAAGGGCCTTTTGTTTGGTGAGGCTAGCGTTCAGGCCTTAACCAGATCGAGAGTTCGGGAGCTCGCTGCAAAGGCGGTAGTTGCGGGGCCGACGTTGTCGAACACTGAGAAAGGGTCGGAGGCGCAGCAAGCTGATATTCAGAGCACGTCCGAACTGAATAAAATTGAGCCTGTAGCGCTTAAGGCACCAGGTACTGGAGAGGAAACGCCCGACACGGGAAAGTTAGAAGAGCTATCTGCAGATTTGCTCATCGCGCCTACGTCCGATGGACTTAATAGGTTGCTAAAAGTCAGCCGGTCGGCTTTGATAGCCGAGCAAAAAAAGGATGGCAGCCTAGAAAACATGCGCTGCAATGTCAAGGAAGGTATCGCCAAGAAAAATGTTCGTTTTGTGGAAAGAGGTGGGGTCTTGTACCGGAAGTATCTAGACCGCAGGGGAGTCGAGTTCGATCAGCTGATCGTGCCTCAGTGCTACCGTCAGGATCTGTTGCGCTTGTCGCATGGCGGTTCGTGGTCCGGACACCTAGGAGTTAAGAAGACTAAGGACCGTCTCTTGCAAGAGTACTATTGGCCAGGGTGTTTTCGTGACGTAGAAACCTTTGTGAGGACGTGTGACACCTGTCAGCGGGTTGGCAAACCAGGGGACAAATCGAGGGCGCCGTTGAAGTTGGTGCCTATCATTACGGAGCCTTTTAGACGGCTCGTTATTGATACAGTGGGACCTCTGCCGGTAACAGCCACGGGGTACAGACACATTTTGACTGTGATCTGCCCAGCGACAAAGTTCCCTGAAGCAGTGCCGCTTAAAGAACTCAGCTCAGTTGAGATAGTCAATGCACTACTGTCCATATTTGCGCGAGTTGGTTTTCCTGCGGAAATCCAGTCAGATCAGGGCACAGTGTTTACTAGCGCTTTGACGACAGCCTTTCTCGAAAGGTGTGGGGTAAAGCTGTTACACAGCTCAGTGTACCACCCACAGTCGAATTCCGTTGAGAAGCTCCACTCCGTCATGAAGCGCGTGTTGAGAGCATTGTGTTTTGAGCAACAAAGTGATTGGGAGCTGTGTCTGCCTGGGGTGATGTTTGCATTAAGGACCGCGCCGCATGCGGCTACGGGGTTTTCGCCAGCTGAGCTGGTGTACGGTCGCTCGCTGCGGTCTCCGCTTCGCATGCTTCGAGACTCTTGGGAAGGCAGGGGCGACGACCCAGTCGTGGTCGAGTACGTGCTTAGTCTCCTCGAACGCTTAAGAAGGGCACAGGAGTTGTCAGGTGAAGCAATGGCAAAAGCCCAGCATAGGGCCAAGGTTTATTATGATCGGACAGCCAGGGCCCGTCGTTTTGAGGTGGGCGATGAGGTAATGGTATTGCGCACATCGCTAAAAAACAAACTCGACGTGCAGTGGGAGGGCCCAGCACGGATTGTTCAAAAACTGTCGGATGTTAACTACGTGGTGAGTCTGCCAGGAAAGCGGAAAGCACAGCAAGTTTACCACTGTAATCTGCTCAAACCCTATAGACAACGGGAAGCAGTGGTGTGTATGATGGTAAACGTTCCCGAAGAGCTTCCGGTCGAGCTTCCGGGACTAGGCTCAGTGACGAACAGGGAAGACACTGATCAGGTCATTAGTGACTTAATCATTAAAGCACCGCTGTCGCCTGAGCAGAAAACCGAACTACACCAACTCTTACAAGAGTTTCAAGGTCAGTTCTCTGAGAGGCCTGGTAGGACTTCTGTCCTTACTCATGATATAGAACTTACCTCCCCAGAGCCAGTACGATCCAAGGCGTACCGGGTGTCACCCCGCCAGCGCGATATTATGGAGGCTGAGGTAAAGAAAATGCTACAGCTCGGTGTTATTGAGGCGGGTGAGAGTGATTATACCTCCCCCTTGATTTTAGTTGAGGTACCGGGCAAGGAACCTCGTCCTTGCGTCGACTACCGCAGGCTTAATTCCATCACTAAGGATCAAATTTATCCGATCCCTAACATCGAGGAGCGCCTTGAGAAAGTTAGTAGCGCTCAGTTTATTTCCACCCTAGATCTTGTCAGGGGTTATTGGCAGGTTCCACTTACAGAAGAGGCTAGTAGGTATGCGGCGTTCATTTCACCAATGGGAACATTCCGTCCTAAAGTTTTGAGTTTTGGTTTGAAGAACGCGCCATACTGCTTTTCAAGCCTCATGGACAAAGTGTTGCGGGGACAGGAAGAATTCGCTTTACCGTATTTAGACGACGTAGCGATATTCTCCGCATCCTGGTCTGAGCATATGGCACACTTGCGGGCAGTGCTAACCCGCCTGCGCGAAGCGGGCTTGACAATCAAGGCTCCCAAGTGCCAATTAGCACAGGCCGAGGTTGTCTACCTCGGTCACGTGATTGGACAGGGTCGTCGCCGCCCCTCTGAAATAAAGGTGGCCGCTGTGCGAGACTTCCCGCAACCGCGCACGAAGACCGATATTCGGTCGTTCTTAGGTGTCGCCGGCTACTATCAGAGGTACATCCCCAGGTACTCCGATATCGCGGCTCCCCTGACGGATGCTCTAAGAAAAACAGAGCCCCAAACAGTCGTCTGGAGCGAGACAAAGGAAAGAGCTTTCAGCGCCCTAAAGAGCGCCCTAACAAGCCAGCCTGTGCTACGATCGCCAGACTACACAAAAGGGTTCGTTGTTCAGTGCGATGCTAGTGAGCGACGCATGGGCGTTGTACTGTGCCAAAGGGACAATGGAGAAGTGGAACACCCCGTCCTGTATGCTAGTCGTAAGCTGACCTGTCGTGAGCAGGCATACAGCGCCACCGAGAAAGAGTGTGCGTGTCTCGTGTGGGCCGTTCAGAAATTGTCATGCTACCTAGCCGGCTCGAGGTTTATCATTGAGACGGATCACTGCCCTCTCCAATGGCTGCAGACCATCTCTCCCAAAAATGGCCGCCTCCTGCGCTGGAGCCTCGCTTTGCAACAATATTCCTTTGATGTGCGTTACAAAAAGGGGAGTCTCAACGGTAACGCCGATGGCTTAAGTCGAAGCCCCTAACGTAGGAATCCGCCTCAAAGTTGTTGGTTACTGATGTTTTCTTCCTGAGGCAGGATTTTTAACATATTGCTTTTGTTTAGTGTTTCAAAGTGATTATGTGCTTTCTAGTGCAATTTTCCAATTTGTGGACGCGTTCTGAGTGCTGCTTGACTACTGTAAGGAACTAGGCAGTAGTATAAAAGGGGAAAGAGCCTGGCAGAGCTTAGTGAGGGTTGTCTCGTGCTTGCTGACTGAGCGGTTGTGTTTCGGCGTAGTTCTAACGCTTGCTGGGAACGAGCACAAAAATGGCAACTCTCCCGAAGTGACTTTGCAGTGTCCTATGTGATCCTGAACCCGAGAACGAGGCCTTCTCTGTGCGCTGCGCTCCAGCAACGTCGAGGGACGATCGGTTTCGATTACGAGCATCATCGAGCGACATCCCTCTGGACAGCGGATGCAGTCCCCTGACCATCGGGATCTCCTTCTCCCGGCGGGGCGGTCTGTTACGTCTCGCCTACGACGCGCGGTATAGCCGGCGCGGATGCAACGGACGCCGCGGCTTCGTTCATCGCGGCCGCAACGCCTCCCGCCAAGCGCGTCCAGGCAGGTTTCAGTGCCACGTGTCGTCGTGCGTGCGTGTGTGTGTGTGTGCATGTTGGTGCCCACGCTTGTCAAAGCGCGGCAGCCGGGGAGAGAAGCTCCCCAACTGGGAGGCGAGGAGGTCTGACCGGCGCCGGCCTGGCGGACGCGCCCGTCACGTCTGGACATGTTGAAGCGACGCCGTATCGGGCGCCTCTTCCCAAGCCGTTCCCTCTTGCCCTCGACTCCGACGGTATAAAACGCCGCTGCCCCGGACGCCGAGGAGAAAAAACGCCGCGCGCCCCTGCGCGCGCGTTCTTCCTTCTTCTTCTGAAACCCTACCTATCCTTCTCTCTATCTGCACGCCGGCAGTGGTTGTGGTGTTTTAACACCAGTCACAGGCCCGTGCATTTTCCTTTCCTCTTCCCCTTTCATCCACTTACTACTACTACTACGCCGAGGAGAGACTTCGATTCCTTCCTTCGAGTAACGTGGTCGCCCTGACCGGCTGCTCTTTTGAGATGCCAGAATAAACCAGTTGTTCTGTTGCCAGTCGACTCTTCCTTTGCCGGGACCTTCGGATGTTTCCAGCTTTGCCCCAGGCCGCCAGGCCAACGCTACCCTTGGGGCTTGCAACCCAAATGCAACACTGTCTTTCCCGCTAAAGGTGCAAGCACCCTGTGAAGGTAACCGGAGAGCCTGTCCTACGGGTATCGTGTAAAGTCCACAATTGTACGAAGGGGTGTGCCCTCCTTGTGGACTTTTGGTAAGCCGTAGATAGCTGGAGCGGTGCCATTGTGACATGCTTGTAGATGTACTGGCCATCGGGGGTGACGTATTTGAAGACATCTGTGAGCAGCTTCGGTAGTCCAGTCCCTATTTTTCTGGTCGGGTCTCGGCCTCTCTTTGCATAGGTTTCTTCGTCTTGGAGAAGCGTCGACAACTTTTCTATATATACTGTCCTATCTAATACCCCAGTAGCATTTCCCTTGTCGGCCGGCAGGATCACGATTGCCTTGTTCCTTTGTAGGGCTTTCTAGGGCTTTCTGCTCAGGGCGTGAGAGTGCGCCGTCTTTTTTTTCTTTTTTCAGCTTCGCAAGTGCTCCGATGGCACGAGAGCCAGCTTGGTCGCCTAGGCTGGCGGCATGCTTTTCGCATGACTTGTGCAGTCAGTTGCCTTAAATGCGAGAGTGTCGTGTGATCAACAGCCGCTCTGAACTATGGCACGCAGCTGCTCCTCGTCCATCGGTCGCAAGGGAGGAATGCAGAGGCTGTCTCTGGGCAATAACTGCGACTACAAAGGCGTAATTGTACACGAGCTTCTGCACGCCGTTGGCTTCATCCACGAGCACACGCGCTCCGACAGGGACGAGTACTTGGACATCTTCGAAGAAAACGTGGCGCAGGGTAAGGATTTCGTCTGAGACACTCTTACCATCACTTATGCTCTGTACTGCTCTGTATAGAGTGGAGCTGGAACACACGCGGGTGACGCGCCAATAGACAGTACAAGTCCCAGCTCTAGCGCCTTCTGGTGGCCACTTAATGCGCACGTCTACGCGGGTGAGAAGTATAGACGCAGTACAATCTCAAAACGGCGTAGTTATCGGCCCTGTAACGTAACCCTTTCTCTTGTCAGCAGGAAAATGCGGCAGTATACGATGCGGACACTGAATGCGTCGAAGAAAACCTCCTGAACAGCTGTCGCAAGTAAATCAAAGCCGTTGCCTTGCATTATTTTGCGACACTCTGCTTGGAGTTTGCTTCACAGAACCTGGGACACGAGTCCACCTTGGCTGGCCTTCTAAATGCACCGAACTACTTGAGACACGGGTAGCTGGATGGCGCTAAGATCGTTGCGGAGTTAATAGACACCTTTAGCCCACCGTGCATCGTGTTACCGTTACCGTTACCGAAGTACCGGGAGCCCGCTTACAACCGGTGATCACGTGCTGATTGGTCCCGATGCCGCAGGCGCACGCGCAGCTTCCTGCAGCTGCCAGGTATCTGACGCCATCTGGTGCCGTCAAGATTTGCGCATGCGCATTGGCTGCGCGCGGGCTCCCTGAACTCCGCTGCCGGTAACATGGTACACAGTATGCTAAATGTGTCTAATAGTAACGATGAAGCTAGGGCAAAGAACGCATCTGAATCCAAGCTCATGGCAAGGAGTTCAAACCGATTTTTTTATCTATAAATAATTGGGTGGTCTAAAGAAACGATCGAAGGAAGGTTAACATGTAGCTTGAGAAACGCCGGTGAACCTCAAAAGGTGTGATCGTTTGGCAAGCCTGTCTGCTGCACGTGATGTCATTTGACATCCTGCACAGAAGGACCGATTGCTATTTTAGTTTTGGTGCCGCAACTAGTCACTGCAACAGCGTCGTCCAGGCTCCGTGCCCACTATTTGTCGGCGCTGCTATATACTTGAAGAAGGCGCGTCGACGGGCGAGTTCCTTTCACACCTATTCACAGAAACGTAACGGAAAAAAGACAAGGACCTCTGCGTCAGTTTCGTTTCCAGTACCGTCCATGTCTTTTTTCGTGTAGTGTGTCTGTGAAAGCTGTGCGTCGTTTCCCTACTGCTGCTGCAAGAAAACAAAAAGTTTCTTATACCCCTGTCACACGGGCACTTGTAAGGCCTTAGAAATTAAGGTCCTTTGCCCCAAAGGCGCGTGACGCGCATCTACACGGCAAAGCGTCGAGACCTTTGCGATAAAGGTCCGTAGCAATAAAGGCGGCCGTCAGCGGCCTTAAAGTTGCTTAAAGGAGCAACCCAGACGGCAGCGCCAGCTAGCGAGCTCAAAGAATAAAAAATTGACGCAATTTTTGTTTTGAAACCGTAAAAAATTACTAATTTATCTTATTTAATGGTTAATTTTGTGTTACAGTGCACTTAAGGGTAGAGGAGGCTATGACTAAAGACATTCACACTGCTAAGAAAGGACTTGAACGCTTTTCGGCAGCCGCATCGACACACACGTGCTTGCGCATCTCGCTTTGCTGTTTTTTCTTCGTTTGCTCTTTGTTGTGTGCGTGTTTTGAGTTTGCTTGTGTGCACAAAGACACAAGCAACAAAGCAAGCTTCTCGAACACGACGAGGAGCCGAACGGAAAAGTGCGCCTACCGTGGTCGGACCGAGAACGATGAAAAAAAAAAGAAACTTTGTTTCAAAATATCTGTTTCTCACCGTCAGAACGCTCGTTTATTATCGTGATAGCTACTTTTTCCAACATAAACGAATGCACTTTTAGCTGAAGTGCTACCGTCTGCTTTAATTTCATAATGTTACTAGCGCCGCTTCACACACAGCGGTGACTTTTGGCATTCACGGAGGCCGCGTTCTAGCTCCTTTGGATTTGCCGTGTAGCAGCGTCGCTGCTCCTTTTCGGTTTTCCTCCTTTAGTACAATAAGACAACTTTACGGCAAAGGCCGAGAAGAAGTCCCGTGTGACAGGGGTATTACACAGGGCCTGTAAAATAAACCATTTTTCAGCAAAATATAGTAATAATTTGATCTTTCTTCTTCATAAATGAAACTTTCCTTCAATATGCAGAACAACTGCGAAACTTCGACAAGCTACGGCCGAGTCAGAATCGACTGATCACAGGATTTGACACACAATCGATCATGCTATACGGGTCGACGGCCTTCTCCCGTGCTCCGGGCCTGATTACCATGTTGACCAGGGACGGAAAGCGGCTGCCTGAGGTCTACCAAAAGAAGGGACTTAGTTCCAACGATGCACATCGCATTCGCGTCCTTTACAAATGCCCCAACTGACATGTAGGCTACGATTCACAAGGAATTATTTGTTGAATAAAATTTTGGATCTACCTTCCTTATATGAATATCATTTAGCACTGAGATATAAAAAATGTATACGTTACCACTGGAATACGTTCCTAGAACTATCCTACCTGAAAGCCATCATTCCAACATATGAATTTCGAAATCAATCACTCTGGTGCGTTCCTTTCTCGTACAGAATACGCATGTTCTATGCTATGCTTTGTCATTCCACATGTATTAAATAAGCTGCTGAGTAGAGGCATACCTGTTGAAAAAAGTAGCCCACGTGACATTCTTTTCGCTTTGAGGCGGTGACTTTCAGTTCTCTTAATAAATGTGCTAGCATAGTGATCATGTGATCACAGTGATCACATTTGTGGGCATATATGTTCTTTTCTTTGTCTTTTAACAATATATGCGCGCAGTGCCTTTCATTTTTTTCAGCTGCCCTGTAAATCGCACTCATTGTTAACCACGCTCTGCTTTCTTCGTTGTATTTTGCCTTGTTCAAGGGGGCCTGGACACCAAGTGAATTTTGTTTCACTTTTCTGTCCGGGAGAACCTAAATCGTCCTGATGTAAATAAAGACGAACTTGAACTTATGTTACCAAAGTACAGTCGAGCCCGGATATATCGAACTCGAATGGGATCACGAAGCAGTTTGGCACATTGAATTCGATATGTAAAAAAAAATGGCAACGGATAACCTTATCTCTGTCCTTGAGGCATGAATACATTGCACCCACGCTAGTGACGCACTTCTTACCGCAACGTGCCAACCGCCGAAGTGCTGACAGCACATCCCTTGCAAAGCGTTGCTATAGGCCAAACATGCTTCGCATCGAAAACGCAGAGGACGGTGCTGTTGAACAAACCGCTGCCTAATGTAAGTTTATGTCTTAGCCTGTTACCAGCACACAATAACTAGTATAGTCTCTCATTAAGGTTAATGTGCTTTTGGTTTCAGCAACGCCCTCGATTACGAAGCGAGAGAAGCACGCCACGCGAGGGTGGCCGCAAAGCTTTGGTTATGTTGCCATCACCGCATTATAGCGATGTTGCCTTGGAAATGGGTACGATTCCTTATAAAAATTTCTTTAGCCAGTCTATAGACTGTCCATAGACTTTTGTCTATAATGCATCAAGACAGGCTATAGACAAGTCCTAGGGAATAGACAGCATATAGACAATCTGTAGATTTACGGTCATACACTATTAGTTGACTTTTATTTATAGACAGTGCATATACTGTGAACAGAGAAATTGAAATATCTTAAGGAAGGCAATAGAGTCTATAAGAAATCTGTAGACTGTCTATAGGCCTTTTATAAGGAAAGAGTTTGAAGGGCACCTTCAAGAATATCCCAAGCTTACCTCGTCACGCGGTTTTACAGTGCTAACGCTGCCAGCAAGTGCTCAAGGCCGGTAGCCAACCCGTCTGCGCACGCAAAAAGTGATCGCCGGAGTGTCGTTATGAGAAGCCCCATTTGCGTCGGCCCCGGCGCGCCGTTTGATATATCGAACGACCGACGAAGTTCGCGTTCGATATACGACAGGACTTTCTAACACCTTTACAAAAAATTTCGTTGCAGATTATGTGTGTACGATAGAGCCAATATTTCGAAATATCCGGGTTTGACATACACGTACGCGCTTGAGTGTATCACAATCACGGTATAATTAGAAGGAAAACATTTATTTTCCAACTTGAAGCATAGCGCATTGGCTTCCTCGACTTGGTCATAGCGGCCTCGACTCCTTCGGTACCATGAACTTGGAAACGTCCAAGAGATCTGTTCTTTAACACAATAAAGACGATTAGCGCCTCAGGTTCATTCACCCTACACCGTCAGAGCCGTCTTCATGTCACAAATATGACCAGATTAATTTAGACGCAGATTTTCAAATATATCGGCACTTAAAATACCAGAAGCTGCTTGTCATCAAGGCGAGCCGAAGGCATCACCTGAAGGGAGCCGCTTTCACATGTAGAAAAATAAACGCAGGTTAGGTCTTGGTAATACGTATGTTTTTGCGTGGATCTTCAGGCGAGCATTCCTAGGTGTAGTATCATTCAAGGAAGCCAGGTGTGTGCGGCTATTAGTAAAGAAAGCACATTTAATGTCGGCTTTTTATTTTTTGAGTGGCACAATATTGTACATGAAAAATCTGATGCCCTTTAGGTCCAGCTATAAATCGTGGACAGTAAACAATGATTGAGGACCTGCCTGTAGAATAAGGCCACCGGGAAACAAGTTTCAGATATAGAAATTACGTAAAAAAACACATCATGACAATTTCTATCCTTTACAGTTTTGCACAGCAGGAATGGAAAGCCAAAAATATAAAACAACGATAACAGTGCCAGGAAACGGAGCCCGCGAACTGTCTAGAGCATCAGCGTTTGTGGCGTGAAAGTGCGTTTCTTTGAAACTCGGAAGTTTCGGCTTCTTTAAGAGACGTCGCCTGCCCCTGCAACACGGAAACGCCGAGCATTATTCTGAACACCACTATTTATTCGAGTATCCACAATTCGCCTCTTCGTTGATGATTGCGTACTTTTTTTGAGTAACTATACTACCTGTGACTAGTCAATCCTGCAGAAAAACCTCGATATAATGGAAACCTTGTGAACCATGCTCTCGGCTGATTAAACTGAATGTGTCAAAATGCAAGAGTATCCAAATGCAACGAACACATTCCAGCTTAGATATTCGTGCTCATTAAACTCCACGACCATTTCACGTGTTCAATCGTACCAGCATCTAGGTGTTATCGTGGGAAAGCTGAACTGGTCTGAGCATATCACGAAGCTAGCGGCCAACACACCCCAAACAATTGTCTTCGTTCAACGTACGTTTCTTTATTTATCCCAATTTATATCCGGAAACTAGCCTGTCAGGCGTAAGCTCCTGTGAAACTCGATTATGATTGTGCGATATGGAGCCCTAACCACAATTACCTAATTGAATTACTTGAAAGCATCCAGAATCGGGCGGTTCGCTTCATGCGTCAAAATTACGATAAACGGGTTAGCGTTAGTGCCGTCAAATTGTCCATTAGTTTTGACTCATTAGCTCATCGAAGAAAGACATCGTGGCTGGGCCTATTTCATAATCTGCATTACAGTCTCCCCGACATTCGAACCACTCTAGTACCACTCATACGAGCATCACATCGGCTTTTTAATCCTCTGACTGCGCAGCGTACAACTGGCTCCACAATTACATTTTATAAGTCATTGATGGAACTCGATTCCCGAACCAATCATCCATGAACGCGACAACTCAAAACTTGTGCGTTTGATATCAACCCACTTTGCTAAATTGACTGATAAACAGCGGTAGGGCTTCAAAAATTTTTCTCTTCCTTTTTTCTGTTTTACTCAAATATCAAACTGAAACTCTACTTTGTACCAAATCGCAAATATACATCACATTTTATTGTGTGCCGGCATACTATTTGAGTGAGTTGTGCTAATAAAACACTGTTTTTAATATTGTGTAAACACATGCGGACATGAATATATATGGGTGCTCTTTTCATCCATTTTGTTTCACACTGTGCTTTCATTACATACAGCTCCCTAAAACTGTGCGTCGTTCCCGTGCCTCCCTTTTTGCTTTGTTTTTTCATTGCATAAAATTTGACCACGAACGTACTTTATTGCTTCCCCCTTATGTACTGCAAATCCCAGGGCCCTTATGGGAAAACATATCATGATGATGGTGATAATAATAATAATAAAATAATAATAATAATAACAATAATAATAATAATTGGTTTTGGGGAAAACGAAATGGCGCAGTATCTGTCTCATATATCGTTGGACACCTGAACCGCGCCGTAAGGGAATTCGGGATTAAGGAGGGAGCGAAAGAATGGTGAAGGCTGGATTGGTGCTGAATATATTTTGAGAAGTAAAGAGATCCAGTTGGGCAGTAATTAACAGATCCCAGCCGCATTAGCGCTTGCAGAGCTTGACAAATGAACAGACAATGCAACGAATAGTGAGACACCGCAGACAAACGCAGTCCTTAAGTTTTGTTTAAGGTGCAAGTTCAAGATTTCGGTTCACAAACTCAAAACACATACGTTTTGTAAATACATGAACTATAATGCGTCTCGTGGGCCGGCTGCGTATTTTTATCGCAGCCAGACGTAAATGTGAATTTTTTACAGTAAGCAGCGATGGCAAACGGCGAATATGTAGGGGCTTTCGAAGGAAGCGTTTTGCTTGGTGAACTCGCTTTTAGGTTGCCAGCCTTTCATTTATATTTTGGTCCAT
This sequence comes from Amblyomma americanum, assembly GCF_052857255.1. NCBI lineage: Eukaryota > Metazoa > Arthropoda > Arachnida > Ixodida > Ixodidae > Amblyomma > Amblyomma americanum. Next base: position 101,377,032 of record NC_135506.1, on the reverse strand, counting down.
GTGAAATCGGGATCCAGAAATAGATATTCTTGTGCTCGCGCTCTCTTCATGCTGGTTGAGTTCGGCGAATTTGGACATGGGGGAGGATTTTCTGAAAACCACCGCTAAGGTGAATGAGCCCTCTGTAAGAAACGTGGCTACATGAATGTCGGAAGCAGCGGCGATAATAGCGTCCCCACGTGTTCGAACATGCCATCGGGTCGACGAACAGAGTGTTGTCCTCTTCTGTCGCGCTGGGGTTGAACAATTGCCCGAGAGCCGCGCCTTCGACAGAGGTTCCACGTTCCGGTCATCAGTACAAGATCTTTCAACCCCTGCTGGGAGACAGCCCGCATTCGCGTGTCACGCAGGCGCCTTCCTGTTCCACATGGGCGCAGTCCGGACCCACGTGCGCGCACACCTGGAGGCCGCGTGGACGACAACGTGACCGGGTCCTGTTCCCTTTCCCTCGACCGAGCTGCGAGAGAACATCAGGATCGCCCTGCCGTGGGTGGTACCATCAGTGCCATCGTGTGATTGGACATCATTCTCCGAACTATATTCCCCAGCTAGGGATCTGGGGAATACGAAGAGTATTTAACGAGCTGCTGGTTTGGTACCAGAAGAGAGCCCCCCCTCTTGAGAGATACCCTTTGCTGGGCGAGACTCCCGACTGCTAAGAAGCTCTCTTTACTGAGAGGCACTCACAGTTGCCCTTACTTGTACATTATGTAAATAGTCTTTGTATAAAGTTTTCCAAGTTTTCTTCCTCCGATCGTCCTCGTCTCTTCTCCGGCTCAGTCACGCTAACTGAATCCCAACAATATGTGTAAGTGTGAACGAGAGTCCCGATGGTCATAATAAAAGAAATGCATATCTTCATTTAGCGGTATGATTAGTATAATTATAGTAGTCATAATTGCACAGACAGGGAGACAACCAGCTGGAAGTTTTGTTTAAAGGGTTCCTGAAAACGGTGTTCGAGGTGGTCTATAAAATGCTGCGTTATGCAGAGTACAGGCCAACGAGCGTTCATGCCGCGTACGAGACCTCAAAAACAAACCGATAATTTACAATACAATTTTTAAAACACATGCTTCCTCGCCTAGCGTGTACCTGCTGTGCGGGGCTTTCACCCGAATCCGCGCTCGTTACGTCATGTACCGCTCGTTACGTCAGCAGCAGACGCCGGAAGGAGGAGTGCACGGAGGAAGGAAAACTCAGGAGAGGCCCTTTCCATACAACAACATGGGAGAAAAGTGTGGAGGAAGTGACATGGTTTTTTTCTCGCCCGGGAGGCCATCTTGTCCGGACAGCTTAGCAACGACGTCGTAGTTGCTGTTTCCAGACCGGGCGGCAGCAGCCGGCCGCGGCGTACCATTTGAGGTGCGGTGTAGGCGTATTTTCTTTTTAACTGTCGAGTTTATGTGTTTGGTGGTGCTCACAGGCTGACGTTGACGGCGTTCAACCATATCTTAGTGCAAAATTCTTGCTGCGTGCCCGGATTTGAACGCTTTAGGCGACAACCATTCAATGATAACGTCTAATGCAGCACTGCTCGGAGCCGTCGGGAGACCGCCGCTGTTCACTAAAATGAGCATTCGCGCTGGTCGTTCACCGGTGATTCGAAACGGCGTGCACTACAGAGCGGTCGTCGGCGTATTGTGCGAACGTTTCGTGCCTTGTGCGTGCCGTGTGCTATGCGCGATCCCGTTTCGGTCAGCAGTGAAACCTCGTTGCTAGTTATGCGTGTTCTTGCAATGCTCCAGAGATTGCAACTGGTGCTGGTTATAATACAACTGGTATTTTTGTTTTTTCGACGATTGCGCTTGTGTGAGCGGCGGGGTTCATGACATGGGCGGAGAGCGATACTGTGAAAGAAGCAGCTGCGCTCGCTCTGTTCTTAGTATATAGAAACTTTTTTGCATGCCTGTTTGAAGTGTCGTGCGAGCCTTTGGGACGTGCCGGGCTCATGTGTATTCGTTCATATCTAGATCAAGTCTGTATTTCTGGTCGCGCACTGTTTTTAGATCCGTTTCCTGTAGCAGGTTCAGCAATTGCTTTTCTGAGGTCATAGGCAAGAAGTGCGAAAAAGGCGAAGCATTTTCGCACTTGATGACACCGAAAATGTTTCAACTCCCCATATGGTTTCGTTTGCCACCCTTCGCGTATTAATAGTATAAAAGTTATTGCTCTGAGCTTTCACTGCGTAATGAAGCTCGAACTGAATTTGGACAATTTTTCTCACATGTGTTTATTTTGCCCAAGTCCTTTGACATGAGAATGCACATGTGCATTCAATTTCAATAATGCCTGTGGCTACGCTGAAGAAAAATAATTTGATGTGTTCAATACATTGACTTTCATTTTCTGTATGGTAGATCACAACTAAAGTGTGCTACTCTGCAGAGACATTACAAGCTAGTATTTCAACAACTAGAGAAATTTATTTGTACAGCTGCAGCTGTGCACGTTAAACATGAAACACAGCATTGAAATAATGCACAACACTGTGAAACCTATACTGAAGCCACTGGGTATTCCTAAGCTTCTAGAAGCAGTCTGAAACGGTACGGTCATGTATATTAATTATCATGCGCTAAACTAGATCTGTGGATGTAAAACCTGCCACGTGGCAATGCTAGAAGGGTGGATTTATGGATCATTCTTAAAGGGGGTAGGAGGGGGCTGTCTCATTTGAAACATGTATTTCTTGAAATTTTTTTGTTGAGAAATAGGCGTTCGCCACGGTTTTCCTATGTAAATTTCAGGCTTTGGGATGGGGATCACATCCCCCCCACCCCATAAATCTTCCCCTGCCGTGCTACTATAGGCACTGTCGGCGCTCTCTGTTTCTGTAACCTCTATGAATAGCTCTTGAAGTTGTGAATCAAACGTCATTGTTGGGACGGTCATCATTATGAATATGTTATGATGCTAAGTTTTGCATTCAGGGTCAAGAACTCAGACTTCTTAGTATATTTTCCCATCCTCGCTGCTGTATGAGAAAGCATTCCTGGCATGGCCAGCCACACGAAAACTTCTTACGAAGATAAATACAGTGTTAAAGACCAAAAACAAAATACTGTAGGATTCTTTTTGTCCTAACTGCTGCAGCAGAAGAGATTGGTGAAACAGCCAGCTGCCCAAACATATGCAATATAGAGATTGCAATATTCATCAACAAGAGCAGCATTAAATGGCAGGTTGAACACTAAGCTGCGGTGTAACCATGCATGGAAGCATTGTTCACGACTTAGCCAAAAGCTGGCACGTGCACACTTATTCAGCGTAAATCTGAGAGGGTTGTGCTATCCACCAGAGAGCATGATTGAAGTGTTGCCAGTATATGGACCACTTTTATGCGAGCACAGCATGCAAACAACCCGACATCAAAAACCTTGCTCAGGGATCTCAGGCATGAAGCTCTAAATTCATTCGAGCAATGAAAGATTTTTTTACAACCTCATGATCACGTTTGACAGCAGTCCAATCGAAAATTATGATGCTCTCATGTACAAAGTGTTGCAGAGGGCCATTTAAATATAAGCCTCGGGCCAGCAAGCTGCACACGGAAAGCTTCCAGGTACCCATGTACTAAATCTTTTCAGGAAGCTTAAATTTAAATGCATACTTGACATTGCATTAAAGTGGGATAGTTCTTTCAGAAGTATCATGAAATACACAGCGCGATCCAAGGCACGCAGCATAAAAAAAAGAATGAAAGATGATGCACGGCACACAGTAACAAGTTCTATTTCAGTGGCACCATGTGTAACAGCTTATGTAAAAAAAAGAGAACACAAAAACATGCTCTTCAAAGTATATATATGAAAGATTTGGTTTTGCTTTCTTCTGCTATATTTTGGCAGCAGCTGTGTATTTATACACAATTTCACTGAACTAAACTTTTTGTCCTACACCTTATCTGGTGAAATTAACCTTCTAGCCCTGCTATTAGCACGCACGAGGCTAGGATGAACCGTATGTAAATATACCAGTATATTTCGCCAAGTGCAGCCTGGAAGGAACCCAGGGACACATATCTCCGTTGTCGCAAAACGACGCTGACGAAAGCGGCGAAAGACACTGCGTACCATGGCGGGCCACCGCAATAAGTGACAGTGAAAGTTCCTGCCTGCGCTTACCGCGGTTACGATAAGTGCTTTCGCCGAGTGCTATTTGATTATGACCATGCAAGCCGCAGTGTTTCGTTCGAACGAGAGAGCGGGGACGACGCGGCAAAGAGCAATAACTGGAAGGGGCTGGATGTCCCACACGAACATTTCCGACGTCTCCCGTACATGAACAACGGCCACAAACCAAGCGCCACTCGCACTGGAGTCTCTTTAGGCTAGCTCATTCACGTGGTTTGAAACGCGCGCGCGGAGAAACGTAAACAAGAGCGCGGATAAAAATAAGCAAGAGCGTGCCCGGACAATAAGGCGCCGAGCTCGTTTCCGGCTTCAAAAAATGTCACGTGATGGCATCACCTTAAATTTTTTTCATCCATGGGAGAGTGCCAGAGGCCGGCGAAGGAGCGCCGATATTTCAGCATGCAAAAAGAGACGAGAGGAAAGGGAAAGGCGCGAAGACGCGGAAATTCAAATTTTGACCACAGATAACTCAGCTTCCACAAAACGCATATAAAAAATTCCTGCTGGAGGATATTTGTGAAGCGGCGTCCATTAGCATCCTAGGCACATCGCATCTTCGTTGAGACCCCCTTTCACAGATTCTTTAAGCTTACAAGTACAAGTCTTCGATGGACTGCGCTTCATCAGCGCGTTGACTGAGGTACATCACTTTATTTTCTGGCAGTAAAAGCAAACTTTCTGCGTGCGCGAACAGGAAACTGACCAGTTGGGTGATTTTTTTAGGCTAGTAGGTGACAGGACGCTGAAGCGTCGCCACATATTATGCCGGTCGAAAAGAAGCGTCGGCTGATTCCATATGCCCATCGCGGAATTCGGCGGTCTGCTCCACTTCGTGCTGAGTAAAGTTGACCACATCATTTAACTATGCAAGCCAATTAGAATAGATAGGCTCTAGAGATCTGAACACAGCAGCCACTTTACTCCGGTGGTGCTCCATTTTGTTCTACATAACAAAATGGAGCACCCCCTTTCCCCTGACCTGGTGCCCGGCTTGCTCTAGAGGAAAATGCGTGGATAAAAAGGTATTTCAGTCCACCACGTGCAAACCAACAATGTTAGCGTTAGCGCTCCTTGGCCACTCTTCCCATGTAAGCTTAAAAAGTCAAATCATCCTCATCAGAAGGCACTGACATGGGCGACGATAACGGGAAAGCTGGGAGAACTGAAGTGAAGAGGTCGATCGTGATAAGGAAAATTTATTTCTACTAACCACCAACACCCAGCGTTGCACAAACCACAGAATTAACCTGAACGAAATTGTAAGCTTCTGGTGCAAGCATTTTATGACCCGTGTCGATAAGTTCTGCTCCCATTTATGGAAGCCTGTCGTCTTCGGCGTCCCCGTTAGGCGACAATGTAGCCTAAATAGAATCGGTAAATTGCAGCCCACATTCTGGCACTGACTGCCTCGGTGCACTAAAAGGCTTCTTGAGTCATTTCTGCCTATCGTGCACCGCAGGTCCACAATGTTATCTTCAACGTCTCTTCCAGGGGATGGTTATCGACTCGTAGGATTACACGACGCGGCTGATTATTCGCTAGAGATGATATGGAAGACAGGAAATGCGGGCCCACTGCATAAATTCTTATTCATACACTCTCTTGATCCAATTACCAGCGTACCTAGTAAGATCCTCCTCTCACAAATCGCCATTCTTCTGGAATGTAATTCGTTTTTTCACGCCGCTCAACAAGTTTTCCGCAAGACATACATGTAACGCAACTTGTGTTCAGCCACAAGTGCCATCCTCGACCGCCGCTTCACGGCGACTACATATTTTTATACTTCGCCAAAGCTTCTAATAGGTATGTCACCTGTAACTGCTACTAAAATCACGCATTATATAGGACTTGGTACTGATGATTAATTTTAATGGCGCCAGGGCAGCTTTGCTCAGAGCGCCACGGCACAAGGTATTTTTCTTTACTCAAGGTGATGTCAAATGCCTATTTTTCAAGCATATCACACCAGATAAGCCGTGCACAAAGACAGAAGCTGGCTCGTATTTGCTGGAAGCCGATAGTTACGCGGTGGTACTATAGGAATCAAATCCCGCACCCCGCGCATACGAGGCGAATGCTCAAACGACTTGGCCACCAATGCTGTAGTACTATAGATACGAACGTACTAATTTGGCTGGGGTGTTTTTAACCTCCCGTCACGAGTTGTCATCGCCAACGATGTTAACTCCCCCCTGTATCCAGTTTTCTGCGGTGTTCCAAAAGGTACTGTCATTGGGCGTTTACTTTTCCTGATAGTGTGACGAAGAAGACGAAGCTGGCAGTGGCGTGGGACGGAGCGCTCGCACTATAGGACAGCGGCCATTACATCATCTCACTGCATTAACCCGTCTCATTCTTTGGCTGGCCATCGCGTACCATTTGGTGGATGTGCGGAGCTAATCCCCATCCTGGTACTGTAGCTTCGGCGCATGCGTCAACCGTGGTCGTCGGCCGTGAGCTCTTGGCCTGCGTCGCCCTGCCGTGCCCAAGCATTTCGGATCCGCACTGATCTCGATGTTGTTCCCCGCCCCGTCCACCGCACAGACCACTCGACACGACGAGCTGAACCTGACGCAAGGACCCGACCTGCTGACCCCTCCGACCTCACCGACCCGAGACGCTGCCCACACGTGACGTTCGGCGCGTCCTGGGGCCTCGGCCGTCGGCTCCTGGTGACCTGCGGCCCGGTAGCTTCGCGGACCAGGAATCATTCGCACATCTCCCTCATCGTGGCGGCCAGCACCTCACCACTTTCTTCTTCCTGTCCCACCATCTCTGAAGCGCCTCACGATTTCGTGCGTATCTTTGTCACCGATCGGGACGATCGCTCAGTGGCCCTGGGTAGTGAGACCAAGAAGACAAAGCTGGCAGTGGCGTAGGACGGAGCGCTCGCGCTAAGCCGGGGGCCATAAGATTATCGCACTGCAGTCAGTTAAACCCGTCTCATTCTTTGGCTGGCCGTCACGTATCAAGATTAATGATCTGTCCAATCGCGTTTCATCATCCATCAAGTTATTTGCTGATGACTGCGTTATTTTCCGCGAAAAAAAACATCGGATGATGATGTATGTGTTTTAAAGGCCGACATTATACAGTTTTAGCTGTGCGTCAGCAAATGCTTTGCGTACGCAATGGGAGCGCGTTACGGCGCACTATATACGCTATATCCGTGGTACCGCCCGATGATTTAGCAATGACAGTTTTATCTGAGCGTTTCAAGGGCAGCGCCCGAGAAGCACCCTCTCCCCAGTAGTTTTACTCGGGAATAGGATGTATCTGTGCGCCGAATTCGGGCAGAGGTAGCTCTCACTCATGTACATGCGTACGTCATAATTGGCGTAACAGATTTGCCAATGACTGACGAGTTCCTTTACAGTGGCGCATCACCGGACTTGTGTGCTGTGCGGCACTTGTTGTGAACTTGCTCAGCCACGGCTGCAGTGCGAAAGCGCTCCCTTACGGAGGTGGGCGTGCGGTGGAGCCGTGAATGTGACCGATAAATGCACCACGGACAAGCGCTACAGCGGCAACTTTTTCGGCAATCTCAGAAAAACTAGCCTTCTCTCCTCCTTCTAATTTTCTCCTAGATTTTCTTTCCCTTTTCTCAATATTCTTGATGGCACACTTCTCGAATAAAAAATCATCTACTTCATTTTTAGTCCCGCCATCCGGGCTCTTCAGCGTCACTTCAGGTTCTCCCGTTTGCTAAAATGGCTGCTTCATCTGAACTAATCACGTGCGAAACCTGTACACATTTCGTATTCTGTAAATAGTTTGTGTATATTACCTCTCCCCCTATCCTCTCTCTCTCTGTCCCCTCACCTCTTTCATTTCATTTCTCCATTCTGCCTGCTATCCTTTACTTCCGCTGCCCCAGCTCACTGCAGGTGCTTCAATATCGATGGCAGGTGCCGGGGCTAGCATAAATCTTATCCTTCCTTTTTATTATTATTTTAATTATCCACTACTACTACTTTGCTAAAATGGTATCCATGATCCATAAATTATTTCGTTTTGTAAAATCTATACAAATAATCCCACTCTGCTATTCCTAGAACCTATGCCATATCCACCAACTGTCTGGTCTCCTGCCTGCTTCTTGCCTACCTTATCATTCAAGCCGCCCATCAGTACACTGTACTGTGTTGACTCCAAGTCGTCATAAAGTCTCTTGACTATCTGGTCAATAAGACTGGATCAAGACGCGTAGGCCACCTTAAATTTCTTCAGCTGATCCCACACCAAATAGTACTTTAGCGCCCTTTAGCACTTTAATATGCTTCATCTCTCCTCCTCCCCTCAATAGGCCCTATGACGCCCCATATTAATGCGGACTAGTTCCCCAAACAGAACTGCTTGGTCAGCCTCATTGAAGCCGCCGCGGTGGCTCAGTGGCTATGGCGCTCTGCGGCTACAAGGAAAGACGCGGGTTCCATCACGGCCGCGGCGGTCGAATTTCGATGAAGGCGATATGGTAAAGGCCCCTGTACTATGCGATGTCAGTGTACGTTACAAAAAAACCCAGGTGGTCGAAGTTATCCGAAGCCCCTCCACTACGGCGTCCTTCGTAGTCGAGTCACTTTGGGACGTTCAATCCTATAAACTAACCAACTAGCCTCACTGGATAAACTTCTAGCAGAAAACGTGGGTGGGTGGGTGGGTGGATGGATGGATGGATGGATGGATGGATGGATGGATGGATGGATGGATGGATGGATGGATGGATGGATGGATGGATGGACGGACGGACGGACGGACGGACGGACGGACGGACGGACGGACGGACGGACGGACGGACGGACGGACGGACGGGCGGGCGGGCGGATGGATGGATGGATGGATGGATAGATGGATGGATGGATGGATGGATGGATGGAAGAGTGGATGAATGGGTGGATGTATGGATCAAAAGGTGGTGAATTTATAGATGGGTGGATGGATGGAAGGGTGTGTGAATGGATGAAAGGGTGGATTGATGGATGTATGGCACAGTTTGATACAAGGTTGTAGCAGTGCCACCATGCTCGGTATTATATTTATCTAACCAATCTGTCAAATTACCGGCATGATCTATAAAGCCGACACTACCATGTCATGGTCAAAAATAGGACTTATTTTAGCATTATATGTTATGGTAGTCCCTTTGTAGCATCTGTTCTGCATTTCAAGATTACCGAAAACTGCTTGGTTCTGGTTTTCTGGGGTTTAAAGTCCTGAAGCGACTTGGGCTATGAGTGATGTTGTAGTGGAGGGCTCCGGATAATTCCGACCACCTGGAATTCATTCATGTGCACCGACATCCCACAGTACACGGGTCTCTAGAATTTTGCCTCCATCGAAATGCAACTGCTGCGGCCGGGATTGAACTTGTACATCTTTCAGGCCCGAAACATGTCCTTCGAAGTTCATCTTACTTGTTTACAATCACAGCACTGCACTTGCTGCAGTTACCTGGGCTCTCTGGTTACTGGCCAATAAGAGTTGCTATCACTTGTTGCAGGTTCCACAGTTCCAGTTCTCAGAAGCCAAATGTCCTTGCAGAAACCTTTACCCCATTGCAATGAGATATTCAGCAAGTATTTAGTTTCGTTCTTATCTTCTGCATTACCTATAGGCAAGTTTGTGATTTTGTCACTGCATTCCAACTGCTCTTCACATTCTGGCTGTTCACGATACTGATTCCAATTATCTATCGCCAGCATTAAATTTTACGAGCTAGTTTAGTGCTTTCATAGGTAACATTTGCCTACCAACTGCCACACTGAGCAATACATAAGAGCGTTAACAATACGAGAACCCGTGCTGCCATGTTACGATAAGTTTCCATCAAGGGTGCATCTGCAGTTGTGGCAATTGCCATTTACAGAAACAGTGGAAGAGCACCCAGCTGGAACAGGCCGCAAAAGTGGCACGTTTTAATTATATTTAGTGCTAATCTTTGAACACTATTTTCATAGCAGAATATACAGCAGTCATTCATACCAGACTGATGCCTTTTTCGCATGGGAATTGATCTGCTGTTATCGTTTCCACCAAACTGACGGGTTGCCTGTGCCAGGTTTCTGAAGTCCTCTCACGTTTCAAATACAAACCGTACTACTCTATAAATCACTAATGAAATCAAATCTTGAACATGCTATGGTTGTACAGAGCCCACATTGTGTGACCCTCACTACACAAGTCTAATCTTTGCACAACACGGCAGTTCACGATACTTCCTAGTTTGTAAATTAAGTATGACAGAGTAGTTTGCATTAAGGGAAAGCTGTTGGAAAACTTGGCTGGCTAAAGAAGGATCCGTATACAAATATCCGCACAAATATGTTACGCCACGCCACACCATTAAATAATAATAATCTTTCTGAAGGTATCTAAGATGTGGCACGCTAGACAGAAAGGCAAATGTACGTGTTATCTTGCCAATAAATGGGGATAAAGATGCACAGTCATGAACAAAATGAAATAAACGACGGCCCCGATAAAAAAAAAAAGCAGTGCAGCGCCACCTGATGGAAGCGCTGCCTGGTGTGCGCCGTGTCGGTTTCGAACGGCGGTGGCGTGGCGGTCGTTTCTAGTCGGCGGCGGCGTCAGCGACGTGGAAAGCTGAACTGCAAATTTAAAAAGCTATTTCGCTACAGCCTTCTTTGCTAAACTGGTTGAAATTTTAGGGTTTTTCGTACTAAGGGCTCAGAACACAGAATACAGAGGGGTTGAAGGATGAGAGAAATGCAAAACGTTCTGTCAATCTTTCTTAGGCGCCATATTTTAAAGAAAAACTTAGGCACATATCTCAAGCGCGTATGTTGATTGTGTTTATATATTTCTCGCTCACGAACATGCAGAACCTTTCTTCTTTTCTGCGTCGTCGTCGCAATTTTCTTTTTGCTATCATTAGGTTATACAGGTATTTTTCCATTGCGCCGTCAGAATTGTTAAGCCGGCACCGACGCGCGTGACATTCCATATGTTAATCCTACTTCCACTTGTTCGAAATGAGATTCTGGTTATACATTATTCTTTACGTAAAAAGAAACAGACCTCTTTTATGACCAACTTTTGCTTGGTTCAGCCCTTTACCTGTCAACCAATCAGTAGATGTTACAAAACAAACATTTCCGTCTGGACAGTTTGTGAAATCACTTGTTCTGAATATCAATCACCATTTGTTTAAAGTAACTGTTCCTATAAGGGCCTTTTCCCGGAATAAAAAAAGAAATAAAATACTTTTTTTGCTGCAGGTAAACATTTTTCTACCTGAGATTGTTTCGATGCGTTGATGCCGTTTTGGGATATATCGCCGATTCCACCCGCAGCCACAGTAGCCACAGTGCCCACGACCCTCAAGTCGTGATTCCGACGTTCCGAAACCGTTGTTTCCTCTCGTTGCGCCATGTTGCGCTTTTGAAGAAGTTTCGGAATGCCACTTTGCGTTGTGTGGTTACGGTACGCATGTGCAGACGCGCGGAGAGCAGGGTTGCTTTTGTTTGTTTAGTGTTCATTCATTGCAACACACTTGACATGATTTTATGCCTCAGACAGGGAAAAGAATTAAACAAGACAAAACCAAATCTCAAACGCAGCTATTTGCGGGGGAAAATATATTCATATCTAGAGGGCGCGCCATCGTGCCGATTGAAAACGTGGGCGGCGGCGGCAGCGGAGCGCTGATCAGTTTGCGTCGGCGGCGGCGCGCCGATGCCTCGGCCCACACCTCTACTCTTAGCTCGCAGCCTATACAAATCGCTCACTTTTGCTATGTGTGCTCTTTCATTGTAGCGACTAGCACGAGGTGATGCTGCTTTAGCCGCCGCTCCTGATGCGCTGTCGAAATGGCTTGCCGCCTAGATAGTTCGCGCTCTGCTCTCGCGCTTAGGACTGTCGCCTTGATTGCGCCGGCTGCAGCACTGCCACCGTGCAGATAAATGAGGTGGAAGAAATGGTGAGAGCAGTAAACAGAAAAGAAAAAAATCCGGCAGTGCCGCACGCCGCGGGCCTGGTGCTCGAATCCAGTCGCTTCGTCGTGCAGTCCACAGCGAATAGCAGACAGGCAGCGGAGCCGGCGCGAACTTGTCGCAAACTGAGCGTGACGGCGGCGGTGCATAACACTCACTTATTTCTCTTTCGCCGGTAGTCGAAACGACCATCGTTCTGGGCTGCACTTCGTTCAGGCATGAAAACATGTTTTTCGCATACGCAAGCACTACATCGCAAGCCGCCTGTTGGCCTGCGAGAAACAAAAAACGAGAACGAACTTAAACTTTACCCGATATGGCGCTTCGAGTGCCTCTTGAGGAACGGAGATCCATCACGCGACGTTGCATCGAAGGTGCAAGCCAGAGGGAAATCTGTAGGCGCACAGGAAGAACAAGAACCGCAGTAAGTCGCATAACTCAAGCGTACCGAGACGAAGCCAGACTCGGGTATGCACGCCGCACACTGTGACGAAGAATAACGAAAGTATATCATTTGATAGCTGCCGGGGCTGCGGCGGACCCTCTTCGTTCTGCGAAACACATCAAAGAGGCGCTCTTCCTGCATGTGCCATGCAAAATCGTTCAGAGGAGGCTTCAACAATCTGCACAAGGCTGCAATACGCAAGAAAGGTGGCTGAGCGCAGCATCGAAAATTAGCGAGAACAAGTTCTCACTGACGAATTTACATTCTCTACCTGTGTAGCCCAAGCTTTGGCTGCAGAAAAAAACTTAGTATATCACTGAACGAGCAGCTAGCATACGAAAAAAGTGCCGCTGGTTAGCAATTCGAGATGTTTTTCTTCTAGTGCGAGTAATATGTAATACCCTCTCCCAGACGGCGTTTAGGGAATTTTAGTAAATAAATAAGTAAACAATCGCCAGCAAGCGCGCTTTCTCTGCCGCCCCCATTGATCACTAGGTCGCCCTCCTAAGTGACGGCACAGGACATAAGCGCAACGAAAGAAGTGCATAACGGGTTGATCACAGGGAGCGGTAGCTGTCTGTGAATATTGCCGCGAACATTTGCAGTGTTTGTTCAAATCTGCCGCAACACAACTTCATCGCTTTGTTTGCGACGCAAGACGCGACTAGATTTATCTCGATTGATCGCAGTCAGGCAGAGCTGATTCTACTTTTTTCCGGAATATCTAGTAACTTTGCAAGCTGATCTCGAAAGTTCGCTATCAGCTTTAAATTGAGCACGGCCGACAGCAGCGGGCATTCTGTTCGACGACTGCCGAGCACGCTTGTCGCTTCGCCGCCGCCGAGTGATTCAGTCCATTGTGGGTGCAAGTCAGGCCAATAAACAGTTTTCTTTTAGAAGACCTTTTGTCCGTCTTCATCGCAGCTTCAACTGCCGTCACCACTACGTGACATCTGGTGGAGATGCCGGGTAGCCTTCCATGTTCCGGACGCCCCCTTCCAGTCGTGACGCCAGCCCTCAGCGCTTCGCACCCGAGGACGAGCCAGCAGTTCAGCGAGCCAGCCGACGCCTCCAGGGAGAGGAGCCTGAGTTCGGGACCCTGCCGGACCGCACCAGACCGCGAAAACACGCTGCTACGAGCACCGCAACCTCGCCGAAGATGTCGACACCGATCATACTGCAGCAGCCGCGGGTGCCGCCAACTTTCAATGGATCCCTAGGCGAAGACCCTGAAGAATGGTTGGACCAATTTGAGCGCGTGGCGTCATTCAACAAGTGGGATGATGCGGCAAAAATTGGACATGTGTTGTTCTCATTGGGTCGCTCTGCATGCACGTGGTACGAAAACTACGAGTCGTCCCTTACTACATGGGAGCTATTCAAGAGAGAACTATTCAAGGTATTCAGCAGTGTCGTGAGGAAAGAAAGAGCCGAACGACTCCTCGAGTCCAGGATCCAGCTTCCGAATGAGCCCGTCCGCGGTTACGTCGAGGAGATGAAGCGCCTATTTCGCCGCGCCGACCCCAAGATAACCGAAGAAAAGAAACTTCAGTTTTTAATGCGCGGCGTAAACGAACAACTCTTTGGCAGCCTCGTCCGCCAGCCACCAAAAACAGTCGAGGAATTCATGCAAGAAGCCTGCACGATTGAGAAGACCCTCGACGTCTGAACTGGGCAGTACTATCGCCCTTCTTCTGCCTGTTCAATCCGTTCGGACACGACGGCCACCACCAGCGACAGCTTGCGGGAAGTTATCCGCGAAATCATCCGAGACGAGCTACGCCGATTACTGCCATCCTCCCCACAGCCACAAGCAGCGACTCTGATGGATGTGGTACGGGAAGAAGTGCAACAGGCACTTGGCACCCCGACGGCCACAGAACCCCAGGCCATGACCTACGCCGCTGCAGTAATGACTCCTCAGCCCCAACGACAACCGGCACGTCCTCCCCGAGATGAGCCACTTGTTCCAGAACGCCACCTTCCAGCCCCCGCCCGCCCAGCCTATGTCCGACGCTCAAGCTCCAGGAAATGCGACGCCTGGAGGACTTCCGACAACCAGCCGTTGTGCTTCCATTGCGGTGAGGTAGGCCATATTCTTCGTCACTGCACGTACCGACGTATCGGAGTTCGAGGATTTGCTGTTAATGCCCCGCGACCACGCTTCGGCCAACGTCCGCAGGAAATCGACAAGTACCCGCGTCGAGAAGAGCACACGCCGAACCGCTTTTCGCGCTCACCATTGCCGTCAACCTCGCGCTTTGAGTCGCCACGCCGCAGCTACGCAGCCGCGGTACGAGGAAGGTCTCCCAGCCCCCGTAGGGGAAACTAAAGACAGCAACCTCTGGAGGTGAGGTTGCTCACGAGCGAAACGCCGAAGATCCTCCACCGACCACGCCTCATGAAGACGCTGCACCCGCGACGCCGCATGACTCGCTGCACCGACGCCGCACACAATGAGAACCCCGACAACGACGCAAGCTGCCTTCAAAACGACGCCGCCACCCAGAAAAGCTTCGACCACACGCCCCACCCGTGACTCGCATACGCGACGAAGCCGTGCCCCGACGCCAAGAGCGACGTGCAATGCAAGAGCCAGGACCTCTGACTTAGAAGTGATTATCGACGGCCGGAAAGTTACCGCTCTAGTCGACACAGGAGCCGATTACTCGGTGATAAATGGAACATTCGCTGCGCATCTGAGAAAAGTCACAATGGCTTGGGACGGCCCACAAATTCGCACCGCGGGGGGGCCACCTCATTACGCCATCAGGACGATGCACCGCGCGAGTGACTGTCAAAGGACATACCTATCCTGCGACCTTTGTTACGCTACCGCAATGCTCCCGCGAAGTGATCTTGGGTATGGATTTCCTTAATGAGCATCAGGCGATCATCGACCCGCTTTCGACGGACGAAGCCATCGCTTCGATGAAAACTCGGGAAAATCACGTTGCCCTGAGTGTCCTGGAGGAAGAAGTGAGCGTCCCACCCCGTTCAAGTGTTATCGTGACCGTTGGCGCCACGAAAGCCATTAACGCTGAAGCCATCATCAAGGGGAACATACAGTTGCTTCTAGACCGAGGAATCAGCATCGCAAGAGGCATCGCACATTTCCGCGATGGCCATGCCGAAGTACTGCTGACTAACTTCAGCGAAGAATACCGGCACATTAACAGAAGAACGACGATTGCTTTATTCGACGAAATATTCGACGTACGAGACTCCTTCGCCCTCTCCGACCCCTCCGCAGAAGATTCGCCTAAGAGAACTCGCCCACTTTCGACATCAACCCAGCCCTGCCCCGGATCAGACAAGACCGGATCCGCAATCTGCTTCGAAGCTACAGCGAGTGTTTTTCGACATCGCCGAAGGTGCGACAAACGCCAATTGCCAAGCATCGCATTATAACTGGCCAACACGTCCGACCTCTCCGTCAAAGCCCCTACCGTGTGTCACCGCGAGAACGACAAGCCATCCGGGACCAAGTCGAAAAAATGCTTCGCGACGACGTCATCCAGCCTTCAAACAGCCCATGGGCGGCACCGGTTGTTCTAGTGGGAAAGAAAGACGGCGCACTTCGATTCCGCGTTGATTACCGCCGCTTGAACAACATAACAAAGAAGGACGTCTAACGTCTCCCCCGCATCGACGACACACTGGACCGCGCCTCTGCAACGCCAAATATTTCTCGTCGATGGACCTCAAGAGCAGCTACTGGCAAATTGAGGTCGACGAAAGAGATCGCGAGAAGACAGCATTCGTCACTCCGGATGGGCTGTTTGAGCTCAAGGTGATGCCATTTGGTCTCTGTTCCGTACCAGCGACGTTTCAGCGAGTAATGGATACAGTGCTGGCAGGCCTGAAGTGGCAAATTTGCCTGGTATATTTAGACGACGTCATTGTCTTCGCCTCGAACTTTGAAAAGCACCTCAAAAGACTTCGAACAGTACTAGACGCCATCAAGTCGTCTGGCCTAACCTTGAAGGCAGAGAGGTGCCACTTTGCCTATGAAGAGCTGCTGTTTCTCGGCCACATCGTTAGCAAGGAGGGAGTACGCCAAGACCCGCAGAAAACAGCTGCTATGAACAGTTTCCACCGCCGGCCGATAAGAAAGCAGAGCGCAGATTTCTCGGACTGTGCGCATATTACCGACGATTTGTGAAAAAGTTTTCGCGCATCGCCGAGCCCCTGACCCAACTGACGAAGGCAGACGTGCCTTTAAATGGGAAGCGCCGCAAGCAGAAGCCTTCAAGGAACTTCAGCGTCGTTTACAGTCCCCACTGATTATCGTGCATTTTGATGAAAACGCCGATACTGAAGTTCATACCGACTCAAGCACCGTGGGCCTAGGTGCCGTATTCGTTCAAAAAAGCGACGGGCTGAAGAAAGTCATCGCATATGCTAGTCGTTCCCTTTCCAAGGCAGAGGCTAACTATTCGACAACTGAGAAGGAGTGCCTTGCCATCATCTGGGCTATGTCCAAATTCCGCCCCTACCTGTATGGACGACCATTCAAGGTGGTCAGCGATCACCACGCGCTGTGCTGGCTCGCCAATTTGAAGTACCCCTCTGGCCGACTTGCTCAATGGAATCTGCGTCTCCAGGAGTTTGACGTCAACGTCGTAAACAAGTCCGGACGCAAGCACTCTGACGCCGATTGCCTCTCACGAGCCCCTTTAGATACACCGCCGCCGGACGACGATGAGGACGCCTTCCTGGGTCCCATCAGCCCCAGCTCTTTTGCTCAGCAGCAACGCTCGGACCCCGACCTAAAACGCCTCGTCGAGTACCTGGAAGGCAAGGTTTCTTCACCCCCCGCTTCATTCAAGCGAGGACTGTCTTCCTTCTGTGTGCAGAATGAGGTCCTTGTGAAGAACTTTGCAGCGAGCAAAACAGCCTACCTCCTTGTTGTACCTGCTTGTCTCTGCGAAGAAGTTCTACACACTTCACACGACGAGCCGACAGCTGGACATCTCAGGTTTACTCGCACCCTCCGACGCATTCAAGGCAATTATTACTGGCCCCGACTGTCTGCCGATGTCGCACATTAGTGAAAACCTGCCGAGAATGTCAGCGACGAAAGACCCCTCCCATACGACCAGCAGGTCCCCGCAGTGGGGCGTCTGCAGCTTGCAAGCGTTGGTGAGTGGCGACACCACGGGTTCCCGAGCATCCGCAGGGACATCCCCGCAGGGGGATGATGGTGAACGGTGCATCACCACGGACCCGAGCACCCGCGCCTCGCCGTGCGTGGCATCACCATGTCCGGGGAAAAGGGGATCCTGGTGGTTGAGCTGATGCCGAGCGTTTGGACCTTTAAGACCCCTCAGCGGAGGCAACACACCTCTTTAGCCCCAGCTTCCTGTAGACGGCACCTCCGGCCTGACCCGCCGGGGGAAATCAGCAGTCGCCTTTTCCTGCGCTCCTCTCCATCTTTTACTTTCATATCTTCTTTCTGACTACTGTCCTGTCTCCTCGTCGTTTCCTGGTTTTTTTTCATTTCTTCATGGGCGGCTAGGGTTAACCTTGTGTGGCAAACTACCCTGGGCTTCGTCATATTTGGTTATAGTTGAGGTGTACAGCTGGCGTGGGCAGGACTTGAGTGCAAGTTGCTGTCCCGCCCCTTGTTGGGCTCCGTGGTGGGTGGCCGGGAAAAGTACCAACCTCCCCTGGCAATTACAGGCCTATAGCCCTAACAAGCGTACTTGCCAAATCCTTCGAAAGCGTCCTTAACATTAGATTAATGTTTATATTACAATCCCGTGATCATCTTGACATCCATCAGTGTGGGTTTAAAAAGGCGTGCACCACGCTTTTTATAGTAAAAATGAATTCCCTAGCAAAAATAATTCCAAAGTCTATCATGTATTCTGTCTACGTCGACGATCTCCAGATTGCTTGCACATCCTCTAGCGTTACATCGTGTGAGAGGCAAATACAGATGACAGTAAACAAACTAACAGCATGGGCAAACAAAAACGGTTTCAAGTTTTCTACGAAAAAGTCAGTAGCTGTTCTTTTTTCACTTAGAAGAGGACTGCACACTGATCCCTCCCTGTATTTAAATGAAGTCGCACTACCAATTAAAGATGAGCACGAATTTCTATGAATAACTTATGACAAAAAGCTCACATTCCTACGACACATAAACATACTAAAAAAAAAAGTTTCTAAATCTCTGAATATACTAAAAGTACTTTCACGAAAATATTCGGGTTCCGATAGGACTTGCCTTTTACAGATTCATCGCTCTGTAGTATATCCTACATTAGATTACGGATGCATAGTTTATGGATCAGCGAGGCAATCATACCTTAAACGGCTAGACCCAGTACACAATTTAGGCTTGCGTCTTTCCACCGGTGCATACAGGGCGTCACCGATAAAGTCTTTATACGAACCATCACTTACAGAGAGAAGAACCATGCTCACATGCTCGTACGTTCTAAAAATCCGTTCACTACCTAAACATATCTGTCACCAAATAGTCACAAAGTGCCCATCTAGAACACTATTTAACAACAAAACATTAGCTATAAGGCCACTTCTCCTGCGTTTTGAAGATATGTGCAGAAACATCGGCGTAATGGATGCATTACCTGGCGTTGCTCGAAGACGTGGTCCACTGCCTCCATGGTTCAATTTTCCTACAATCTGTGACTTCACTCTTGCATATTTCCGTAAAAAGCGAACTCCACAGCAACATATAATAAAAGAATTCCGTTCCCTTGAAGAAAAATACAGTAGTTTTACAGAATTTTATACTGATGGATCAAAAACAGATAGTTGAGTAGGAAGCGCCGTGGTGCGAGGGAATTCGGAGCAAATAGTAAGACTACCACAGTGTTTCTCCATCTTCACCGCAGAGTGCTACGCAGTACGTATGGCCATAGAAAAAATACTAAGTGAGAACCTCGAAAATGCCATTATTTACAAAGACTCCTTATGTGTGCTTAGAGCTCTCCATTCTTAAAATACGAGCTCCCCTCTGCTTGGTGACATCATACACAACATAGTAACTGCCACAGCTCAAGGACAAAATATAAAACTGTGCTGGGTCCCGAGTCATGTGGGAATAAAAGGCAATGAGAGAGCAGACGTGTGGGCTGCTAAAGCTCATGGCAAGGAAATAAAGAAAGTAAATATGCCGTTTAATGATTGCATGAAATTAGTAGCAACAAAACTAAGAAAAAAATGGCAGTCGGCTTGGAACAATGAGGTCAAAAATAAACTACACTTGATAAAACCAGTTTTAGGTGAATTTAAGTCGTGTGTGCACCAAGAACATTTCAAGGAAGTGATCTTATGCTGTCTCCGAATAGGTCACACGCACCTTACGCACAACTTCCTACTAACAAAACAAGACAAACCTGTTTTCCAAGAATGCGGAGATGAACTCACGATTAACCACATTTTATTCTCTTGTGTGGAACTGGAAAAACTAAGGAAAACGTATTTGACTGAATTTTATAATAAATGCATTCATTTCCATCCCGCACTGCTTTTAGGAGATGATGCAATTGTTGATATATCATGTGTTTTTTAGCTTTCTTAATGAAACGGGATTTCTCAAGAGACTAAATTTTTTACCCACTGGTTTGTTTGAATTTTAGTACACCTCAGCCACTTTCTCGTGCCTGAGAAGAAAGCTGAGGCTTTTATTTTGATTGGTTGGGAGCCTCGATACCGTTCTGCAGCCAAGGAAGGCTGCTGAGGTTACCCGGCCCTCTTTAAATCTTTTATTTGTAGCCATTTATAAAATTTGTGTATGTGTTTGCCGGGTAATATTAATGTAAGAGGGCCTCTAGAGCAGGGATAATTCTTACATTTCTATAATATTCAACAAAAGACTTCCTATACCTTGTTCCTGGCGCATGATGGCCTCAGTTGCCTATGTGCCATAAAACACAACACACAACACAACACGACTAGCAGGATTTCTGAACCCCATTGAACCTCCCTCAAAGCCCTTTCAGCAGATCGACATGGACTTGCTTGGCCCTTTTCCAGCGTCAATGTCTGGAAATAAGTGGATCATCATAGCGACCAACTACCTGACCCGCTACGCCGAGGCAAAAGCCCTATCGAGCGGAACAGCAGCAGAAGGCGCCAAATTTTTCTTGGAGTGCATTCTTCTGCGACACGGCGCCTCAGATGTGCTCATCACGGACAGAGGAACAGCATTCACGGCGGAACTAATGCAAGCCATCCTGCGCTACAGCCAAACCAGCCACTGGAGGACAACTGCATACCATCCGCAGACCAACGTACTGACCGAGCGCCTGAACAAAACCATCGCCGATATGCTCGCCATATATGTCGATGCCGAACAAAAGACCTGGGATGTCATCCTGCCTTACGTCGTCTTCGCCTACAATACCACAGTGCAGGAGACCACTCAGATGACGCCTTTTAGGCTCGTCCATGGCAGGGAGGCCACGACCACGCTAGACTCCATGCTGTCCAACGTTACAGAAGAAGAGAACGTCGGCGTCGCCGCCTACCTTCAACGCGCAGAAGAAGCTCGAAGGCTTGCCCGATTACGGATCAAAGACTAGCATCGGACCGATGCCAGACGGTATAACCTACGAAGACGCAACGCGGAATACAAGCCAGGAGACCAAGTCTGGGTGTGGACGCCCATTCGCTGCCGTGGATTGAGTGAAAAGCTTTTGCGCCGCTATTTCGGCCCGTACAAGGTTCTTCGTCAGCTAGGTGAACTGGATTATGAAGTCATCCCTAACGCAATGGCTGCATCCCAGCGACGCCGCGTACGACCAGAAGCTGTTCATGTAGTCCGTCTGAAGCCGTATTATGCGCGCTAAAGGACGCTGCATTTCCATACCCTATTTTCGCAAGATCCGTTTTATCTGTTGCTATTCACTATATTTGTTTTGACTCATCGGGTCGATGATTCTTTGAGAGGGGAGTAATGCCGCGAACATTTGCAGTGTTTGTTTATTCCTCAAATCTGCCGCCACACCACTTTATCGCTTTGTTTGAGACGCAAGACGCCACTAGATTTATCTCAATTGATCACAGCCAGGCAGAGCTGATTCTACTTTTTTGCGGAATGTTTTAGTAACTTTGCACGCTTTATCTTGAAAGTTCGCTATCAGCTTTAAATTGAGCACGACCGACAGCGGCGAGCATTCTGTTCGACGACCGCCGAGCACGCTTGTCGCCTCGCCGCCACAGAGTGATTCAGTCCATTTTGGGCGCAAGTCAGCCCAATAAAGTTTTCTTTTAGAAGACCCTTTTGTCCGTCTTCATCGCTGCTTCCACTGCCGTCACCACTACGTGACAATATCAATAAAACTCTAGCAAAAGACGCATACAATGGTCTGTTGTAGTGGGGTAGTCCCGTAGTTCAGTAGCGCATTGCTGACTAGCTCACTAACTTTTACTTCTTTGAAATTGTGCGCTGATATCTGAGACCTGATATTCTCTAATAACTGAAAAGAAATACGGTTTAAGAGCTCTCCCAGCGGATCCTGCTATGCTTGCACGGCGCACTGACAACCCACCAAAGAGCTTCAAGGCAAGGCAGCCATGGCTTTCTTTGGAAAGCCTGATAATTTCTAGCTGCCGGCGGTAGAGCCTCAAGCCGGACGTATGGTTTGCACGGCGTCCAGCACTCTACATTCCATGAAAGAAAAGAGTGCAGAGTGGACTATGGCACTTATCGTTGGAGAAAGCAGACGCAAGAAACCACATCTACAGTTTAAAAACCCTGCAGCGTAAGCCACCGTGCGGCTAGTGTCACCAGTAGATGGCGCGCCGTAATTCTCGCGACGCGTCGCTAACCGAGAATTTCGAACCCAGCAGGGGGCACACCACACCATTCTGCCGCAGTCTATGCGGGATTATCTACACAAGGTAGAGAAAAATTAACACTGCCGGCGGCGGCACCGACGCAGCAGCAGTCAGCAGCCACAGAGGCTGGACACGGAAGAACAACTGTGCGTTGGCAAGCCATTTTGACAGCGTGTCATCCGCAGCGCCTTCAGCGGCGGCGTCTCACGCTAGTCGCCATGATTAGATCATACCGAGCTGAAGCGAGCAGTTTGGAGAGGCTGCGAGTTAGATAGGGTCCACATGCTCATGAAAAGGTCTCTACACCAGGCAACTTTTCCACTAGATGGCGCTGACCCGCGCTTTTTAACCGGAGCCATGGTCTATTTTTTAGCGATAGCTACATTACGCTAGCATTTCGAGCCTTCAGCGTGGCGGCGCCATTGGTCACGTAGGTTGATCACGTCGCGTGGCCGTTGGTCATGTGGTGCGGAACAGCTGCTGCTGCCGACGGCACGGCGCACAACAGCTGTGCGCATGCGCCGCGTCAAGTGGGACGAAGATGAAGGAATGCCCAGCGAAACGGAGCAGCAAAAGACTGACATTGCAATCAGTCTGAGCTGGTTCCACTCGGCCAGCTGTAGCTATTGCTTCACTCCAGGTTTAACCAGAGCCAAACCACAGCCATTTTCATTCTGTACGCGACTGTATGTACACATGCGCAAACAAAAAAGCGGTGCAGAGGACAAACGTACGACTGCGAAAAGATAACACGTGTTTACAAAATTAGTCATTCTCACGTGTTCATCAACTTTGTGCACATTTATTTCTTCAGCCTAACTAGTATTACGCACTTTCTATTTGGTGCATCAGACAAACCAATCAAGTACTCCACATATATGCATCCCAGCAATTTGATCCTGGAACATTTATTGCAAAAAAGTTGCAGTAAGAAAGTTACAAGTAAAAAAATATGATGTAAAAAAAATGAAAAACTGCATTCACATGATGATCTGGGGCTCTGTAACAGAGTCCGAGATGGCTTTGTGAGGCAGGACCTTGCCACCGTTGATGTATATCTCGTCTTTTACAAACACATCTTCTCCTAGAACTGAGGTGTTCTCCATTCGAACCTGCAAGCACAGGGTAAGGGCAGCGATTACTTGATTTGCAAACATGTTCACTGCATTACAGTCGAACCAACTTATAATGGCCACAGTTATAACAAGGGCAGTGCTACGGTCGAAATTTGCATTAGAGCAATGGGACTGCATGTCTGATACAACAATCAATTGTGGCCGTGTAACTATGTTAGAATGAATGTGGATGTGCCGTAAGCACAGCCCACAGTAAAAAAAAAACTCATGCTTATAGAAGAGCGCCTCCGGGTGCCCATGACACCTTCCCCTGAAAAGAATGTGCGGGCCGAAAAACAGTTAAAGAAGGTGAGACACTGCCGACAAAACGGCACAATTTTACCAAATGCTACAGTCGAAAATGCATGCCTTTAAAGGCGACACATGTATTAGTGCATGATGGCAAGCTTTTTGCATTAAGACCCTACAATGCAGGAGGAGCAATGGTAGTGACTGCTAGTGACCGGCAGTTGCCTTTGCCATTGGCAAGTCTCATGCACTGCAGTGATTTGGGAGTTAAGTTTTCGTATGCTACATAGCATATACAAAGGCCTGGATAATGTGTGGCTTTTTGTTTTCATGCGCCAAGTAAGCAACCAGGCACAAGTTCGACTCGCGCAATGGTTACTGTGCACAATCTGCTCGCCGAGTAGCTTGTAGAGTTCGACAAGGACATGGCAAAAAGATGCAAGCTCTACTCGTGCTTGATAATTTTTCAAAGCATCATGTGTTGCTTTCTTTGGGTGTGGTAACAATGCTGTTTTCACCAACAAATGCCAAGTGCAAGATTCAGCCACCACACATAGGCATCAGTCATGCACTCCAAATGTCCTATCACAGGTGCATCATCCAGTTCATGCTGACAGCAACTCACACACCATACGTCAATGCTCTGGTTCAGATATCTTTGCTCGCTGCTGTGGAAATGATTAAAACCAGCTGGGTGGGGTTGACTGTGGAGTGCATTAGGAACTGTTTCTGTAAAGCATGCATTATGGGCCAAGGAACAACTGAGAACTATTGAACATCTGCGCGATTAAACACGTGTGGATTTGTAGCAGTATATTGTTGATGCACTGATGGCCAGGCATGAATTCGCCTGAGAAGACTTCGTTAGTACAGATTACGACACGTGCATCGCTAAGTCATACACTGACAAAGCCACTGTATTATGTGAATATTATCATAACAGGGCTTGGCCATAATGTGCTGTGCCAAGGAGGCAGTTGTGCAGCAAGCAGCTGAGAGCGTGGCAGGAGCAGACTGACCCACTGGCCGACGGTGCAGCGCCAGCCAATGATGCAGGAGTCGAGCCATGAGTGAGACTTGATGGTAGCCCCGTTGAGCAGGGTGCAGCGTTTGATGCATGCCCCATCCTCAACCACCACATTGGGGCCGATGGTCACGTTGGGGCCAATGCGGCAATTCTTGCCTATCTTGGCCGTGGGATCCTGGTGTATGTGAACAGAGGAGGACAGGAGTGCTCAAGGTGGGTGGCTATGACCAGACAATCAATGCCATGAACACTGTCTCTCTTCGGTGCAGGCAGGGGCTCAATATTTTTCATTATTTTAGGTCGCCCCAACCTAATCAGTGTCTCTCTTCAGAACAGTAGTGCTACAAGACAAGGGACCGGTGGACGAGTAGACACACACAGCTCGTTCACCGGTTCCTTGTCTTGTTGCGCTACTGTTCCGAAGTATGAACCAGCAAGCCCAGATTTCCACTGTGCAGTCCCTTTGCAAATCATCATCAGCCCAAACTATATCCACTATCCAATTAGCTCAATATTAACCCTGTGCTTCGCCAGCTGTGGCTGCCCTATCCGCATAAAACTGCCCAACTGACTATCAGAGCTCTTTGCTCATGCCAGTTGGGGAACTTCTCATAGGGCCCACGCATCGAAGTCCAGTGGTCTGACTGGGAAGAACTCAGATGTTAGCAGATGCTGCAACACCTGTGGGCAGTAGCGTGAACTGTATTCGTGAACTGTATTCAGGTTAACTCAGAGATGGTTGATAAACGCACAACTTCCTGGCAACACAATCGATGAAACCGATGCAGTAACAAAAACGCGTAGAAAAATGAACTAAAACAAGCAATACATTTCAGTGTTTGTAAACTAAAACAAGCAATACATTTCAGTGTTTGCGAAGGCAAAATGATGATGGATGGCAACAGTTTCTATTTGCTGCTCCTAGCTGGCAATTCCGTCTCCCAGCCTCCACAATGTGGCCACAGAAACTACAGTAGCCGACGGGTAATTCGGACTCCAATAATTCAGACTTGTAGTATATTTCGGACTTTGATGAGGCACCATCAGTCACCCCATAGAAGCGCATACATATTCGCAACGAATATTTCAGACTTTAAAAATTCGAAAGTTCCATTTTTTCGGACTAATTTCAGTCGCCTGCGGGCCAAAATCGGCCATCTTATCACCTTTTCACCAGCGCAAAAGACGCCATCTTGGATTGAGGTGGATTTACTCTACAGTTGGATTGGCTTGACATACTTTTGGTACCTCATTTTTGCCAGTAGAGATTTGTGTGATCGCTGCCACTTCGACGTGGCAGACGGATTGTCATCGCCATCAATTTGCTTTTGTCGCCAACGTTGTCGCGGGCAGTTATCGCTTGTCTCATAGGTTCGCCATTCGCCGTTTGAAAATGAAAATTGGTTTCTGGGGAAAGGAAATGGCACAGTATCTGTCTCGCATAGCAGCCAACACCTGAGCCCGGAGTGCCGTCCAGGTGCCGTAGTGGAGGGCTCTGGAATAATTTCGACCACTGGGGACCTTTAACGTGCACTGACATCGCACAGCACACGGGTGCCTTAGCTTTTCACCTCCATCAAAACGCGGCCACCGCAGTCGGGTTCGAACAGGGTACATTCGTCACTTGCGTTTCTCCCACCGCGTCGACAGAGTAACGCTCCGGCTTCACGAAGTTACATCCGTTCGCCGTTTTGTGATTGCGCCCAGCGGTTCCACCGCTTTGAACGAAAAGTGCCTTGTCTTTGCGTGTGTTTGACGAGCGGTGTGGTGCACACTCGGGTTGTGGACAACATGGCCCCACCGGTACCGTCATAGAAGTGTGCGAAGTATTTAACTGAACGCCGTGACCTTGCTGTCTAGCGTGTACAGTGAAAGCGCAATTTTGGCGCAAATACAGGTGCAAATCGCCTCAAGCAAGAGAAATTTTCCGCAAGGTAAAATCAGTGACTTTTTTAAGTCGATTTCATCTCAATAAATTGATTTTTTTGTACTTAACGGATTTTTCGGAGTGTTCGATTACTCGGACCATTTTCACGTCCCTTCGAGTCCAAAAAATCGGTCGGCGATTGCTGACAGGTTTCGAAGAGCAGTTTCTCAACTGGCATGATTAACGAGTTCTGCCCGACTCTCCGTTCGAAGTTTCCCGATACGCTTGCATTCCCTTAGAATTCACTCTGCTGCCCTGATTGACCAATTCAGTGCAGAGCCACAAAGACCGCACTGACACGAAAAGCACATTAAAATTCTACACTCACTACGATAACTGCCCTGGAAGGTCACATAAAGAATTTTGTGTAGCACAATTTCACATGCAATTTAGGCAGCAAATACATATTTACTTGATTCTAATGTACCTGAAACTGTAACACGCACCTGTTTTTCATGGTCTGAAAAAAAAAAAAAAGAAGTGCACTGTCTTCGAATGCAACGCGTACCAGATTTTCATGCTTCGCATACAAACAGCAAATGGCATGTTACGAGTGCACAGCTTCAGCGCACTGGAAGAACCACGCAGATGGAAGAGAGAATCGTGCAGAAGCACAAATTAACGTCCTAAACGGCATGCAACTGTGTGTCACTAAGTTGACTGATGCATTGCCAATAGCAGCGAGGCCTTTGCATATTTTTTAATAAAGATTTAACCAACCAATCAGCTGCAATCGCTGAAAACTGGAGCAAAGCTCACGAAAGCAAAATCGAAACTAAGTGGTTGGTCAGTTCTCGAAGGCAAGGGTCACCTCTCTTTAGTCATGCCGCCTGTTGTGCCCCTGTCAGAGGTGCACAGGTAACTCTTCAGCATGCAATTCAAGTTTGCGTACGGCCATTTTGACGATCACTTGCCTTGGCAGTCATACCTGCACAAGGTGTCCTTTCATACACGGGTCATTCCACGCCAAACGTCCCAGACGTTGCGCTCGACCATCTCCAATTTGTTCACGAAAATTCACGGACAATTATCCCAATGTGCCTAATCAAAGCCTGGCATATTTTTGCCGAAAAAAATTTATTCGCATGGTGAGGGCAAATTTGAACATTTACAAAAGGCGAGAAACCAGGCACTGCTCAATAATTAATAAAAATCGAATATTTGAGAAAACACTCCACAATTTTTTCAGTGGTATCTACTCGGATTCTGGTTTTCGATATAAATCTGAGTGTGCAGTTTTATATCGCACAAATAATTTTAAAAAATTGAAAGAAATTGTGAAAATGTTTCATTTTTGTCGTTTTTTTTCTTAAATATAAACTTCCTCTCGCAAATTCAGAAATAGCCTTTTTGCTTCTCTAGATGTCTAGTAGCTATAAAAAATGTTAAAGGTGACGAAACTTTGAACATAGAAGTTAAAAAAAATACTAAAGTTGCAAAAAAGCGCATTTTGAGCTAAAAACAGTCATTAATTTGACCCTGAGGTGGTCCTAGTAAAAATACAAACAATAGCGGGTTACGTAGAACTGTTCATTGCCTTAAATTTCTGAAATTTTAAACGAAGTAATTTTTGTTTTAAGCGAGAAAAAAATTTATTAATTGGAGCTCTCGCGCCGCAAACTTCGTCGTGTCTTAACGCCACTTCACC
This sequence comes from Amblyomma americanum, assembly GCF_052857255.1. Classification (NCBI taxonomy): domain Eukaryota; kingdom Metazoa; phylum Arthropoda; class Arachnida; order Ixodida; family Ixodidae; genus Amblyomma; species Amblyomma americanum. The sequence goes on along the minus strand of NC_135506.1, from coordinate 101,348,711 downwards.
GCAGAACACGACACCTGGCATGGCACGATCCTTTTGGCGAGATAACTGCTTCAGTTTGCCGTCGCTTGCTGTCGTGCATTTTTAGGGATAGAGCTAAATGAAAAGCTGTGCACATGCGCCGTGTCAAGTGGGACACAGATGAAGGAACGCCCAGCGAAACGGCGCGGCGAAAATGACTATGCAATTCGACTGAGCGAGTTCCACTCGGCCAGCCAGCTGTAACTATCATGTCACTCCATGTTTAACCAGAGCTAAACCACATCCATATTTTTTTATCCGAATAAGATCGCGGAGCGCACATGACGGTGCGAAGTGCGCACCACTGCAGCGAGTGACCCGAGACTCGCTGGCGGTGAGCGCAGCCCGCTAGTGTGTAGGCTCGTCGCACGCATGAAGGAGCTTCAGCCAGGATAGGGTGTCTAGAAGGGGAGGTGTGAAAAACGCGGCGCTCTACCCATAGAGAGGTGTGGTCCCCTGCGCGTGACGGCCGCCAGGGCCAAATCGAGCGCTGCGGTCTGGGGCGCGGTCAGAATTCCGGAGCAGACGACAGGGTGGCGGTTGTTACAGCGTCGTTTGGTCAGTCGTCATTGTGTATTTCGGTGCGATTCCCAAAGATACTGTTCCAATACAGATTCCCAAAGATACTGTTGTGTTTCTCCATGTTTGTGTGAACAGCGGCGCGGCTGTTGTCAGCGCGGCAGTCACGCAGAAGGGGCCAGCTTTTCCTGGCCGGTTTACACACCTCCCCTTCTAGACACCCTAGCCAGGAGGCTCGTCTACAGTTGCAGTCGGTTGTTGGCTAAGGACGGAAGTTGTTTTCATCTCATGGAGGAACCAGGCCCATCTAGCAGTTTTGCGGGTCCTGCGGATGTCGATGCGGGTAAGTAAAGAAGTCTTAATGTTTGGTTTTGCTAAATTGAGGTGATAGTATCCGTTGCTTAAATTTAGGTCTACGTATTCTGTCAGTATTAGCTCCTGCATTATCTTTTTTTTTGTTTTGCCTTTTCAGTGAGACCATAAAAAAAGAATGATGCTCGCTGTAGAATGAAGGTTAGTTCGTGGTATATGAGACACAGATGGGCATAAATTAACCAACGCAAACAACTATTTAAAGACAAGTGCAGTTACATTATACACCTGAGTTGTGGAGTCCTATTTGAATTGTGTATGTGTAAAACTTGCATGAGTCAGATGTCAATGAGTCAAGGCGTTTTTATAGATGCGCATGAATTTCTGTTTCGTTTGTAGAAGCCGAACTTCCTCCGTGCTCGCTTGGTCCAAGTGGGTGCCACAAGCTAAGACAGACCAAGAAGCGTTCCATCATCATTTATGAAAAACTGACAGACACACACAAGCGACTTCTTTCTCTGCGCTCAGGGCGCCCACAAGAAGACATCAGTACCGTGTGTGCTCATCACTATCAAGTTTTCCTTAAGAAGTATTCATCGCTGATTGCATCGAAGTGGTGTTCTAACCCTTTCTTTAAACACAGAAAGAACTACGGTGGAACAAACAACATAACATTAGCTCTGGCAGACGCACACCCCGATTTTAATCGTATTCCTGGTAGCCGACTGTGCCAGGCATGCTGGCGGCATTGCTTATACTTGAAGAAGAGTGGCATCGGCGGCGCACCTCATCAGGCTCGCGATGCCCAGTGCGAGCAAGATGACGTCGTGCTGGCATTCGAGGCTTGCAACGAGGCCCTTGTAGCCATTGGAGAAAGCCCCCTTCAACGAAAATGCGGGAGAAAAGACCGGGAAACCTACGCGCAAAAGAAGGTTCGAAAGCTCAAAGCGAATGCGGAAAAAAGGATATTTAAATCATTAGGACTGCACCACAAATCAATCCTCCAGTGTGACCGGAGAGAAGGTTTTGTTCTGAGCGATTACGTGAAGCTTATGCAAGATGTCAAAGAGAAGTTTGGCCGAGAAGAAAGTCGAGAAACACGAATACAACTTCTTACGTTGGCTCCCTCGTCTTGGTCTCGGCAAAAAATAATGGACTTTTTCGGGGCCTCTGAACGGCACGTGCGTCAAGCTCTGAACATGAGAACAGAAGGCGGCGTATTAGGCACCCCACCAAAGCGTAGAGGCCGCCCGTTGAGTGAAGGAGTCAAGGCATCCATCATCAATTTTTATGAAGATGACGCTGTTTCGTACTGTCTTCAAGGAAAGAAGGACGCGCTAAAGGGTCGTCAGAAGCGCCTCTTGCTGCTAAACCTCAAGGAAATGCATGAGGAGTGGAAAAAAAGTTCTCACTTAAGGTGCGGCTTCTCGACATTTGCGAGTCTCCGACCTTTACATCGCGTCTTAGCTGGAGGGAGCGGCACTCACACAGTTTGTGTGTGCATGCAGCACCAAAACTTCAAGCTAATGATACAGGCTGTGGGTTTAAAGGAAAGTGCCGAAGAACTTCTAGCCACTTCTGTATGTGAACTGGGCAAAGAGGAGTGCATGCTTGGAGCGTGTGCCAAATGTCCGGGAACCAACTGTGCAGATATTTTGCTCCGTAGCGCTCCAGTTCTCGACTCGGAACAAACAGACTGCGTCCAAGTGCAACAGTGGATTGGCGGGGTGCGTTGCCAACTGGAGACAATTCTACTCACACCAGACCAGTTCTGTGATAAATTCTTAGATATGCTTAAGGAGCTTAAGGCCCACCACTTTGTAAGCAAACAGCAGGCGCGCTATTTGCGGGAGCTGAAACGGAAGATCGGGACACATGAGGCAATTGTCCTCATGGACTTCACCGAAAATTATAGCTTCGTTGTACAGGACGCTCCACAATCCTATCACTGGGTGAATACTCAAGCCTCTGTACACCCTGTTGTAATCTACCTTCGTGAGCACGAAGACACTGCAGAAATTTCTGTAAAATCTTTCAGCTTTATTTCTGATTGTCTAGACCAGGACACGGTGGCCGTTTCTGTATTTCAGAATGAAGTAATTAGGATACTGAAGGAAGACTTTCCACAAATTTCAAATATTCATTACTTCTCTGATGGAGCATCATCGTAGTACAAGAACAAGAAGAATTTCGCAAACCTCTGTCAGCACGAAAATGACTTCGGAATTTGCGCTCAGTGGAATTTTTTTGCAACTTCCCACGGGAAGAGTGTTTGTGATGGAGTTGGGGGCACCGTGAAGCGTTTGGCAGCAAGGGCGAGCCTTCAAAGCCCCTACAACAATCAAATCATGACACCCTATGAGTTATTTAGCTGGGCCAAAAATAACATCAAAGGTGTTGTGATCCTTTGGATGCCAAAAGAAATGGTTGAAGAAAAATGAATTCAGCTCGCTCCAAGATTCTGTTCAGCAGTCCCTGTCAAAGGAACACGGAGTTTTTTTTACTTCAAGCCAACATCACCTTTCAGGCTGCAAGCTGGCCTTACATCCTACTCATGTACAAGAGAATTTGTAGTTATAAAGCCCATTCCTGCGCTGGAGTAAGGCAGAAATCGCAACAATTAAACCAAATAAAACCCAGACATCACATCGAAAACAATCCGGCATGAGCCCCTGACGGCCGCAAGGGTAAGGTTCCACGTGGTGCTGCTACATCGCGGATTGCTTCAACAGCGGATGGTTCTGGTCATATCCAGATCGGCGTCTCAGAAGGTCTTATGCGGGTGCTTACATCTGTCATGGCGCTGACAAAAATGACTGACTGCGAGAGGACCACACCTAACAACTAGCTGATTGGAGTATGTCCCGCCCCGGCAGCGTTAAAAAAATATTATCTCTCGCATACCTGTTAAGACTACTTAACGTTCCCATGCTTGCCTGCAGTGAAAACCTCACTTGAGAACAAGAACTCTGCGTTTCGTCTGGCCACAGTGTCGTGCTCTGTGGAGAAGAGGCGCTAAGACACGACGAAGCTTGCAGCGCAAGAGCTGAAATTCAAAAATTTTCTTACTTAAAACAAAAATTACTTCGATTAAATTTTCAGAAAGGGAAGGCAATAAACCCTTCTATGTAACCCGCTATTTTTTGTATTTTTACTAGGACCACCTCAGGGTGAAATTGGTGAGCGTTTTTGGCTCAAAATGCACTTTTTTGCAACTTTAGTATTTTGTTAACTTCTATGTTCAAAGTTTCGTCGCCTGTAACATTTTTTTATAGCTACTAGACATCTAGAGAAGCAAAAAGGCTATTTCAGAATTTCTGAGAGGAAGTTCATATTTAAGAAAAAGAACGACAAAAATGAAACATTTTCACAAACTCTTTCAGTTTTTTTAAAATATTTGTGCAAAATAAAGCTGAATACTCAGATTTTTATCGAAAGCCGGAATCTGTGTAGATATCATTGAAAAAATTGTGGAGTGTTTTCTCAAATATTCTATTTTTTATTAATTATTGAGCAGTGCCTAGTTTCTCGTGCTTTCTAAATGTTCAAATTGCGCTCACCATGCGAATAAATTTTCTTCGGCAAAAATGTGCCAGGCTTTCATTACGTACATTGGGATAAGTGTCCGTGAATTTTCTTGAACGAATTGGAGATGGTCGAGCGCAACGTTTGGCGTGGAATGACCCACACCTGTTCAACATAACTAAATCAAAACATACTTTTTCCATGTGCCGCTTGCGCTGCCCATCATCGTCAGCAGCAGCAACCTAACTACGACCACTGCGGGGCAAAGGCCTCTCCCACATCTCTTCAATTAACCCTGTCCTGTAAATGCTGCAGCTACGTTGTCCCCGCAAACTTCCAAATCTCATCCGCCAACATGACTTTCTGCCACACCCTGCTACAATTCCCTTCTCTTGGAATCCATCCTGTTACTTTAAGAGACCATCCGTTTTCTGTTCACCACATTACATTTCCATCCCATACCTACTCCTTTCTTTTTTTATTCCACATTGAATATCAACAACCCCTACTTGCTCCCCAATCTACTACTCTCTTCTGATCTCTTGATATCACTCGTAACATTTCCCCTTCCACAGCTTTCAGCATTGTCCGCAATCTAATTTCAAGCATTTCTAGTCAAGCATGGCCCAAAAATGTGAAGCACAGTACACTGCCAACGTGCCGTTTAAGTCTCCAAGATGACCAGGCCATCCTCATCCACAACCCTCAATAGCTTATGTAGAGTACAAACAATTGAGTTTCCAGATAAACAACAACTACACTGCAATTGAGTCTTCACTTAATCGCGAATGAAATGACAGCAGAGAAGAGCATAGTTGCAGCACAGATGTGCCATACCATGAGCACGTTTCCGACAACGCCCGGCCCCTGGGGCAGAAGGCAGCCGGGGTTCTTGGTGCGCAGCGACTGCAGGTAGAGGCACATGCCGGTGAGGAAGTCCTTGGGCTGGCCCACATCCATCCAGAAGCCCTGCAGCTCCATGGCGTACAGCTGCCGCTCCGAGACCATGGCGGGGAACACCTCTTTCTCAATGGAGGTCGGCTTCACCTGGGCACAAGCGGGCCATTTTTCAACGCTACTAAAGGGACAAAAGACTGTTCCGGCCAATTTCTGTACACAGTAAAAGCCTGCTGCTTGGATCTCAGTGGCCATGTTGGTGTTTGTTTGGGAGCAAAAGACGCATGTACCACCGAGAAAGTTGCAATTAAAAATGGAACATTTCTATCTGCCATCTGAATCAAACTCATGACATCAAAACTAACAGGGGGCTCCGTGGTGACTGTGAAGAAATTGAAGGTGGTGAAACTTAGGCCCAGAGATGCCCATACTAAAAACTACCTTGACATGACGTCACCAGTTTGCCTATAAAACGGCTGATGGTGGCGTCAACTTTATTTCATTTTTTGACTGTTTACGGCTTATGACCTAGGCATGTGTAAATAGTGGTTTTTTGGTTCGAAGCAAATTCGTAGCGAGCAGTAATTTTCTTCGAATAATTTCAAGGCGAATATTTCGAATACCTCTGGGACAAAAAAAAAAGGTAGAATGGCACAACAGGCATTTTCAAAATCATGTATTTTTCGAACATGCAAGGCCAATACATGAAAAAAGAAAAAAATGCATTGAAGCTATGTCACACTCATTTATGCTGTGTCAACTTTCAGCAAAACTTGCCATCAGAAATTTGGGGTGCCAAATTACATGCGCTGCTGACAAATCTGCGGAGTGCGAGACATATATGTGGGGTCTGTTAATTACGCTGCTGTTCTAAATTACGATTGCGTCGTTGTACTCCTGTTGCCTTTGAGTGGCGACTCCATGACACCTGCTAGGCATATGCTGGTTGGATGGAAGAGCATCCCTTTAGAAACGGGTTGGTGGCAGTTGCCACCATGCTCGACTTTCTTTTTTCTTCATTTTTTCTTTATATTTCAGTAACGATGGTACAAACTGGTCTATATATTCGCCATTTTCTTTAAATACATTTTTAATTCTAAAATTCCAACATTACATCACCTCTCTGCTCTTGAGCCAACACTCTTCCAATTGCTTTCTTGTTAACTTCCACCGCAGGTTCATTCACATGACCATTGTTATCTCTAAACCCTAAGGCCTTAGGGAGGGTGATGGATGGATGGATGGAAGGTAGGAGCATCCCCTTTGAAATGGCGTGATGGCCGTTACTACCATGCTCAGCTTTTTTCCTTTATTTTTATTTGACTGCGTTGTAAGTTATTAAAATTCGCCATTTTCTTTAAATACATACCTGTGTCATCTTTTATATACATGTCTTTAAACATATCTTTAAATACATGTGTCATCTTCTTGGTTAATTTTCTTTTTATAGCTGCGCGTCCTGACCTAGCTTCAAAGCCTCTTGAGTTATAATGAAACGCTTCCTTCCTGATCTGCTGTTTCCAGTATTGATATAGTTTTACACTATGCTTCTTTTAGTTCTACACTATAGTTCTACACTATGCTTCTCGCGGGGTGGTGCTGGGGAAGGCCGCCCACCTCCATGGGTATCAAGGGGCACGTACGAATTTATGGCTCACTCATGGAGGGGCGGTCCCATCTGAGCCATGTATTAGTGCAAAAGCACTAATCCGACGGTTCCGGCCCGAGCAAAATTACCGAATGTTAGTCTGTCCGGCTGAGAACAACCTGGATTGCACAAATTCCACCGGTGGCAGCACCTGCCATCTTACACCATGCATATGAATGTTGTAAACAGTATCTCTCATTTTTTCTCTTGGACATTTTGGTCAAAAAAATGGGGTCCAGAATAATTTTCCTATGTAAAAGTTCTCAATTAAGGGGGGGGGGGGGGGGGGGGGGGGAGTTGCAACCCATTATGTTATCTTTAGTTGCTAGTCATGTGTCACTCATGGATTTCATTTTATTACCCATTTTGTATGAATACAATACAGGTTGCATACTGCATTGCTATCATATCAAGCAGCGTACATTTCAGTGCATATCATTATTACCAAGTATGCTGCTGGGTCAGTAAGTTTTGTTTATTTCAATTGGAAACGCCATAAAGAATTTGGAAAAGAATAAGGGCATTTTTGTATCATTTTTGTTTCATACTGAACAGATACTTCATTCGAACTGATATTTGTAGTTGATCCTTAATCGAAAATTTTTACATTTGTGCACCCCTAATTCCTATCTATAAATGCACACAGACATGTTGCTGTGCTTTTACCAGTGTTGTAGGCGTTACCAGAAAAAAGTAACTAAATACGTTACTCGTTAGGCTAACAAAAAAAGGGAACACGTTAGTGCCCTACGTTAGCGACAAAAAAAGGTAATGCCTTACTGTTACTGAAAAAAAGTACCGCACGTTACTTTATTGTTACTCTATGGCCATAAATTTTATTCAGTGATTCTTCGCTGCAAGAACTCACGATAACAATTTTATAAAGCTCATATTTCACATAAAACTTCTAGCCAAAAAAACAATTTTAGCAGAAATTTTGATTTAACGAGAATACTTTGCACAAATGTGCTGGAGCTCAGAAATGTTACAGTGGCCTAAAGGAGTAGGATAGAACTTAAGTCTGCAGTGAAGCTCCGCCCACATTCAGCCGCTGCACACAGAATTTCTCCACGACGAAAAAGTAGTCCGCTGCTGAAACGTTTCTCGTTACCTAAACAATAAGCTCATCACAAGAAAATAATTATGAGCTTTAGAATTTTGATATGTGAATTTTTTGATATAGCCAAACATTTAATGTTCAGCTAGTGGAGAAAAACAGGACGCAGAGGACGGCGGCCCGGTGTTACGATCTGCTGCTTTTTTAAAGTTTTATCCCACTTATAACTCTGTAGCACGTGGTGAAGCCATTTTCTGAATTTGACATTATAAACAAAAAATGGCACTTCATCATTAATTCTAAATTCACAAAGAAATCATCGCTGATGTCTCAACAAATTTACAGTAATTTTGAAAAATGTGATGTTCCAAAATGCTCGCATACTTCCACTCCTTAGAGAGTTGTGTGTGTGTGGTTTGCAAAGAGGAGGTAGGTGAAGGCAAGTGTGTGAATGCGTGTTTGTGCACATGTTTCATGCCTTATGGCTATTCTATTTCATTTAGTTGGGTGCGTCGTCAAGGGCAGGTGTTTTCTGGCATGCATGCGAGCCGCAACAAGGGTCGATGAGAGCACCTGTACGTTTTGTTTATTTGCAATATCACTTTAGGTGCTCTGCACTTTTTTTCTCTAAAAAACAGGGCGGATGGGGGGGACAATTGGATTAAAAAGTAACTAGTAACGCGACACCTCACATTACCAGCCGCCACGGTGGCTGAGTGGTTATGGCGCTCGGCTGCTGGCCTGAAAGACACGGGTTCGATCCCGGCCTCGGCGGTCAAATTTCGATGGAGGCGAAATTCTATACTTCGTCTCACAAGATGTTTGCAGCACTACGGAAGGTAGAGCTCTCTCGTCCAATCAGGGCTGCAGAAACGCAGAAAATAGTCCCTCGAATATTTGAGGAGTGTATGACTATTTATCAAAACAATAAGCATTGCAACTAAAAACATGATTTGGACAGGTATATTTAAATGGTAGGGAGTGTTTCAATCACTGGTGAAATTACCAGACAAAGCCCGTACGGACACAGCTCTGCGGAGGCCTGCTGCGAGGTAGTGATGCGTCGCCACTTTCCAACATGGCGTCGGACGAGTCTGTTGTGTCTCCTGTGTGCTCTACACCGACAGTGCGCTGTTTCCCCAAGCAGGCGAAGCAGGTGGCTTTAAATGTTCTTGAAGCGCTTCGCGTCGAGTGCGGGGGCAGTTGGAGTACAAATGCGCTCATCAAGAGGACGGCAAAACTATGGCCTCCGAGATCACCCGATGAAGAGCGAGCGCGCGCTTATAATCTCGGAGGCTTTAAGTGTGGAGGCGCAGGTCGCTCTGAGGGCGCCAGATGGCGCCAGGTGCCCAGCAGCAAAGCGCGAGCCTGCCGTATCGGGACCAATCAGCGCGTGCTCACAGCTCGAGCCACAGGCGCGTAGGAACACACTAATGTAGTGCGCGCCATCCTGATTGGACGAGAGAGCTGTACCTTTCGTAGTGCTGCAAACATCTTGTGAGACGGAGTATAGAGGCCCATGTACTGTGCGATGTCAGAGCACGTTAAAGAACCCCGGGTGGTCGAAATTTCCGAAGCCCTTCAATACGGGATAGCCTGAGTCGCTTTGGGACGTTAAACCCCCATAAACCAAACCAAACCAAACCTCACGTTACCGAAAAATGTTAACGGAAGTATGTTACCCGTTACAGTTCCGAAATGGTAACGAGTATGTTACTAAGTTACCAAAAAAAGTAACGCGTTACCGATAGCGCGCTACCGCCAACACTGGCTTTCACATACAGTCATCCTTAGTACACGTGAACTATGATAGCTTAACCCACAGGACTTCATCCAATGCTGTTCGACTCAATAACTAAACATCAGAATAAATTAAACGCTCCATTCCAATAAAAGAGGAAAAGATGGAAGGAGACCTCGCCATGTGCTGAATAATGTCATGTGTAATCAGTTGACTGGCCACTTACTCCTAGAAAAAGTTAAGGCAGCCGCCTGCACATTCTCACCACCGGTGCCATGAAGTCCACAAGGGCAGAATAGTGCTCCGAACCTGTCTGATAACTACCGACATCCTTTCCACAGCTGTATTGTACACCGGCTCTGAATGACATTTGCAGTTAATGCTACTTGCACTAATCAGTCGGAACAGAGGCTAGGAGCTCAATGTTAGCAATATTAGCAAGACACACGCTGCCAGCTGCTATGACAAGGCCAATGGCTCCAGTGCCCTTAGAAACCCAAAGTCCTTTGTTTAAAGCAGACATCCTCATGTGGCAAAAGGAGGAGTGCAGCACGTTCCGATTCTGAAAGCGACGTGGCAACTGACCTCGATACGATCAAGTATGTCTGGTGTGAAGATGTACAGGCCAGCATTGATCTTGTTGGAGACAAACTCCTGCGGTTTTTCGACGAACCTCTCAATGCAGCCCACCTCGTCATAGACAACCACACCGTACTTGGAGGGCTCTTCCACACGTGTCACCTATTGCAAAAAAAGAACATATTCCACTCATTCATATTACAAATTTTTCTGCTGTGACAAACACATAATTACAGTACAGCCATGGACAAATGTGAACAAGTCAAGCTGTGACAATCTAGATTTGCTGAAACACTGTTAAGGGGGGCACATTCCAAACTAGGAATGCATGCATTCACAACATTACCGCTAACATGGTCACACAAGAAGGTAACATGTCCCTTAATTTCTGCCAGCACATGCATGAATGCAATTAGAAGAGCAGATTGCATTCTGTCCGCTTCTGCACAAGTCTATGAAGAAATTTATACTATGAATATATAACAATTCAATAAAGAAGTACCAGATGTAAATAACCACACGACCACACCACACTGATTGCTTCATTACTAGATACCTTTAGCTTAGTGCACATTGCTACCACTTAGCACGAGCTGCCACTGTGCGTGTGCAAATCGCCTCGAGGGTGCCAGATGGCGCCACATTCCCATTAACAGGCCGTAAGCCTGTTGCATCAGGATTAATAAGCGTGTGTGCATTGGCTGAGCGCGGTACACCGTAAGCAGTAGCGGTGTACACTATGCTAAATGTATCTATTAATGGAGACAGTGAGAAATGCTCTGGGTGCACAAATCGCCAATTGAGGCGAAGCGAACGGAGGAAGTATCATACTAAATATTATCTAGGAAAACAGCACAAATAGCGTGAAACAATGTCTTGCTTTGCTTAATCTTCTGGCATGTGCAAATGCACAGTGTATCCTAAGCACCTTGTGTCCTTAAAATCCAGTAAATGGCACCACCAAAGAACCCAGCTAATGTGTCACACAAACTGTTACAAAAAAAAAAAACAGACTACCTATGGTTGATGGAGTGTGTGGTCGTGTCTTTGCCCACTCCGCACCTGGGAGTATGGGACCAGAATTGCACAGTTATCCACAACTTTACTTACTAAGTGAACAAGGAACTCACAACAATGGTTCCCTCCTTGCCATGGTGCTTATGGAACTGCACCATCTCCTTGAGAGGGAAGTCGCAGATGACGTCACTGTTGAGGACAAAGAAGGGCTCACTTTCACCGGCAAGGAGGTCCTTGGCAAGGGCCAGTGGCCCAGCCGTTCCCAAAGGCTCGTCCTCTTGGGAGAGCGTTATCTTCACCCCCAGCTGCAACAAGTGTGTGAGAAACTTTCAGGGGGCAAGAAACTGTGTCCCAAAGCTTTCATGACAACACTGCATCCCATGCACAGAATCGCTTCAGGCAGACCCTGCTCAGAAGGGGTTTTGGAATGAGAACCCGCAGACATGTATTCAGGCGCAAGCAAGCACAGCTGCTTCTCAGTAACAGAGGACACTTATGAGCAGTGCACCTAGATAGGCACTTAAGAAATTGGGAATGTATGCAGGATGCATGAGAAGGCAGGCAACCAGATGAAATGGAAGTACCAGGGTCTTTTAATTCCTGCAGAAGGAAGGGTAGCCACTGTATGTTGGAACATTAGGCAGAAGCCTACCTCATGCAAGATGCCTCGTTTCAGCAGATATGCTGTTCTACTAATGTCGACTTATCACTGTAGCACAGATATTGTTCAGTTTGATACTGTCAGTTTTCTGCTTCTTTCTCTATTCAGTTTTCCCTTTCTCATGTATGAATTTGCATTACTGCTTTCCTGCATACTTAATTATAAACATCAATGCTGGCTACTTTGCATCAGACGTAATTAAAGATGCTTTTTAATTTACCCCATACTGCTTGTGAAATTCATTCAGGCATGTGGGCCCACTAAATTAGAAGGCAGTTTTCAATAAAAATGATATTTTTAAAAAAATTTTAAAACTTCAATGTTGAAGGGAGCAAATTTTAACTAGTACTCAAATGCTGATAGATTCTGGTGAATCGCTTTCTATTTCAGCTGTTTCCTATTTACATTAATTCCAGACAGTGCAGATTTCAAAAATGAGTGTTGTAGGCCGCTTTAACACCTGAATGGACCAAAACAAGCAAAATATGCATCAGCGACAAATGCACCTCTGGCAAATTTGCACAAACACAGTTTGCAAGAGTGGCGGATCGGGCTAGTTGGTAATTCGTTATGCGATACAGCGCGAACAGAGACAAGGACGAAGAAAGACAAGACACCACAGCACTGTTTTACGGTTTTCCAACCGAAGAATGAACCAAAAGGCCTGTTTAAAAATGTTGTCGAAATACATGAATGTCTACGAGTGCACTAAGACTGAGCTTTTGAATTGGAAGCCTTGGAAACACTTCTTTCTTACCTTTTCGCCCTCTGCCTTGACTTCTTTCTCAAGGAGCTCGGCGCGGTAGCTCACAGCCAAAATAACGTGGTTCACGCCGGCCTGCAACAGACGTTATGAAGTAGCAACACACGATCGGGTGCAACTCGACACATAACTTTCATAATCTCACCTCGACGAGTGCCTCTATTTGATGCATCATCATCGGTTTGTTGCAGAACTCGACCAGCGGCTTCGGCCTGCTTAAAGTCAGCGGCCGCAGCCGCGTCCCGTAGCCTCCGACCAAGATAAGCGCTTTCATCTTGCTCCTTTAAAGACCTTAGCAGGGAGGGAAATCAAGCAGAATCATCAGGCAGGTTGCACTAATCGTCTTGATCTACGTTACGAAATACGCACAGCAAACCACACAGGCGGAGATGAGCTGTAACCAGTAGCTGGGGAATATTAGCACAAGCAACACAACGCTCGGAAAACCTCGATCACCCGTACCACGTCAAACGAGGTACACGAGCAGGTGCTTCGACGCTGTCGGTGTGACTCTCGTCACGTCAGCAGTATATGCGCCGACGGCAGCAGCTCCGAGACACATCACCGCTTTTCATCTGTCAACAACAACATTATCGTGTTCCACGTCCGCATCCCAAGCTCGGTGCACGCAATACTGATCGCTGCCACGGAGGCCCACTGAGTTATTGAGTTTAGAGAGCGTCAATGTTTATTACAAGACCGCCGAAACTGCTCGGAGTGAGGCGGCGAAGTTGACGTTTCGGCACGCGACCTCATCGGAGGGACGAGGAAGGTGGGGTTCGGCACTTACCGGAAGCGGTGCTCAGCTCAGCATTTTGCCCCCCTGCCACGGCAACGATCCACGTGTTAAACGGAGGGGCGAGGCGGAGCGTACAATCTCTGCAGGAGCTTGCCGCCTTGCCAGCTGCGGTCGACGACGGATGAAAACCACCGGCGATGACGCCATCTTGCTGATAACGATAGCTCCTACGCTGTAGCGAAGAGGGATTCCATGTTATATACTCGCCAGAAGTAGCTGCGCCGAAAACAAAAATAGCAGGCCATGCAACGAATATCTATTTTACCATAGGGTGAAGTTTGTGCGTTCATAACATGCGATCTGAGGTCACTTGATGCGCAACTGCTCGCGCGGGGAAATTTGTGGAAAAGCAAAGCGGGGTTTTCAAATGCGCTTCTGCACCGAGCTGCTCGAAGCTTTTTTTTATGATGCGGAACATCTGCATAACACTCAGGCGGTCCGTCTGACTTGAGCATGAGGATCACATGGGCCTGAGCTCTGAGCCCTGCTGGAATCCCTGGAAGAAACGGTCTTTACCATGCATTAGCTGTGCGACGTCACTCAAATACAGCAGATCGAGTCAACTCGGGGGTCAGCCTTCAGAGTTTCAGCTAATTCTCTTGGAAAAACCAGAATTTCAGAGATGCTTCATTGGCATAGTAGGCAACCAGGCAGCTTGTGTGATGTGTCGTTTTGGAGCAGGCATGTATGAAATTCAAGAGCATGCAGTGAACAAGGGGCCTACATGCCATATTTTCTTGAAAGGAGTCCTCTGCAAAACCTCCTCTAAAGCAGAATTATTGATAGAACCTGTATAGTCAGCACTATACATACTACACTGGATACCATTTATGATGACGCACGACCAGGACATATTGTAGTTCTTGTAAACAGGTTAGTTACACTCTCATCGACATGCACACATAACCACAATAACCAGAAGGAAAGTCAGTAAATTATCATAGTTTCGCATCACCCAAAACAGAGGAAATCACTAGGAGAGAACGAGACAACAGGCTGAACCAACGAGTCAGTCCACAAAGGCAGCCACGTTTAAAGCCAAAATAAAGATGCATGGTAAATTAGGAAATTAAACAATGACATTAAGTTTTGTTGTTCATGGGGTTCTAACGTACCAAAGCGACTATGGCTATGAGCGACGCCATTGTGGACGGCTCCAGACAACTTCGACCTTCTGGGGCTCTTTTAACATGCACCGACACCGCACCGTACACAAGCCTCTAGCATTTCACCTCCATCGAAATGCGACTGCCGCAGCCGGGACCGAACCCGCGTCATTCGGGTCATCAGCCAAGCACCATAACCACCGATCGCGGTCGATGACATTGAGTGATGCGGAAGCTGTAGGTCAGGCAGTATGCGGATTTTTTTTGTTGCTTATGTTACGTTGCCTATCTCAAGAATGGCGGACGCTTATTTCAAATGCCAATAGACGCCTGCTTTTTGCCAAGATGGCAGTGGTGCAAGAACTACCCAGCTCAATTTCAGCCGCTCATCAGTACTCTGTCCTCGGCAACCGAGCCCTCACTTCGAGTTAATGCTCAATTCACTCTTGCCTTAATGTTAGCCATCGTGGTTAGCTCAGTTGCTAAATTGACAGCTCCAGTGAAGCGGTGGTCCCAGGTTCAAATCCCAGACCAGGAAGACTTTTTCTTCAATTACCGAGTTTTGGTGGAAGCTATATAGCTTTCCTTTCTAGCCGTATGGCTGCGTTTGGGTGGATGCCAGTGAGTAATTACTACCGTATTACAAAATCTGCTCTACCTTGGGGGATTCCCGTAAACATTTGACCAACTGAGCCCAAGTTATCATAGCCACCCTACTCCCATCTTCAGGTGCCAATGATAGCCTTAAAAGTTCATTCTGGCTTAACAAAAGGCAGCAAGAGTCAATAGTGCCAGGCCAGAGTTTGTTTTACAAGCCACTTTTGTATTCCGGCAAGCAAAAAAAACCTGCTAGCATGAGACTGCAATGAGGTGTGAAAGATATTTTATTCTCTTTGGCTGGAGAGCACACAACCAAAAAAGACAAAAGGTACCATCACCTTTTATATAAAATCAATTGATAAAATGGTATCGATCATCCCAACCATCACTTTCATTTGGACTCTGGATTGAGGTACAAAAATATGCTGCTTCGCCAAAATTTCTTTCCTTCGTGAATGGTGGGAACATGTTGACAACAGAAAATCTGCAACCCTGATGGTAAAATTTCCTGCCGTGGGTTTTGAAACAAAGTGCACAATTAGCATACATCACTGAAATACTTATTTACTGAAATGAATGCTTTAACCATACGCCCTGTGGCCCAAATTATTGTTTCACAAGTGGTGCAGCATCACAACAGTTTATAAGAACATCCAAGTCCAACGGCAGGTCCTCTTGCAGACTACAGGCATAGTAATGAATCTCAATTCCAGGAACATTTGGACTTACAACAGTGTTCAGCCATAACCTCACTGTACACAAACGGTTGCAAGCCACCGGGTTTTCTTAGAAACTAGACCTTCATTTTCCAACTTTGGACCTAAAAGGAGGAAGCCAGTTGAGAATACAGCAGCTTGAGCAAGTGCTGCGAAATCATTTCAAACTTTTCACTTCAAAAATAATTTCTGCTGGTTTTTGCACAACCTCAGCTGAACCCTGCGTGTCAGCAACTTCAATCGCTGAACTCAAAACGGAAGCAACAGTGAGAAAAGCTCCTTCATGGAGAGCAGAGATTTTAACCGGCACGTTTAGAAATGCTGAAGAAAAAAATGTTACCATGACCAATGCAACATAACGGCAACCGATGACTTCTAGCCTTTCGATTAAAAAAAACTCCGCAATATAACATCACAAAGCTCGAGACATACTCAACAAAGACAGTTACGCATGACTGTGTATTTACTGCTCTCTCAAGGGCATGCTCTCTCGCACGTACCCGCAAAAACAAATTTTAACTTCACAAACTCAGTCAAGCCTGCTCTCAAAGGAGCATTAATACTTTTGCGTAGTCCAAAAGTAGTTCACGCCAAGTCCTTTCCAAAGGGTGCACTTTCAAGCACTGTATAGATTTGAAAAAAAAAAAAAAAGCGCTCTTAATTTAAACATTTTCTAGCATCCAGTATGATTCCAATGACAAGTCCTCCTAGACATATAGCACTGCTCATTTGTCCTTCCGTGTGTTCTTCTTTGCGGACGCTGGCGATGCCTTTGGTGTTGTCTTCTGAACACCGTCTTCTTCCCTTTCTGGCTCCTGCCGTTCATCGGCGCTCGATGTCTTTTCTTCGGAGGGGTGATCTTCATACCTGCCATGAATGACATGGTTAACACACAGAAGAAATCCCTAACCTAATCAGTTACATGCAGTAGAATGAAAGCTGCACTGTCCAAGCCAGTATACACAAAAAATAGGTTCAAGAAGAGATCACACAAAAGGTTAAGAAACGACTGAAGAAAAATTATTCTTTAAAAAAAAAAAACCGCTTCTTGAAACTTATACTACTGTTAATTTTTTGTAATGCTTCCGTTTTATGAATTGGCATTCTTGCTTTAATACTGGTGTGTAAACGTTTACATCAATTGGAAATTAAGCTTCGTGGCTTTTCCTGCAAACAATTTAATTTTAGGCTGCAGCAGATTTGTGGGAGCAGCATTCCAGCCAACAGAGCAAGCAAACAGAATTTTTGTCGTAAAGTTCTGAACTTACTATCCTGTAAAAAAATTTTCCTCCACAACAGGTCATAAAAATTATTGCAAGCAAGACAGTTTACTTATAGTACCATAAATTTACAACCAGTAAAACCCTACTTCCAGCACTTTGTTCCTTGCGCTGTTGTAGCACACAGGAATGCATGTCAAAATCAATATTTCATGCAGGAGTTTTTCTTGGTTATTTCCACAAAAAGAAAAAATTTTTCCACTATTCCTTTTGACTAACTGGACTACTGTAAGACAAAACGACATATCTAAGGACCGCAAGGGAATTCCACTGGACTGGTTGCATCAGAGTGCCATGAAACAGTACAAACAATTTTTACAATTATTACTGACTTCTTTACAAAGGAGCCAAAGTCCATACCCTTAATAAACTTACATGCAGAGCCAATTTAAATCTGTGTATTAGAAGAAAGGAAAAGAGGAAGAAGATGTAAAAGCCAGCATCCCTAAATGGCATACGTGCAATATGCACTGGTTACATGCTTACGGTAAAAAAAAGAAAGATAAAGGAAAAAGAAACATCAAGAATTGTTCAAGGCAGTGAACTTCACCGAGTCACAGCAAGCATTGGTGTAACAAATCATCATCTTGAAAAGGTGCATACATTTGCAGTTGTGACTGTCTGCAGAACCAAGTGCAATGTTTCTCATTTCTTTTTAGTCGCAACATGGTTCTAACTTTTTATTTTTCATATGGCCGCCCACAAAGGCCTGTAGGTATGGAAGCGACACACATCTGCGAGTGCTCACTGCTTGTATAGTCAAACCCAATTCTAAAAAACAGCACGAGCCACAGAAATTTCTTTGATATATGAAGTGGTTCAGTATAACCGAATCTAGGTGTCACCAATTTCATTACCAAGTTCATTATTCATGAGATGGTGAACAGAATTGTGAAAATGCCACCTAGCGGATGTGACAGCTGTCAGCGTTTGGCCATTACTGCGCGCTCTCTTCACTGACTGGCCTGTTATTAAATTACTGAGCGAGCTACTGCAACAACGGGTTTCTTTTCACTGCACACGACACGGTGAATAATGCCCACTTTGTCGGGAAGCGGCAGGTTTTGCAACTGCACCGTCATCATCTTGAATACAACATGCGTTCGCCAGACGAAGTGCCAGAAAGCAGTCGGTACTGAACCAGCAGCAGCGCAGAAACAGCCGGAATCGTGGCACCCTTAGCACAGCTGCAGTGCCCAATGCGAAGAAAGCATGAAGAAAAAAAAAAACAACGAACTGAAGTGCGGCCGGTGTCTCCAGCACCACTTCACATTGCCTCTGCAAGGCACGTTTCCCTTCCCTCTGCCGTCCCAACGCCAGCCCTGGCCAGTTCCTCCTCTTTTCTAAAATGTCATACGCCTGGAGGTGCTTACACACAGTTTGGCATGTGGGCACTAGCTACCAAATAGGAGCCCCGTAATGCAAGGCAGGGCGAAGGCTCCCTCACATACTGCCGACCCTTTGGAGTGATACAACCAGGCACAGGTGCCAGTGATTACCAGGAACCAGTGGCGCTGGTGCACGCGGGTACTGATCGGTTGCATGCGCTCAAAATTCTATATACCCAAGGTGCAGCCCAGTGTAGAAACTATATATCAGTACAAAACAGCTTCGGATGCTCGATATAAACCGTAATTCTATCTATCCAGATTCATTATAATTGGGTTTGACTGCATTGTTTCCAGTGCTGTGCCCTAGAGCATAAACCGCAGTTTGCTTCCCGAGACACTCACTTGAACATGGCGGTGATGTCTCCCATGATGAGCGCAATGGTCAACGGAACCCCTGTGCATGCCGGCACCAGGTACAGCAGTGCTGGCTGCAAGTGGAAGAAAAGTGAATAAACGCCACTACGTCACACCCTGTCACCAGAGCACCAGCTCATAAGAGCAGCAGGAGAGATTTACCTTTAAAGTGACAGTACCAAAGCTTGCAACCAAATGTGAAGCAAATTACTGTCATTCACACAGACTTACACCGCCATCAAGGCAAACTGATTGGCTGTGTGTGAGGTTCAATGCCTTGAAGCTGCACATGTGCGGAGGACGCCGGATTAATTTTGACCACTTGGGGCTCTTTAAAGGTGCAAAATTACGCCAAATATGGATATTTTATAAGCTAGAAAAGGCCAAGAATAGTGAAACGCATGTACCAGCACCACTAGCCATTTTTGCAAGAAAAATGCGATGATGTCAGCACAGAGTTTTGTTTGTGCGTTTTGAGGCTACACTACACCGTTCTTTTCCCAACAGTGATCATGGGGTCCTTCTCAATACCAGCATCAAGAGTTGTGTGCATGCCGAGAGTGCATGCTGAGATAAGTGCATGCCGGCACTCATCTCGGGAGACTTTTGATGGCCTCGTAGAGTTGTGTGCGGAAAATGACAACAGTACAGAGCTTTAAATAAATGGAGAACTAACGATGCACCTAATTTAGAAGCTAAAGAGTTAGGCATTTAAGGCACATATACTTCTAGTAATCTCTTCAATGTTTCATGCCGTGTCACCCCCGATGGTGGTGGACCTCAAGGAAAGCTGCACTGGCTGGCTTATTTTTCCCATTTTCCTTCCTTTTCAGAGAATCCAAAAGCCCAGCTCAATATGAATACCGTATAAAGGCCTGCAAGGGCCACACCCATGTACGGACCACATCTTGTTTTCCCCCAAGAAAATATTTTTAAAAAAAAGATCCGTGTAAGGGCCGCACTTAAAGGGACACTGAGGAGAAATTGAAGTTGGCTTGTATAGATAGAATACCAGCTCCTGATCACAAAAACGCCGCTCTTACTGAAAACAACGCTCTCATAAGCTAGAAAATATCAAGAACCAAAATACAGGTATCGCCGCCACAGGCCAATCTCGAAAGTACAAGCGTGCTGACGTCGTACGACAAGAGACGCCACCTTGGAGGAATTTTCCTTCCTGCACAGGGGCGCGAAACTCTGAGGATGACAAAGGAAGGTTGCGCGGTTCAATATTGAAGTAAGTTTTGTTTTAAAACCGATAGTGCACTTTTACCACACAAGGAAGGCAGACAAAATACAACCTGAATGTTGGATGCAAAGAAAACCGATGCTTGGCGGCGCCACAGGCGACCAGGAGTTTCGATTTTTTGTGGCACTTCGCGTCTATGAACTTTGTGTGCCCCGTGGTTTTGTTTTTGAAGCGCCTCGATTTACAAGCGCCATACAGCAGGGGAACTCCAAGTGCCGCTTCAAGTGCTAGTTAACCTTTGAAGGAGCCCGTTAAGGCTTGTCAGATGATCGCCACGGTCGATGAAAAACTATGATGGCACGATGGTCGGTGATCGTACAAGGCAATTCGCAGTATAAAAAGCACTTCCGCTTTCGCACGCTCACCTGGCGAAACATTCCCGGCTGTGCCAGTCAACTTCAAACTACTTAACGGAAATTGTTTATTAGAAATTTGAGACAAGGTACAAGGCAGTTCAGAAAAATTGCTGATGGCCTTGCTCTGTTATGCCAGGGTATACGTAGCGAAAGCGCGGAGATTTCTGCATCAGAAAACTGCATTCACTAGATGCGCCTTTATTGACGGCTACAGGTTGAGCCATCGTGGCGGAGTGGTAGCGTCTCCGCCTCAAACGCCAAAGGCCCTGGTTCGATTCTGAGCCTCGGCACAGGATTTTTTTTTTATTCAGTGAGCGGGGTTTTCAGTGGCTCCCATAGATGACGCCAGCGAATACATTGGTTAGTGCTTAAGCGTAGCCTTTGTGAAGGCGCGTTTATGCTCCGGTGTAACGCGCGTGCGCGCGCGCTGCACGGCGACATCACATCGGCCAAAGCGAGGCCCTCTCTACTCCAACTGCGCTTGACCGCCGACACGTTCGGCGGCTTCGGCGCACTCTGACCGCACTGGCAGGGAGACTTGGAGCATGTCTCAATTTCGCGCCGAGTGCGCCAGCCGCCGCCGGCCCGGCCAGACTGATTCTGGCACCGCGGCGAGGTGCGCGTTGTGACGTAATTAAATAGCTTCGGCAGTTGGGGGGAGCTGTTCTTTTCGAGCTCTTGGCTAATTTAATCCATTCACGGCACACATCTGAAGGTACATGCAAGTGGGCGAGGGAGCCCGATCCAGTGGACCCGTTGGATCTAGCGGAAACCGTTGAAGCGTCGTAGGCCGACTTTAGTTTCAAGCCGCCAACTTTAAATGCGACCGCCCTTGAGCATCCATCCGTTTTCTGTGGCAAAAAAATAAATAAATAACTTGGCCCTTGCAACCGTGGGAGACCTCGCCGCTGCCTGCTGCACCGTGCAACCGTGCCGGTCAAGGAATCACAATCCGTTGGCCCCAAACCCCGGCCAGCTTTGTCACATATATTAAGGAGCCTAAATTAAAGTTTGAAGGAAAGAGGTGTGAAGAAGACGAAGTGGATTAACCGAATAGTAAAGAAGAGGAAGAAGAAGCATTCGATGAGGTGGAGAGAGATGATTGGTGGAGAAGAGAAGAAGACGACAAGGCTTACGTGGACTAACACCGAGGCTATAAAAGGGCGTGTGAGAGCGAGGCACAGGGGGGGAACAGCAGAGAAGCGGAGGCTCCGGTGGGTCAGGGACACATCAACTGGAAGAGAGCGACGCCGGCTACTGCTCCGGTAAGCTCGCATTCTACAGCATTGCATCGTGGACTTCGTGCCGTGCCTGAGACCGTTCCGGGGAGTCAACAGAGGACGCTACCACCTGCTACGGCCAGGGGTGTCTCCAGCGCTGTTGCCACCCATCCGGGTGGTGCCCCCAACGCCAACAACACCGGCATCACCTCCACGGGCGCTTGGACCTGGAGCTTGTACGATGCAGCCAGCGACGCCAGCCCAAGCGCGTCGAATGCCGCCAGCGACGTCAGCCCAAGTACGTCGAACGCCGCCTCAACGCCGGATACTAAATCCATACAGCGCCACAGCCGCACCGAACCAACCGTGAGCACGAACGCCGACCGCTAATAGTAGAACACTAGTAGTAGACGCTGGTAGCAGTGTGCCCGGGTCGTGTGTATTAATAGTCTGTGTATTGTATTTGTTAGTTTGGTGTTCGAGTGTGTGTGTCACGTAGAGTGTATTAAATGTGCGTTTTTGTGGGTACACCTGTCGCCTAGTCCATTCTTTCGGTCCGAGTGTTCTCCAGAGAGATCCGTGACAAGCTTCCAATGGGCGCAAGGCGCCGACCTTTTCCTGGCCCCTCGCAACTCCCCGCACTGGGGTTATGATATTTAGTTTGCAACCGCTGCTCACTGAGAAAGGGGGAAACGATCCGCCGGCGCCTAACCTAACTATGCTCCCTCAAAAGCATTGCACACTCTGTGGGGCTGAGGTCGCTGAAATGCAGGGCGGAGTTTTTGCGAGAACTACGTCGTCCGGTTCGGGAATGGGATCCATTGTAACGCTCACTGAGAAAGGGGGAAACGATCCGCCGGCGCCTAACCTAACTGTGCTCCCTCAAACGCGTCGCACACTCTGTGGAGCTGAGGTCGCTGAAATGCAGGCCGGAGTTTTTGCGAGAACTACGTCGTCCGGTTCGGGAACGGGATCCATTGTAACGCTGGAAAGATGGCGGTGCAAACGTAAATGAAGCAACGGTAGCGACCCCCGATAGATGCCTTAAATGTGCGGCGGCGGTAGCTTTCATTTCGGCAGCTGCTAGACTGCACCGCTAGCTGTCAGAAATCACGGAGTCTCTGTTTACGTCAAGTTTCACGTCACTCCGTACTGTGACATCATAAGGGTTCTCCGTGATGTCATAAGAGTTCTCGAGTTTGAATCGGAGCGGCGGGAAAAACTTTTTCAACTTCGAATCCAAATTTCTTTGAAATAAATTCCATCTTTCGCTCCCGGACAAGCGGCAACAAAGCCATGAAATGCCGAACTATCAGATTTTGCTAACAAAAATATTTTGATTGGGTTCTCCTCAGTGTACCTTTAAACTTTCCACGACCCACAAGGGTATAGCCTCCGAAATGTACACGCCGTGGCCTCCGCGATCAACCCAGCTGCGAGCAAAAGTGCGCTCGATATCAGAACCCACTCACGCGCACAGGAGCTTCCAGGTGCGGCCCACGGATGGCGCACGAGGCCGCGAGTCATCATCATCATCGTCAACTTTTTCTTCCGCCACAAGCTCCCACTGTCCCTATCGGCCATCAGTATCCCCAGCTCCAGCTTTTTGTGGCCATCAAAGGCACGGGATTTGCGGTAGCGTGTTAGCGGTGTTAGTTCATCGTAGTTTAGTTGTGGCTTTCGTGTGCTTCCGCCGAGCGACACAATTTTAGCTTGATGGGTAAGGACCTTAATAGCTACATGGCTCAGGATTTGCTCTCGAACACGGCAAGTGTGCGCTAGGCAGGAAATTCAACAGGGCCTAGAAGTGCGTCCGACGATGGTGCAACATAAAAAGACGCATTGAAGAACACAAGCTGCTAAATGCCCGGTTTCTGAGGCAAGCCGTGCAAGTTTCCCGAAATGGAAGAAGAGCTGCTCTGCTAAGTGATGGAAGTGTGGAACAACGGCTATGCGTGGACAATAGACATGCTGCGCAACTTTTTTGTGGGATGAGTGTGCACCAGAGCACAGCACCAGCTCGGAGTCTGAAGACCCCGCGAGTGACGACTGAACGTAGAATAAATGCTGCTCATTCCCTGATTGGTCTGTTTTTACATGAAAAAAAAATTTCGAACACCGCGTGTACTGACCGCACCCCAAAAATTGGCCCTCGAATCTGGAAGAAAAAGTGCGGCCTTTACACACATTTATACGGTATTTCACTCAGTCCAACAGACTTTCCTTTCTATTCTTGGGGACGCTTATGCAGCAGCACTTGCACATCAGGTTGCATTCAACCGCGAAAAGTGATGCCAGGTGCATCCCCCACTGTAGTCCTGTCTAGAAGGTTTTGGCATTATCATCACTGTTGCCAAAGACAACCACTTTGGAGCACCTTTGTGCAATTTAGGCCACTTTCATCAACATGATGCAGCAAATCTCCCCTGACACATGTTGCTGCTCATATGGAAGCACCGCCAACTACAGCCACCACATTTTCACATGAGTGAAATGATAACGTGCGCCTGTGTACTGAGGTCCCGCACCAAGTTGAAGCCCCACTGTGGTCAAAGTATGTCGCAGAGATATTCTCCTGGTATGCCTCGCATCCCACACAAAACCCGATGACATTTAACAGTCTTCTCTGTGTGCAGCAATAACAAGAACTGCCAGTCCCTGGGGACATCAGTGAGGGCAGCCTTGACAAAGCGCCTGCTTACCTGGGCATGGTTGAAGTAGATCATGATAAAGATGGTCAGTGCCAGGCCAAGCACGTAGGCCACGAAGCTGCTTACAAAGTAGAGATTCCTTTGCCGGTTGAGGCTGAGAAAAGAAAAAAAAAAAGAAAGTTAAAGGCATAATCATTAAGGCTAATAAGGTGGATTGTTGAGCTAGTTGGTGCATGATCGAATAAATGGCAGCGGAAAGTAAACGAAGACATCGAAGAAACACACAAACGAGGACGATGCTGCACTGACAACTGAACGTTTATTGGAAAGGCCGCATATTTATACTTAGAGACCAGCCAGTGCTTCGAATGATATCTTATCGATTCCTGCTTGCATCCCGGCACAGATATCTCACTTCTTTTTTCGATAGGCCAACCGATGGCGTGCTGACGCATTGCTCTCATCCGGATTCACGGATGGCCCAGGTATCCCTCTATTCTGCGGGAAGCATTACATAGGCCCAAACCGGGAGATGCGTCAACGACAGAGCAAAGAGAGCAACGCAACAGCCATAAGCAGGCAAGTCTGGCACCAACCTTGCGATACACTGCAGAGATTGCGAAACTTGCAAAAAAACAAACAAGCCCTGCCGACCTTCACCACGTGCAGGTAGTGAAAAAGAGCAAAGACAAGCTGACAAGAGAAATCCTGGAAGCCTGGGCCATCCGTGAATCCGGAGAGCAATGCGTCAGCACGCCATCGGTTGCCTATCGAAAAAAGAAGTGAGATATCTGTGCCGGGATGCAAGCAGGAATCGATAAGATATCATTCGAAGCACTGGCTGGTCTCTAAGTATAAATATGCGGCCTTTTCCATAAACGTTCAGTTGTCCAGTGCAGCATCGTCCTCGTTTGTGTGTTTCTTCGATGTCTTCGTTTACTTTCCGCTGCCATTTATTCGAGCATAATCATTACCAAACAGTGGCTGAGACAAATCAAGTATTTTACCAAACCAGCTTTATTGAGACAAAGCAGGGCAGCGTAGGTGTAGGAGGTCACCCCCCGCATGCCCTCAAGAAAAAATTTTGCATGAACAAACTTAAATGACCCTTATCGCTTTTTTTTTTTTTTTACAGAAACTAAGAAATGAATAGTGCGAACAGGGGTGCCAACCACCTCCTCCAACCACCCACCACCCCCCCCCCCAAGAGTTGCTCATAGACAAAATCCACCCTTGCGACTAAGGCACAAAATATTTTCAACATGTATTCGAAGCGCCTAAAACGCTGCAGCATTATGCCAGAGACCACTGTTTTCACTTCTCGGTAAGAGGACCCATTTGGGCGAGAAGAGCATGAGAGAAGCAAAAAAAAAAAAGAAGAGTGCATCAGTACTGCAAACTTATCTGAAATCACACATGTGCAGCCTAGAAAGTACCTGGAGTCAAATCGCAGCAGCAGGGCAATGAAGATGCCGGGGATGACGATGTCGCCCAGGCCAAGCATGGCAAAGTGGCTGCCTGCGAACCCACTCTCCAGGAAGTCCTGGGGGAACACCACTGGCAGGGAAAAAGAAAGAGAGGGAGGAAGGAGTTCAATGAAATTAAAAACGCAAAAAAGTAAATGCAAATGAATTTCACAAGAAGTGAAACAGGCATGGGCTAAACTGCCTCCCACTGCTTAATGCTTAACACAACTTTCATCGCAAAGTTACCATCTCCCTTGAATTTTCATATTATAGCTGTGTTCATTGCAGGTACTTACGAAAAATGGGGCACCATACTTAGGAGGAGCATCTTTTCTCTTAGAATTAATATTTCTCCTAAACAGTGAATTCCTATTTTTGTACGAGAGGCGGGACTCAGCTTTTTTTTTCTTTCCCTGTATTTGTACTTTGTGCAAACACCTGTGATGCCAACTTTGTCACAAAGTCTTTCGTGCTCCTATCACACAAGCACTTCTAATCATGTTTGAGGTAATGACGGTCAGGATGGACAAATCAAGTGCTTCTCTATGGTCACCTTGAAGCATCTTAAACTTTAACCCTGCTTGACTTGATTACGCATTTTTGGGAATTGGAATTTGCTGACAAACGGGCTCAGTTCAGTAAGCAACAAGATAATGTATATATGTGAGGATGCTCACAAAAGGGACGACTAAACTTGGACATACTGGTATAACGAATAGTAACATCCCACAATAAGCTTCTTGTTCCATTCTGTGGGTCAATTTGCAAAGGCCATAAACATTTGACTAATAGCAGCACTTTTCTTTCTGCAGTTTTGGCGGCATGCAGCCCTCACATAAACTCAGCCTTATTCAGTTCAGTTTCGCAACTACATTCCAGGGAAATGATTTTATTGCACCACTTATTGCACCACAGAATCATGTTATAGCTGGCGCCCAGTTGCAGACCCAGCTCCCCGCCATCCTCATTAAGTCTTCTTCAGTTTCATACATTGAATTAAGACTAACCGCTTCAATTATGTCAGGGGACACCGCACGTCAAAAATCCAAAATCCACAAGCAGACAAGCTGCAGTGATGTTCTTAGCTGTCCTGTCCGAGTCAATTCGTGGTAGGTTCCTGCCATCCACGCTGTGTACAGGCGTTCGATTCCTGTGTTAAATGGTACACAGCTCCTAGAGCAGCATGCCTCGCAGAGCAATTTATGCACGCATGAAATTCAGTTGCTCTGTGAATATTTTTTTTTTTTTTACAATTTACTGGCACCTATGTATGGGGGGAGCACAACCCATACACAAGTGCAACCCTTAGTTGAGTGCATGCGGTACCTGTCTAAAGCAAGGGTTCTCAAACTTTGTTCCACAGAACCCCAGGGATCCTTGGGGTGCCTTTCGGGGTTCCCCCAAGCTCCTAAAGCTATGCATCCCTAAACCCTCTCCCACCCCCCCTTCTTTCATCCTATTTTTTTAGAGACTAATCACAGTGCAATTGTTCACTGCAGAATGGTTCACTGTAGAGCCAGTCATTAGTTTAGTTCAGTTTATGGGGTTTTAACGTCCCAATGCGACTCGGGCTATGAGGGACGCCGTAGTGAAGGGCTCCGGAAATTTCGACCACCTTTGACATGTACCGACATCACACAGTACACGGGTCTCTAGAATTTCGCCTCCATTGAAATTCGACGACCGCGGCCAGGATTGAACCCGCGTCTTTCGGGTCAGTAGCCGAGTGCTATAACCACTGAGCCACCGCAGCAGCTGCCAGTCATTAGTACAGTAAACCCCTCTGTAGCTTGGACCAGCAAAAGCCTTTACTAAATCTTTATCATATCAGTTGTTGGTGATGGCATGGCTCTGACTGTGCTCTCTGGCTGCTTACTAAGCACAAAGTGTTGGTTTATAAAAAAAAAAAAAATACCTTACATCCTGCTCTTACTGGCACAGGCAGGAGCTTATTGGTTTACGTTTTTTTATGGCAGCTCCACCATACTTTTTGTCTATTTATGTGATCATTTTTTATTTTCAGTAATCACATGTTATCACTTTTTCCATTTGCTTTACGTCTTGTGGAAGTACTGCATCTGCATGAATATAACGCTAGGTTGATTCCATGCAAAAATCAAAAGCTTTTGCAAGATCATGACGTTGTCTTCCGTGGCCTCAGCGTCATTTAAGAGGCAGTAGTTAAACGCATGCAACACTGCCAAGTGCAGCATAACCGCCTAAGCAGTGCCGCCGCGCCTCCACTTCTTGCTGCAGCTTACCCATGCTATGAACAGACCCCCTTCCCTTCTCTAGTCCTCATTGCACGTTTACTGGCACTCCTTTCTCAGCGACCTGCGCTGCCTGCTTTCTACGTTCATAGGCAGCTTTACTTTTCCCGTGCGCGCCGCGCGCTTTGCCTCACCACCTCAAGGTCTTCAAAAAGTTGGCTTCCCCTCACGGCTCTTGAGCGTGGTGGTGAAGCTACCTTAAAGAGCGCCGTTCTATCGTATCTGGTAGTATCATATGCCACGCGATCCTAGACTTCGCGCGAGCCGCGATGTCATCATTCAGCGGGAAGTAGATCGCCATGGCCAGACACTCTTTACTATTGCCGTTTCTTCGAAAAAAATCCTTACTATAACCAAAAAAAATCTACAGTCGTCTAAGGAATACAAAGTGGGACCACAGCTTCACTTTACTATATCTGAGTTTTTACAATAACAGTTTACTATAGCGCGGTTCTACTATATTTGAGACAATAAATGGATTCTCGTGCTGACAGTATCCTACTGGTTCTTTCACCTCACCCTAGATGGAACCAAAGTGGAGTGGTCTCATGTTGCGTTCAAATGGAATCAAATGCTTTCACTTCGTTTTGGCCCCAGTCAACCTGTCCCAGACAATTCATAATTGGGACACGCTGGATGGTAGCAGGTCTCTGGTGCCACTGCCACTGGTTGCTAATCGAATGTTGCCGATCCCCGCTTGGTAATAACTGGCCTGCCTGGATACCTTGCTCATTTCTTCTCATTCCTAAGAGGTACATAACAGTTCATGACAACAGAAACCATGCAGGAAGTAGTACAATTGCTCTAACTTCGATACGAACCGAAATTATTACCAACTAATGTGGCCCTGGAGTACAACACCATTACTCGCTCTAAATCTAAACAGGTTACTCTTTTCCTCCCTATGAAGCTCAAAAAATCTGTTAACAATTTTTGCAGTCCTTCACCATAGCCATGAAAACATGGGCGCAGGCTTCATGTCTACAGCAATGTTCTTTGGTCTACACAATAAGACAGACAGACTGTTTTTTTTTTTTTAAGATAATAGGGTAGATGTCATACAACACCTATTTTGGAAATTTAGGAGAAACTGCATTACCAAAGATTCTGAATAGATATACCAAGCGGCATGCCCGAACCAGCCATTTTGTCCAGAAGGGGTGCCTTTGAAAAGTTGTTATGGCATGATTTGAAGGAAGTTTGCTGAACACAGTAAGCTTCAGCGATACATTTATTACAGAATACCAGAAACAGGAGGAGCCAGAGATCCATACTTGGAAGAAATTACTCGAAAGAAAGAAAACCAGGAAGTTAAGAAAGAACTGGGAGGTGTGGTACTACTAAAACTCACATTTTATGGGTGCCTCAAAAGACTTGGCAACGGTCACCATGACGTCAGTGCCAAAGACCTGCATGTTGAGATTAAGAAGAAAAAGAGAAAAATACTTTAGCTCATGAGGCCAGGCATGGTACCCGCACAACAGTGCAGGCACCCCCACCCCCCCGCCCAAACTTGCGGGGTGACTATCACAGCATTTCCGCTCACCCAGAAGATGTCGTAGACAAAAAGTCCGCCCAGCAGAATGCAGCCAGTCGCAACCGTGTTGATGTGCAGCAGCTCGACCCCGTTGATAGCAAAGGCAAGCCCAAAAAGGTTGTTTGCGACCCAGTGCTGTGAAATGCAAAGGAGAAGCAGAGGACGCAGTTTAATATCTGATGCATAAGTGAGGCAGCGCCACATGTGTTTACAGCGGAGCTAAAACGTGTACAGGCAGCTTTTTATAAAAGGGAACACAGTACGGGAATTCAATCAATGAGCATACTATTTCCTGTTGTCAGAGTAGTTTTCATCTGGACACGCAGTCGAGCTCACTTATAGCAATCGCATTGTACAAACAATGACAATGCGAGCATCACAATGTACATTAAATGGTAGTTCTACCATTTAAGACCAGTGTACTCCATAGATGAATCCCAGAGTGTGTATCTCCCTTGATCACTCGTTTATATGGTCGAAAGACACCATCAGTTAGTCTTTCAAACATACGGGGGGGCTTTGCTAAGTTCTCATCATGTCTCTTGAAGATTATAATGTTAATTTAACGAATTACCATTCTTTATTCTTGAAAAGGAATGGTGCGTACCTTTTTCCAGAGGTACCAGACGCCAAACAGGCAACAGCAGATCCAGCAGGCTACATCATCGTAGCTGAAGCGGTAGTCGAAGTATTCTGCAGAACAGCAAACAAGACATCAATTTCACCTGTACCGCAACCATAAGCATTAGCCACTACTAATGAGAACACATACAATGTCATGCAATATGAAAGTACCCATGGCTACCAGAACTGAAAGCCACAGACACAGTGTTGTCCAAAGGTTAACGAAGCGATAGTGTACACAGCAGTTGAGGGCACAACATATTGGCGTGCTCGCCGCCTGCCACCTCTGCTCTGCCATGGGTGATCAGCCATGCATCTCTCAGTCGATAAAAAATAATAGCCCCCCAGTGCTATGCAACTAACAGTGAAGGAAGGAGTGTGTCAAAACTGCAAGCATCTCAAACTAAGGACAGTGAAAAATCACAACAAAAACGACCCACATGCCATCTATTGACACAACTTAACGCCCAATACTTTAGTACAAAATGCGTACTTTCCGTTATGCATAGATTAAAAAAAATACCTAGAGGGAAATGAGGCACCGGAATCTATGCATCAGAGTTCCTCAAAGAGTGCTTCGTCTACCACAGGAATGTTAGGAATTGCAAACTTTGTGCACATGGATTAGCTAGGGTGTGGCTAAAGATGTAGATGCAGCATCTAAAAGACAGCCTCTCCACAATGCTCTGCAGTTCCCACAGATTAAATCCCTTTAGTAGCGCAATTTTCAGCATGTTAATAAAACTATTGCAAGTATGTGTTTGGTATTAGCCATATATCAATATTAGCAAAGCATTTCTGAGCAGTTTGCTTCAAGGAAATTTTGTATTTTTGCAACTAAATCCACATTTGTGGCCGACTACTAACGAAGCTGGATGTGGAGCGTACATTTCCCAGCATTCTTGCAGTGGATAAAAACAGCAGCAGCTCTTTTCTCTCTTGGTGATTTTGCAAAACTCTATATGTTAATGAGCATACTGCGTGCTTTATGAGCTTTTCGATGACTGCATTAAGCCAGACAGGCCTCTCCACACAACGGCCAGGCATACACAGGTATAACAAAGCCGTGTCACCATTCGTTCCTGCTGTATGCAAATAGCGAGCTACTGTAATAAAACTGTAGCCGAGACACAGAAAAAAAACAACACAGGGGTTGAAGCGAATTTTCGCTGCACAACCGATACCACACATTGCCTATATAGGCTACCACTCATACATAGCCCTTCATTCAGCAGTGCCACCCCTAGAGGTGACTTTTGCCTCCAGAATCAAACACGCTTGAAGCTTCAAGCACAGTTAAAACAGTATTGAAGCACTCCGATTACACCTAAAGGCATCATTTGTAAGTGTTTCTAGGAAAGAAATTTCATGAAACTTAAGTGTACTCTATGGAAGAATGAGAAACAAGAAAGTTCATCTCAGGGCTATTAAAACCACCCCCAGCCACCTCTCCCGGACACCCCCCACAGCCCTTTTTTTATTTCTCACGAAGGAAGGCCCTATGCCCTGCAGCCAGAGTTCTCTGCAAAGCTTTTTAGTGCACTGTCTGTAGTCACCTTCACATTCGTCACTCTGTGTTGTTGACCACCGTTGGAAAGAGATCCTGTACTCCCAGCGGTAGAAATGGCTGGGCAGCAGACATCGCATGACGCGGCTGAACGACGGACTGCAAAGGAGGATAAAAAGTGTAAACAAAGCACGGTACAACTCTGTCAGAGGAAAACTTTAGCGCCAGGACAGATGCAGACCAAGGTTTAGATTGCGGCAATTATTCTGTCCTTTTCAGCGCATTGCAGCTTCTCAAAATTGTCACCAAGGGCAGCCATCATTCATGCCACGATGAGTGGCATTTAGGCATTACTCATGCCCATACCTTGCGCCATGCTGCACTGCCTGAACGCTTGCTGAACATGAAATCTGTCAAATTTGCTTAAATTATCTATCCATTAAATCTGCCCAATGAACATGAACCCATCAAAGCAAATTTCCATTCTGACATTGTCAAGTCATCGTCCTAGTATTGTCACTCAAATTGGCTTGAGAAGAACTTGTAATCCCCAGAACCAACTGCAGTAAATAATGTATAGCTGACATTTTTTATGCCCACTCGTGCAGTATCAACACTTACTAAACCACACTGCAAGAAGTCATCATAAGTGGAGAGAAGGCATTGTGAAATCAATTCATCGCAGCAACAAAGCTTAAATCAGAGCATTAAGCCTACACAAAGTAAACATCGCAGCAACAAAGCTTAAATCAGAGCATTAACCCTACACAAAAGGTAAACTGCTAAGAATGAATCGAAAAAGAGATTGATTATATGAACAATGAATAAATGCAGCTGGGAGGATAGAAAGAAAAGAATGGAACGGAAGAAAGCTGCTGCCCAGAAATATTGCCAAGAATGCCACGGCTCACAATTTATATGTGCACTTAAAAGGACTAAAATTTTGTGGTTGCATGTTGCTTTCCAAGCTGTACACGACCCTCTCAGAGCCCTTGGTAGTGCTCCCAGAATTTGAATTCGCTTCCAAAGTGCACAACATTGAGTGTACTGATGCTTACATTAACTTCAGTGTATAACGTAGCAATAGCTTGCATACCATTTCAGTCACAGAACTAATTCCCATTGAAATTGTTCCAAAAGAGCGTTCTTAAAGACATTAGAGATGTCATTATGAGCAGAGTGCAAAGGAAATGCAATAGGCCTCACTAACGATGTTTTTCTCACAAAATATTGCACGTAAATGGAAGCAAATATTGGAAGTCAATGGAAGCTTTCAGAATCGCTTAAAAAGCATGCCGAACAAGAGCGAAGAGCGAGTCTAATGTTTCTCCAAGCAGTGCACTGCAAATGAACCAAATTCACTATTGAAAAACATTTAGGGTTTAGAGTTACAGGGTATGCCCATGTATAGTCAGAGTGGTTATGGTTAAAAATGTTCCACATTTTTTGCACCAACCAATGACGACAAGAAACACTTTTAGCTTTACCAGCAATTATGCCAAGCCATATTGCAGACATTTGTGTACAGATGAAAGGTGCATAATAGTTTATACAACAAAAATGCTACTCGCAGAACCAGGAACTGCACTTGAAAGTAAAAAAAATCAAGTCAACTCACCTTAATATGTGAGCCAATGCTAAAACTCCAAGCAAAAAGAAATACCCAGTGAGGAGCAGGTTGATATATTCCTTCGAGAAGAGCTGCACATAATGATATGAACACAAGACTGTTATCGACTATTTAGTCTGAAACTATCAATTTCAAAAAAAGTAGTTCACAGCAATAATGAATGTTACTGATAACTGACTTGCAAAATACAGATGGAAACAGTATGAAGCAATTTGCTTATGAGACAGGAGCCCACCCGTAGCTCAAGGGTACCTAACATCATGATCATCATCAGCCTGACTACACCCACTGCAGGGCAAAGGCCCCCCCCACGTCTCTCCAATTAACCCTGCTCTTTGCTAGCTGCAGCCACCGTAACCCCACAAACTTTATGACAGCTGCCCCCTGCTACACCTGCCTTCTCTCGGAATCCAACCTAAACACATCGCAGATAAACAATGTTTGTTCTCAAGGTTTCATGTGGTTCGGTGTAATATGTGAGCATCTTATCCTGGAGTGTGCAAATAAATGAAATACCAATTAAAAAGAACACCTCAAGGCGTGCATGGACTAACCGCATACGTTTGTTCTGTTGTGCTCTGAAAACACAGTAATTTGAAACAAGTCATTCGAGTGCACTGAGGAGGTTTAATATCACACACACACCTCCAGCGTTACACGCACATTGCACTACACTGTTGCAGGCCTAAAAGTGACATATGGACCGGCGTTGCAGAACTTTTACAGCTTACCTTGAAAAAAATGTACAACCCAAACAGCGCGCCGCTGGCTATGACAGGGAACATGGCAGCGTCTTTCCTTGTCATGGTTTCGGGTTTTTCACCCGACTCCTGCAAAAGGGACGAGTTCGCGTCAGCATCTGAACACTTATAACGACGGCTTCGACAATACGCGCATTGATATACTGACCTTAAAGTTTGAGGCGCTTTTTGACGTAAAGCTGACTGAATTCACCAAGAAAGTAGTACATTCTCGCCGGCGCCGAACTTTCTCCTCAGCCATTGCTTGCGCCTAAAATTGCCGCATGCAATTTTATGCGTGTTGATCTTGGGCACATGTTTTAGGTCTTAGTTTCTTGACTCCAAGGGGGCACATGTGTAGTTAACCGCTATAAGCATATGAATCCGCTATAGCACATGGCACCGTTCAATGGGGCCCGAGACGAAACCAGGCACTAGAAAAAAAAGCACTGCGTCGCTAAAGTTTTCCACCGGCATGCACAGAACGGGTAACTCGAGTAAACGAGCGAAAAGACTGGAGAATAAGTGGTGCGAATTGTGAGGCTATATGACACGTCTCCTTAACATCACGGTGCGGACTCCGGTCTACGGCGCTGTCGACAATCGAAAGATTTGACCGGTTTCACTGCCATGCGAGCGAAAACGTGCCAAGTTCAGGCGCCCGCTGTACCGGCTGCGAGCGTCAAATGACGCTAGTTTCGTTGCTTACGTGTAACTCGACGCTGACATATGTTGCGGCGAGCAAGGAGCAAGTATACTGGCCTTTTGTTTCCGTTGGTGCGTGACAGATTTGAAGGAACCAAAGACGATCGGGAAGAAAGCCATGAGCATGATGCTTGTGTAGGCGACCGCTTGACCAGCGGGAGTCGGTTGGAACTTGGCTGTTTCATTTTTGAGAGCTTCTTGAAGCGACTCGTTGACCTGAGCTATCACGTCGTCCGCCGCGCCCGCCATGTCTGAAGCAGAGAGACCCGCTCAGGCGGCGCAAGGCGCAAGCAGCACGCAAGCAAACTGATCGGCGCAACGAGCCAATGGAGTAAAATTTTATGATGTCACAGTGACGTCACACGTAAGGTTAAATAAGGCAGATGCTATTGCGATGTCCTCGAGCGCGAGTAATTCAAATGCAAAATGGTTCTCACAAATTTACCAACGAGCCAACTACTATTCACATCCTATATGGAATTGCAAAATAGAGCCACTTCCGCGTGACCTATTTACCGATACTTCTCTCGAGCGATGGGAGACCGTGCTGGCGAGCTCTGACCCCAGAACGCAAGTTCTAGCAATGGAGTGCGCTGACAAAGTCGTCGAGGGCTATATATGTACTCTCGACCCCTGCGACCTCTTAACACCAAGGTCTTTCTGAAAATGCTTTACGATCAATATACCATTCGAAAAATCTTGCATAATAGTTCACTGCTAAGTGGAAGATAAGAGCCCGAGGTGACGAGGTGAGCATGACTGAAATACAAAATTTGAAGGCAACCATAATGCCGCGAATATTTGCAGTGTGTTCGTTTTTCAAATCTGCCGCCACATCACTTTATCGCTTTGTTTGCGACGCAAGACGCGACTAGATTTATCTCGATTGATCGCAGCCAGGCAGAGCTGATTCTACGTTGTTCCGGAATGTTCTAGTAACTTTGCACTCTTTATCTCGAAAGTTCGCTATCAGCTTTAAATTGAGCACGGCCGACAGCGGCCGGCATTCTGTTCGACGACCGCCGAGCACGCTTGTCGCTTCGCCGCCGCCGAGTGATTCAGTCCATTTTGGGTGCAAGTCAGCTCAATAAACTGTTCTTTTAGAAGACCCTTTCGTCCGTCTTCATCGCTGCTTCGACATCAACCCAGCCCTGCACCGGAACAGACAAGACCAGATCCGCAATCTGCTTCAAAGCTACAGTGAGTGTTTTTCGACATAGCCGAAGGTGCGACAGACGCCGATTGCCAAGCATCGCATTATAACGAATCAACACGTCCGACCTCTCCGTCAAAGCCCCTACCGTGTGTCACCGCGAGAACGACAAGCCATCCGGGACCAGTTCGAAAAAATGCTTCGCGACGACGTCATCCAGCCTTCAAACAGCCCATGGGCGGCACCGGTTGTTCTAGTGAGAAAGAAAGACGGCTCACTTCGATTCTGCGTGGATTACCGCCGCTTGAACAACATAACAAAGAAGGACGTCTACCCCCTCCCCCGCATCGGCGACACACTGGACCGCCTCTGCAACGCCAAATATTTCTCATCGATGGACCTCAAGAGCAGCTACTGGCAAATTTAGGTCGTCGAAAGAGATCGCGAGAAGACAGCATTCATAACTCCGGATGGGCTGTTTGAGTTCAAGGTGATGCCATTTGGTCTCTGTTCCGCACCAGCGACGTTTCAGCGAGTAATGGATACAGTGCTGGCAGGCCTGAAGTGGCAAATTTGTCTGGTATATTTAGATGACGTCGTTGTCTTCGCCTCGAACTTTGAAGAGCACCTCAAAAGACTTCGAACAGTACTAGACGCAATCAAGTCGTCTGGCCTAACCTTGAAAGCAGAGAAATGCCACTTCGCTTACGAAGAGCTGCTGTTTCTAGGCCACATCGTTAGCAAGGAAGGAGTACGCCCAGACCCGCAGAAAACAGCTGCTATTGAACAGTTTCCACCGCCGGCCGGTAAGAAAGCAGTGCGCAGATCTCGGACTGTGCGCATACTACCGACGATTTGTGAAAAACTTTTCGCGCATCGCCGAGCCCCTGACCCAACTGACGAAGGGAGACGTGCCGTTTAAATGGGAAGCGCCGCAAGCAGAAGCCTTCAAGGAACTTCAGCGTCGATTACAGTCATCACCGATCCTTGCGCATTTTGATGAAAACGCAGATACTGAAGTTCATACCGATGCAAGCAGCGTGGGACTAGGCGCCGTCCTCGTTCAAAAAAGCGACAGGCTGGAGAAAGTCATCGCATACGCTAGCCGTTTCCTTTCCAAGGCCGAGGCTAACTATTCGAAAACTGAGAAGGAGTGCCTTGCCATCATCTGGGCTACGTCAAAATTCCGCCCCTACCTCTACGGACGGCCGTTCAAGGTGGTCAGCGACCACCCCGCGCTCTGCTGGCTTGCCAATTTGAAGGACCCCTCTGGCCGACTCGCTCGATGGAGTCTGCGTCTCCAGGAGTTTGACGTCACCGTCGTTTACAAGTCCGGACGCAAGCACTCTGACGCCGATCGCCTCTCACAAGCCCCTTTAGATACACCGCCGCCGGACGACGATGAGGACGCCTTCCTGGGACCCATCAGCCCCAGTTCTTTTGCTCAGCAGCAACGCTCGGACCCCGACGTAAGAGGCCTCATCGAGTACCTGGATGGCAAGGTTTCTTCACCCCCCGCTTCATTCAAGCGAGGACTGTCTTCCTTCTGTGTGCAGAATGAGGTCCTTGTGAAGAACAACTTTACAGCGAATAAAACAGCCTACCTCCTTGTTGTACCTACTTGTCTCCGCGAAGAAGTTCTACAGGCTTCACACGACGAGCTGAAGCTGGACATCTCGGGTTTACTCGCACCCTCCGCCGCATTCAAGACAAGTATTACTGGCCCCGACTGTCTGCCGATGTCGCACACTATGTGAAAACATGCCGAGATTGTCAGCGACGAAAGACTCCTCCCACACGACCAGCAGGATTTCTGAGCCCCATTGAACCTCCTTCAAGGCCCTTTCAGCAGATTGGCATGGACTTGCTTGGCCCTTTTCCAACGTCAACATCTGGAAATAAGTAGATCATCATAGCGACCGACTACCTGACCCGCTACGCCGAGGCGAAAGCCCTACCGAACGGAACAGCAGCAGAAGTCGCCAAATTTTCCGTGGAGTGCATTCTTCTTCGACACGGCGCCCCCGATGTGCTCATCACGGACAGAGGAACAGCATTCACGGCGGAATTAACGCAAGCCATCCTGCGCTACAGCCAAACCAGCCACCGGAGGACAACTGCATACCATCCACAGACCAACGGACTGACCGAGCGCCTGAACAAAACCATCGCCGATATGCTCGCTATGTATGTCGATGCCGAACACAAAACCTGGAATGTCATCCTGCCTTAGGTCGTCTTCGCCTACAACACCGCAGTGCAGGAGACCACCCAAATGACGCGTTTTAGGCTCGTCCATGGCAGGGAGGCCACGACCACGCTAGACGCCATGCTGCCCAACGTCACAGAAGAAGAGAACGTCGACGTTGCCGCCTACCTTCAACGCGCAGAAGAAGCTCGAAGGCTTGCCCGATTACGGATCAAAGATCAGCAGTGGTCCGACGCCAGACGCAACAACCTGCGAAGACGCAACGCGGAATACAAGCCAGGAGACCAAGTCTGGGTGTGGACGCCCATTCGCCGCCGTGGATTGAGTGAAAAGCTTTTGCGCCGCTATTTCGGCCCGTGCAAGGTTCTTCGTCGGCTGGGTGAACTGGATTACGAAGTCATCCAGTCATCCGTATTATGCGCGCTAAAGGCCGCTGCATTTCCATGCTCTATTTTTACAAGATCCGTTTTTTTTCCTTACTAGTCGCATTATTTGTTTTAATGCATCGGGTCGATGCTTCTTTGAGAGGGGAGTAATGCCGCGAATATTTGCAGTGAGTTCGTTTTTCAAATCTGCCGCCACATCACTTTATCGCTTTGTTTGCGACGCAAGACGCGACTAGATTTATCTCGATTGATCGCATCCAGGCAGAGCTGATTCTACGTTGTTCCGGAATGTTCTGGTAACTTTGCGCTCTTTATCTCGAAAGTTCGCTATCAACTTTAAATTGAGCACGGCCAACAGTGGCCGGCATTCTGTTCGACGACCGCCGAGCACGCTTGTCGCTTCGCCGCCGCCGAGTGATTCAGTGCATTTTGGGTGCAAGTCAGCCCAATAAACAGTTCTTTTAGAAGACCCTTTCGTCCGTCTTCATCGCTGCTTCGACTGCCGTCACCACTACGTGACAATATCATTACATAGATAAATGATGCAAAGGACGACATGTGAGATAAGGAGATGAAGTAAGAAGTGAAAAAGAAGCGATTGGCGAGAAAGAGGCTGCAGTGGCCGTAATCTGTGATGGTCCATTCTATTTTCTATTACATTTGGCCGTGACGTCAGTGTGACGAAAGTAGCAATATTAGGTAGGAAAGCAAACGGCTAATCGCATACACAGGGCAGCTAGCCAGCCTCGTGCCGCCGTATACAGTCCGGCTGAGTCACACGGACCATGCTACGC
This sequence comes from Amblyomma americanum, assembly GCF_052857255.1. NCBI lineage: Eukaryota > Metazoa > Arthropoda > Arachnida > Ixodida > Ixodidae > Amblyomma > Amblyomma americanum. The sequence goes on along the minus strand of NC_135506.1, from coordinate 101,309,231 downwards.
ATATGGTGCGCCTATTCGCCGTCCAAGCGACGCCGTTTCTTCGGCGAGACTGAATGAGCGGCGATATGCTCATCATGCGTGTCAAACGCGTCGTCGTGGGCGTCGGCGCGACATGGGCACGATACGCGTTTACGCGAGCATGTGGCATTATATGGGTATGCTTCTGTCACGACCAGCGTGATGTCTGCTCTAGAGCCCTATGGCAAGGGGAGGAGAGGATCAATGGAATGGAAAGGAAATGGATCGTTACAGAATATCGTTCCACCTGAGGGCATGCGCCATTGCAACAGCAACAACTACAACAATCGCAGGCGTGAAATTCGATAAAATAAACCATCGATCATCATCATCAGCCAATGACTACGTCCACTGTAGGACAAAAGCTTCACCAGTACCTCTCCAATTAACCCTGTCCTGTGCCAGCTGCAGCCACCTTATATCCGCAAACTTAATCTCATCCGCCCACTTAAAGTACTTTCTGGCGTCCCGCGCTACGCTTGACTCCTTTTGGAATCCACTCCGTTACCCTTAACGACTATATCGGTTATCTTGCCTTCACATTACATGCCCTGCCCAAGCCCATTTCTTCTTGATTTCGGCTAGGATATCATTAACCCGCGTTAGTTCCCTGACGCACTCTGCCCGCTTCCTGTCTGGAAACCTGGAAACGACCCAATATGTTTGTAACCGTTTTTAAACTGTGCTGTGCGCATGGGGCCTGACACAGATATCATGCTTGACATATTTAAAGCAGAATGCAATTGGCAGACTAACTGCAGTGCGCATGGCATTTAGAAATACGGTATAATGTACCAATCCAAGGTTATACGTATGTGAGGCTGTCAACATTTGAAGCACGCGTGGTGAGAGGTAATTTTTCTGAGTTAAGAACGGTTGTGGAAAAGGGGGCAGAAACAATGAGAGGTGAAACGGAAGGCGGGGCGCCGGTAGCAGAAAGAACCTATAGACGCGTGACAAGGTGATAAGGGACCTATGATATCCGAGTGACGGGTGCAAAAGTTCAGGAATAAATTAGCATGTTACGGTATGTCGGGTTTATTTGCGTACGAGTTTACTTACGCTATGTAAGACGCCGTAGTGGATGTTACTGATTAATTTGGACCTCCTGTGGTTCTTTAACGTGCTATGACGTCGCACAGGACGCTGGTTTCCATCGAAATGCAGCCGCTGCTGGATTTCCTTCGTTTCGCCGTAGTCCTTCGCGGAGAACACACGTGTATGGGTGGGTGTGGGCGAGCCCTACCAGCCGGAAGCGTAGCTCTTTCGCTACTTCTTCAGCTAACAAAACGTACTGCTGCACAATTCAGCAATGGCTCGAGCCGGGAAGTCAATATGCAACTACCGTTTGTTGATTTCAAAACGTTTGAATTTCGCGCGCTTGTGGTAGTCAGTCCCTTCTAACTTATTAATAAGCCTTATCGGCAAGTCTCTAAGCGAACGCTGTAATCTAATTTGATTCCTTTGTTAGACTTTCACTAAATAGCTTTACATATTCGTTTGTTTTTATTATTTCAATTAACAGACACGGGAGCAGCCAACAGCAATAGCTGATAGTAGACAAAGCCAAGCCAGTAATCGGGCCACCCAGTGTGCGGCACGGGCTGCGCTAGCTGCGCGTTTGCCAAGTACCTACCTTGGAGAATGGGTCTTGTTGCCTCTTAAGTCGCTTGAATATAGTGTGACCGGTGCTCAGAGTGTTGCCAAATAGATCTACTAACTAGTTACCTGCAGCGTGCCGCTGTTTGCCTCTCATGTGGGCAGCGTTTATTAGATGTGACTCAGTGTTTTGGGTGCAGCTCACGTGAGACGCTTTGGGTTGAAAGCGAACGCGTTTGGGCTAGTTGATGCTCGTCATCTAAGCCCAAAGCTACAGATTCGCAAGCCACTGTTCAAGGCACGTCGTGCTGGCTGCTGGGACATTAACGTGCGCTTAGCGTCGTGGGCACTTGTGTTTGCCGCTGACCTGAGGTTTCGAGCAGCTTGCTGAAGTAAGCGTCGCGTCTCGCTGACGTTTGGCGTCGCGTCGTGCGATGCGCTGTTGCCCGGTGCATTTCATAAATCTGTGCTTTTGCGTTTTCTAACTCGGCCATATGGAGAAGGACGGACGCGAAGAGGACGCCGACAGCGTCGTGGACTTTGCGCGGCATCATGGGAGCAACGAGTATGACTCCAACTTCGAAACGGACTCCGAGTCGGTGGTCAACGAGCGCATTCAGAAAGATTTGGTCGCACCAGCTCCTAGGCCGCGCGAGCCCAAGGCCCATTGGGATGTGGTGGCATCCGAGTACAGCCTCGAGGAAAAGCGCCGTGAGCGAAACTGCTTCTTGGCTTTGGACGCCTACACCAGGCACAAGAAGCTCATCAACGACTACCTGCTTTGCTACTCCGGTGCCACGTCCAAGCTGAAGCGCGACACGAGCCGTGACCGCACCGACCTCGACATCATTCGCGAGAACCACCAGTTCCTCTGGGACGAGTCTGACGACGAGGAACCCCCGACTTGGGAGAAACAGCTGGCCAAGCGGTACTATGACAAGCTGTTCAAGGAGTACTGCATCTGTGACTTGACCTTCTACAAGGCGAATAAGATCGCAATGCGTTGGCGTACGGAGCAGGAGGTGATCTCGGGCAAGGGGCAGTTCAGTTGTGGTGACAGACACTGCAAGGAGAGCTCGGGCTTGCGTACCTGGGAGGTGAACTTTGCTTACTTCGAGAAAGACGAGAAGAAGAACGCTTTAGTCAAACTGAGACTCTGCTCTGAGTGCTCATTTAAGCTCAACTTCCGGTTTCAGAGGAAGGAGCTCACGAAGAAGGCTGCGAAGAGGGCATCATCATCGTCTAAGCTTGAGGGCAGTTCCGAGAAGAAGTCGAAGTTTGAAGATGCCAGCGATGAGAAGACTAACAAGGAGCCGGCCGGCAATGAAAGAGAGGCTGCAAAAGAAGATGAAGGGTCAGTCTGGAGCAAGCCGAGCACTGCTGATGAAGAGAAGAGCCAGGAGGAGGAGTTTGATACCTACCTGGCAGACATGTTCCTTTAAAACAAGGGCTGAATCTCAAGGGATATCTCTTTTCTTAAGCTTTATGGCTTTTACTGTGCCTGTGCATGTCTCCCGTTTACCAGTGATGGTGCCTGTGCAGAGTCCTGGATGCACATCATTGCTCTGCTGATCCGAAAGGGATGAAAAGGCGTTTTCATCGAAATCTCTTTTTCTTCATTGACTGTTGAGCAGCTACTGTGACTTGTGGAAGCTGTTGTGCAATGTGAGGGTTGTGAGTGGAGTTCTTTGAGCGTACAATATTTGAGGACACTTTCATGGTTTGTGTCTGATGTTCTGAGGAGCACAGAAGGAAACTCTGCTAGTTATTACCCAGCCAAGTTGCCCGAGACACCCCAGGAAACAGTGTTGTGGAGTTGCCAAACTGGAACCTGAATAGTCTATGTACTGTTTCTTGTATGCATGTATAGCCTACCTTAGCAGGAGGGATGGATGAATGTGAGAAGGGAGATGCTTTGTGCAAGTTTATCATGAGCATGCAGCAAAAAAGCAGGCTTGCAACAGTCTGAATGTGCGTCCCTAGAAATGTGCAAAATGCAGTACTGCTAACTTTTGAATTGGAAAGAGCATTTGCAAGTGTGCTAGCCACCACTAAATAAACACAACACAGTGTGCACAGCCAAATTGTTTTAGTTGGAAAATGCCACTGATGCACGTTTGGTCATTTTTCAGCAAGTGTAATTCAGGGGTTAAACATTCTTTTAGAGAAGAGCTCCACCTGAAAATTTTTCCAGAGGTGATTAGAGCGAAAGGGAGGGTAAACTGCCAATTTTTGTGTGGCTTAGATGCACAGCTAGAGTGTATTTCTGTAGTTGTCGTTATGTATTATTTTTAATCGAGCGACTGTGCTTACCACTTCTTGTTGTTTTGGCCGGAAATATGGAAGTGGTAGGGGAGCGTCTAACGCTTACCAGTGCTTGCCGTTTTGGCTGGAAATAAGGAAGTGGTAGGGGAGCGTCTAACTCGAAGGGAGGATGGCAGAGAGGTTTACCAGAAGAGTGCTCCTGTTAGGTGCTGTGCACTAGAGGCAAGGGAAGAGGTGATGTGAGAGGGGAAGAAGTGGGGGATGGGTTGCGGTGCGAGGACATGAGGTAAGGAAATGCATTCTACAAAGCGACAGTTTCACTGAAATGTACACAGGTGACCTCTTTCAGGCGTCAAAACTGTGGTGATGCCATGTTTCATTGCCGTTCTGTTGGCATCATTTATGGTGTGCATTTTGGAAAGTAGGTATGCATGAATTATCCAGTTTTACCCTCTCGTTTCACTTCTGTAAGAGATGCACATTCTTGGATTCAGCTACTATGCATAGTGTATCTCATTGTTATGGATGCAAATTTGTCTTGCTAGAAGCAGCAGGAAACGCAAGTACAGGTGCGCTTCCTTTTGTTTCTTAAAGCTTGTCATGCCATTTTATTATTGGCTGTTCACCCAGATGTAACCATTTTTTGCAGCCATTTCATTTATGGCTTTTTCTTAGCTCTACACATTATAATGCGAAGACAAGCTTATGGGTGCTGGCACATAGCCAGAACTTTTTTTCCCTTGTGGGGGGAGGTAATTTATTGTTTTAGGGTGGAGTACGTGGGGCCCCCTCTGGCTTTGTGTGTGCGTGAATTTAAGGTGGTAGAGTTCATAAGGATACTATTGTGTTTGGTTTACTGTGCCAGGAGAGCCCTTTCTGCTGTGTACACATGCCTAATACAATGAATGAAAAGTTTTAATGTGGTAACAGTGGAAGCCTCATAGGAGAAAAAAAAAAGTCGTGTCATAAAATTTGCTGATTTCCAGTAAAAGCATGAGCAGTTATTAATGCGATCACATTGCCAACACATGATGTAATTAGACCTCCCAATGAGTTTTTGCCATTGAACAGATGCTGTATTGGTTTAAATCGATTAAACCTGTAATAACTACCCAGTTTTACTTCTTGCATGGGTGTTTTAAGAGTTGCATTTGTCCTAGGGCAATGAAGTACAAAGGGATTTTTAGCAGCGTGCAGATACAGTTTTCTGCAGTGTTTCTGTTTAGATGCACATGTCTTGACAGTTGATATGTGCACAAGCTAGCAATAACATCACTATGAACTTGTTTGAAATTTTCTCTTTGTGTGTATTCTGAAATTTTCAATATGCCCCTTCACATATTGGTGGTAAAACTTTTGTGATCATTGTTGGGAAGCAGTCGCCGCGGTGGCTCAGGGGTTATGACGCTCGGCCGCTGACCTGAAAGACTCGGGTTCGATCCCGGCTGCGGCGGTCAAGTTTCGATGGAGGCGAAATTCTAGAGGCTCGTGTACTGTACGATGTCAGTGCACATTAAAAACCCCTGGTGATCAAAATTTCCAGAGCCCTTCACCATGGCATCTCTCATAGCCTGAGTCACTTTTGGACGTTAAACCCCCATAAACCGAACCATTGTTAGGAAACTATGTCATTCCTTCATTAGTGTGCTTTGAAGTTGTCGTGTTGCTCAGTATGGGTCTCGTACTGAATGAGATGTTATACATAAAAGTGTAAAAGCCCAACCTGTACGGCACATGAAAAGTGGCACGGAAATCAGTACTTGCTCCACATTCAGAGTGAAGCTTTGTAGGGGGCTAGTTAGTTGGTTGTACATACTGAGACTTGGGAGCGCAACAATCAAGACAAGGGGACAACACCACCAGACACGAGCGCAAACTTTTGATTGAGTTTATTTTCGGCATTTATACGCATCTAATCATGGGACACACACACATAAAAGCGTTAGAGCCAGCCAAGATATCAAAACAATCACCTTCACCATGTGAGATATAAGCTGTCCTCGCAAGTCATGCATTTCAAAAATGACCGACTAAAACAATTTTTTTTTTTTGTTAAAACCACAGTCGGGTCGTTAATGAACCCAGAACCTTCCTTTTCCGAAGCCATGCAGAATGCTTCCCCCAATTCTCTTGTGGTCTTGTCCTTTGATTTTAGAAGTACAGTTGTTTTATCCAGTAGAGGTTCGCACTTGTGCTCAGTGCAGTGTGCTGCGAGGTTGCCAGGGGCACTGACCAGAGAGTTGTTGTAATTGTGCTCCCGCAACCTCTCATTTAAGCACCTTCCTGTCTGGCCGGCATAGGCCTTGCTGCAAGACAGTGGTATTTTATACACCACGCCCTCAACACGTGCCACAAATGATGTCCTGTGCCTCACGCCACAAGACCATGCGTCGTGCTCTTCTTCTTGTCTGGAATTGATTTTCGCGCACATGCTTTTGAGTTTCTGAGGCGTGGAAAATACAATGGGAACTCCATACTTTTTGCCACTTTTCTTAGCCTGTGCAACAAGGCATGCACATATGGCAAAACAACAGGTCTCTTATCTTTTTCGTTCGCATTTGCAGGCTTCCTCTTAATAAATGTCTTCAAAACTTTTTCCGCGACCGAGACCAGCAACAGTTTTGGGTATCCAGCAGCCTTCAGTCTTGCAGCCTGTAAGTTAACACTGTCAAGCATCTTGTGAATGGCAAGTCTTTTTAGCGCATGCTTGAAACATACATCAGCTATGTTCCGCTTTATCTGCTTGGAGTACGCAGAGTCGTAAGGAAGCAAGCCCTTTTCGAACCCGCCGCGGTGGCTCAGTGGTTAGGGCGCTCGACTACTGATCCGGAGTTCCCGGGTTCGAACCCGACCGCGGCGGCTGCGTTTTTATGGAGGAAAAACGCTAAGGCGCCCGTGTGCTGTGCGATGTCAGTGCACGTTAAAGATCCCCAGATGGTCGAAATTATTCTGGAGCCCTCCACTACGGCACCTCTTCTTCCTTTCGTCTTTCACTCCCTCCTTTATCCCTTCCCTTCGTGGTTCAGGCGGTTCAGGTGTCCAATGGTATATGAGACAGATACTGCGCCATTTCCTTTCCTCCAAAAACCAATTATTATTATTATTATTAGCCCTTTTCGCTCTTTGTTCTGTACTGACGGCAAGCGTGGGGGCCGATTTCAATGGCTAAGTCTAGAAATTAGAGGCGGTTGTCCGAGGGGGTTTCATATGTGAATGAGAGTCCGGGATGAGCTATCTGTAATTCGATCGTTTTTTTCCAACAAATCATTCATCACGATGATTTTCTGATATGTGCCGAAGTGGGATGTGCAATGAATGATTTGGTGGAAAAAACGCTGGTCGAATTCCAGATAGCTCATCCAGGACTCTCATTCACATATGAAACCCCCTCGGACAACCGCCTACAATTTCTAGACTTGGCCATTGAAATCGGCCCCTACGCTTGCTGGCAGTACAGAACAAGGAGCGAAAAGGGCTTGCTTCCTTACGGCTCCGCGCATTCTAAGCTGATAAAGCGGAACATAGCTGATGCATGTTTCAAGCATGCGCTAAAAAAGTTGCCATCACAAGATGCTTGACAGTGTTAACTTACAGGCTGCAAGACTGAAGGCTGCTGGATACCCAAAACTGTTGCTGGTCTCGGTCGCGGAAAAAGTTTTGAAGACATTCATTAAGGGGAAGCCTGCAAATGCGAACGAAAAAGATAAGAGACCTGTTGTTTTGCCATATGTGCATGCCTTGTCGCACAGGCTAAAAAAAGTGGCAAAAAAGTAAGGAGTTCTCGTATTTTCCGCGCCTCAGAAACTCAAAAGCATGTGTGCGAAAATCAATTCCGGCCAAGAAGAAGAGCACGTCACATGGTCTTGTGACGTGAGGCACAGGACATCGTTTGTGGCATGTGTTGAGGGTGTGGTGTATAAAATACCGCTGTCTTGCAGCAAGGCCTATGTCGGCCAGACAGTAAGGTGCTTAAATGAGAGGTTGCGGGAGCACAATTACAACAACTCTCTGGTAAGTGGCCCTGGCAACCTCTCAGCACACTGCGCTGAGCACAAGTGCAAACCTCTTCTGGATAAAACAACTGTACTTCTAAAATCAAAGGACAAGACCACAAGGGAATTGTGGGAAGCATTTTGCATGGCTTCGGAAAAGGAAGGTGCTGGGTTCGTTAGCGACCCGTCTGTGGTTTTAACAAAAAAAGAAAAATTGTTTTAGCCGGTCATGTGTGACATTCATGACTTGCGAGGATAGCTTATATCTCGCATGGTGAAGGTGATTGCTTTGATATCTTGGCTGGCTCTAACGCTTTTATGTTTGTGTGTCCCATGATTAGATGCGTATAATTATGTGCCATGTCGAAAATAAACTCAGTTGAAAGTTTTGCGCTCATGTATCCTGGTGTTCTTATGTGGTGTTGTCCCCTTGTCTTGATTGTAGCGCTCCCCAGTCTCAGTATTTAGAGTGAACTTTTTTTATATCTAGTCTGTTTGTGCCTTTTCTCATACACTGTGCAGCTTCACTACCAAGTACAAACTCTTCCAAACACTTTGAGCCAGGCTTTATACCAGGTAACCTATGTGTGTGCAAGGGCATTGCCAGGGGCATGTGGATGCCTGAAGTATAAGATATGAAGAAGAGTGTTTTTTTGAATTGAGGGTTTTTATTTAGAACAATTATGCAAGTAGAGTTTATGCAGAAAGTGTAGAATGCTACAGTCGTTTACAACTCGAGAACGAAACAGATTCCCCCACCCCCACCCCCCCGTCAAAGGACCCCCCTTGCAGCCAATGGCATCTCCCGATTCTCACGAACCTGCTGGTGTGACAATGCAGGGAGAGGATTATCCCCTTTCATCTGCCACTCCCTGCATTGTCCCGTTAGCAGGCTCCTGAGAATCGGCTGATGCCATTGGCTGCAAGGGGTTCCTTTGACAGAGAAAATTCGCTTCGTTCTTAATTTGTATCTGACTATAGTTGTGATGGTCTACCTCTCTATGCAAGCATCCTGCATTTTGTTGCTCATTAATTGAACCCACCCAAAGCAGCACGTACCGACTATGACAGAAACGAGGAATGGTGTGTGTATAGCCTCATACTTCTGCACAGGAGCTTAGGTAATTTAAAACACCACTGAGGCTTCGTCCACTGCAGGAGAAAAGTGCCTGTTCCATTGATATCCAGTAAGCCCTCTCTTGCATTTGTCACGACCACACACTATCCTATCAAATTTCCTTATCTTGTATCATTAACCAATGGAAGTAATGTTGTCCTTAACTGACTGCCTGCCATTCATGAATTTCCCTTCCTTTGGGATCTATTCTGTTGCACTATCAGGGCACAGATTCACAATATTACAGCAGAGAATTGCATCTATGTAAAGGCATGCATTTAGATTCAAAGGCATTGTTTTCCTTGTGACAAAATGTATATTTGAAGAATGCCAACAGGCATTGAAATCAAGGAATCCAAGGGAATGTTTCTTTTTTAATTGTATTCAATGGTAAATTAATAGTGTAACTATATTATCACTGAAAGATAATTTATTAGAAAGCAGAAAAAAGACATGCCACCGGTGGGATCCGAACCCACGACCTCCGAATTTGGCGTCTGGTGCTCTACCAACTACCAACCAAGAGCACCAGACGAGAAATTCGGAGGTGATATGGGTTTGGATCCCACCGGCATCTTGTGGTTGCTCTTCCTTCTGCTTTCTAATCAATTATCTTTCAGCGGTAGTATAGTTTACCATTGATAAATGCCACAATTAAAAATAAGAGACAGAAGCATCACCTTGAGCTCCTTGGTTTCAGTGACTGGCATTCTTGTATGTATGTCATTACGAGCCCCTCATTTACGAGGGAAGACGAAGACGTTGATCGACCTACTGTCGCCTCAGCTCTGGTTCATTACCTAATTTTGTCTACTTTACCTAGTTTTATTTGAATATTCGAGGATGGCTGCTTCTTCAAAGCAGTACTGTCCCTATGCGAAGAGTACGGCAGCTCCGACGCCGGTATGTCTAACGGGACTGCGGCAATCTAAGGAGGCTGGCTCGGAAGAGGCGGCCATGGCTTGCCAGGCCGTGGAGGGACCAGAACATACAAACACAAATACAAATACCTTTATTTCAACATCAGGGATGTTAGGGGTGCACCCAAAAAGCCTATGACTGGCTTGACAGAGGGGTGCACCCCCGTACACAAAAACCGGCAGCAATAGAACACGAACAGAACAATAAAAAAAAGACTACAGTGCATAGGTAAACATCATATTCAATAAGAAATTAGTGAACATCCTCTTGCAATAATAAATAAGTGAAGTCGGCAGAATTAACACGAAACGCTCAGGAGCACTGAAGAATGCAAAACGAAGAATAACAAAAAGAAAAGAAAAGGGGAGAAAGGAGGAGAAAACTAGCAGCAAGAAAAAAAAACGTATCATCAGGTCCTCAGGGCTCATTGCGCCGGTTAAGAAATGTTGGAATTATGTCGGAGCATTTGACGATCGTAATTAGTACGAAAGGTTCGCACATACGAGACGTCGTCGTTACGTGTTGGGTAGTAATTAGCTTTGGGCCGTAAGTTAGCTATGCCATCAAAGAATGCATCATGATTTTTCTGTTTTCTTTCATATCATTTACTTAGCAATAAATTATATAGGTCATTAATTGGAGTTACTTTTAATGATGTGAAAAGAGGTTGAGTGTGAGCAGTAAACGGGGCATTTGCAATGATACGAATGACCTTTTTCTGTATTTTCTGTAACCTATATGTATTTGACCATGTTGTACCCCACACCAGATGACAATATGTAAGGTTAGGTAAAAATAGTGCATTATAAGCTAGAAGTCTAACACTCAGAGGTAGTAAAGAGCGTACTTTGTATAACATGCCTACGCATTTTGCAAGTTTTTTAGCCAGATTGTAGATGTGTACGTCCCAGGAAAGATTACACTGCAGTGTCACACCTAGACACTTTACTGACGCCGCTATTTCAATGCTTTGAGAACCAAGCGTTAGTGTAGGTAAATGTTCTAGTGGTTTATTTTTAGGTCTAAAAAGTACAGCTTTAGTTTTGGTAGCGTTAATTTTCAATAAATATTCAGCACTCCATTCGACCAATTTGTGCAGATATTCACTAGCATTTAATTTCAAGTCATTAACTGTTTTAGCCCTAAAAAATATACTGACGTTATCTGCGTACATAATACATTTAGCGCTGTTGTCAATGTTCACAATGTCGTTAATATAGATGTTAGACAGTGTAGGTCCAAGAATACTGCCTTGCAGCACGCCGGAATGAATGGATCTTAAGTGCGATGAAGAATTGTTAATTACAACCCGTTGCTGGCAGTGCTCTAAATATGTTATTAAAAGCTGAAGGAATGTGCCACGAAAATCCATAGTGCTCAAGTTTAAGGAATAATATTTTGTGATTTATGGAGTCGAATGCTTTGGAAAAATCCACGAAAACCCCGACAGTAAGTTCTTTTTCTTCAAATGACTCTAGTATAATTTCCTTCATGGTTAATAATGCTGTTTCTGTTGATTTTCTTGTGACAAAAGCAAACAGGGAAGCTGATATGACTTTGTGTTTGTTAATAAAGCTTGTAATGCGCACTTGTAGAAGCTTTTCAAAACATTTCGAAAAAACTGGCAAGATCGATATAGGTCGGTAGTTGGAGAAATTGTTTTCGTCTCCTACTTTAAAAATTATGGTAATCTTGGCAGTCTGTAGCTTTTTGGGGAAAGTTCCTGAGGAAAATGCCAAGTTTTTTATGTATTCTAATATCGGTGCAAGCATGTGGGATTTGTACTTCGCTGGCAATATTTGGAGGTCGTCAATGTTCTTACTTTTACTATTTTTCAGCGACTGTAGGACCGACAGAATTTCGTTAGTTGTAACAGGGGTTAAAAATGCGGTTTCGCTAACCTTTTGACTCATGCTGTTGAGGTATTGGTTGGGCTGAGTGCCCTCTGCAATGGACACGAAGAAATTATTGAAAGCATCTGCTAGTTGAGAACCGGACAAATGAGTGCCATGTGTGACTATTTCATCTACTACAGTCTTCTTTTTTAGGTTCAGCAAATTATTGAGCCTCCCCCAAACAATATCTGAGTGCTTCATTACTTCGTCGTTAAATTGGTTACTCATGTAGTTTCTTTTGGCTTGCCGATTGATACTGTTAGCTTTATTTCTCGCAGCCTTAAACTTCTTCAGATCGTCAATATCTTTTGTTTTAAGAAAGCGCTTAAAAAGTGTGTTTTTAATTCGTATCGCCTTTAGGCATTCCTTAGTTATCCACGGCTCACGCACCTTCGAAGCTCGGACTCTTGTTTTGTATGGAAAAGACTCACAATAGAGCTGCTTGTAGGTGAAAATGAAAATACCATAAGCGTCATCAACATTGGTTTCCTCATAGACGCTGCTCCAGTTTACTTGCGACAGTTTATCATAAAACGTTCGTAAAGTAGTCGGGGTTATGTCTTGAACATGCATAGCAAACCTTTTTGCAGGTTTGTTAGGGGGGACTGTGAGATTTGTAATTAAATAAATTGTTGATCAGCTGCCAGTGCACCGGATATTGACAATCCATCACATGCATTAGTAATGAAGGTGTCTAGTAACGTTAATATTTCGGGCGTAGTGCGTGTTGGTTGATTTATGATATTGAAGAATGCGTTGGTCTCTAGTGTAGTGTAGAACTCTTGTTGAAGTGTTGAATTTTCAAGCAAGTTTATGTTCAAGTCCCCGCCTAATATAAGTGTGTATTTATGATCATTTACCCAGCTGAAGTACTCGTCTATAAAATGGACGAATTTGTTACTGCTTCCTCTGGGTGGGCAGTATGTGACAGTAAAAAGCAAGGAATTAGATTTTAGGGTAAGTACCTCGTAGTCATCGGTTACAAAACAGAAATTGTCAAGTATTTCACATTTTAAAAACGTTTTAGACAGCATCGCAACCCACACCTCTCTTAGAGCTCCAAAATGTGGAGTATTCAGGTAGATTAAGAACAGCAGAGTGGCTTTCGTACTATGTCTCAGAGATCATGACAACGTCAAATGTAAAGCTAAAGCTGGAAAGAAAAGCACATATATCATCGCTTTTGTTTCGTGCTGATCGAGCATTCAGATGCAGAAACGACATGCTACCGCTTTTTGGCTGATAACGGGTGCTCAGCTCGTAAGATGTCAAGAAATCATAACTTTAAGCGTTATGATGGAGACGACCACCCGTCCAGCGAGACCTCATCGCTCAGTGGGGATGAGTCAACGATCGTAGACGGTGACGAGTCAGTGGCCGATACGGCTGACGTGGACAACGAGGGCTTCAAGTTGATGAGTCATCGCAAGCAACGAACGGTAGGGATCCCGGTAGTGGTTGAGCCCACAGAAAAGAGGGTTGATTTAAGAGAGAAGAATCCCATCTTGCTTTTCGCGGCCATTCAATCACTGTTAGGATCAGCTCTGATTCGTAGTCGGTTCACCATGCAAGGGGCTCTTCAGCAGGATGTCTCGATGGAAGAGCAGGCCGGTTGACAAGCTCCTGCAGTGCTCTCAGATAGGTGACATCACAGTTAACGTGCAGTTGCCCCATTCCCCACATGAAGAACACCTGTGTTATAAAGGGTGTACCAAAGTGGTACTCAGAAAGCGATCTACTTGATTATTTGAAACCACACGGTGTTCTGCACATGAAACGACTCGTGCGTCATGTGGAGTGTAAAGAAAAAGAATGGGCTGCGAAACCTACCAACTCTATCGTGCTGACATTCGCTCCCAACTCAGTGCGCCCCGAAAAAATTGATCTGGGATTCACAAAACACGCAGTTGACGATTTCACTGAAGCTCCGCGACGGTGTTTTAGATGCCAAAGGTTTGGGCACGTGGCCAAAGTTTGCACAAAGGATCGACGCTGTAAGCGGTGCGGTGGCGACCACGACTTTAAAGCCTGCAAGGCCGATTTTGCTTGCTTCAATTTCTGTGGTGATCATCCAGCGAGTTTCGGAGGCTGCCCCTTCCGTGTGAGCGCACTGCACCGTCGAATATCCTTTATTGCTGGTCCCAAAACACAACCGACTGAGACGCCTGTCCCAGGATTAGACGAGTTCCCAGTGTTGGAGTCTGATGTTGCGTTACCCAACAATGTCCCTAAGAGACCTGGGTCCAGCAAGACGCCAAGGTCCATTGCGTGCGAGTCGGTTGTTTGACCTCCAGCAAAAAGTGTCCATGATCCTGAGCGACCAGATCACAGCCAGACTCGACGGCAAGGGGGACTCACATAGGCACAAGTGACAAGAAACCCAGCTACTGCGGCCAAGAGTGTGTCCTCGTTGGCATCCGTCTGCATCTTTTGTCGATGTTGTGAGTGCGTTGCGCAAAATAAGGAGCTCAAAAATCAAGGTGTGTCTGACCTCCTTTACCCGCCGCGGTGGCTCAGTGGTTAGGGCGCTCGGCTACTGATCCGGAGTTCCCGGGTTGGAACCCAACCGCGGCGGCTGCGTTTTTATGGAGGCAAAACGCTAAGGCGCCCGTGTGCTGTGCGATGTCAGTGCACGTTAAAGATCCCCAGGTGGTCGAAATTTTCCGGAGCCCTCCGCTACGGCGCGGTTCAGGTGTCCAATGATATATGAGACAGATACTGCGCCATTTCGTTTCCTCAAAAAACCAATTATTATTATTATTATTATTATTATTATTATTATTATTATTATTATTATTATTATTATTATTATTATTATTATTATTATTATTATTAATATTATTATTATTATTATTATTATTATTATTATTATTATTATTATTATTATTATTATTATTATTATTATTATTATTATTATTATTATTATTATTATTATTATATGACCTCCTTCATGTTTTGTTTGGCGCCCTGCGTTCACACGTTTCAGCGATGCCGCCTGGTAACCCGAAGAACTTCCTATAGCTGGTGATTTCTTTTCAGTCCATAATTATCACATTCGCAGCGAACTTCCTTACGATCTAATATGGATGGTGTTCAACCTCATGGATGTAATATCCACCGAAAAGTGCCGTTTAACACCGAGAAGTGCCGTTTATATTGCAATGGAACTGCGCTGGGATTTTAAGTCGGTTAGCTGAGCCAAAACTATTCTTGAAAGAGACTTGTGTTCCAGTATTGGCCCTGTCGGAAGCTGGCCTGCCAAGCGGGGTGGCGTTTGACTGGATATGTCACCCATAAAAACTGCAGCATGAAGTCGATCATTTCCTGCATGAAGTGCCGCGCTTTACATAAGAAGCGAAATTCCACATGTTTCTCTAAGTGTTACTGATCTTTGCACGGATGACATCAAGGTAGCGGCTGTGAGAATACAGGTCGGCTTTCAAACCCTTTCTATTGCATCCGTGTACGTGTCTCCGCCGAAGAAGGTAGCATTGGATTTGTTTCTACAGCAGCTCCTCGAATCATCTGCGGTGATTTCAACGCCCATCATGCCGTTTGGGGTGACAGGAACACGGATTCCCGTGGACGCAAACTCGTAGATGTTCGTTATTGACAGTTTGGACCTGTGTGTTGCCAATGACGGAAGCCCCACTTTCTTCCGGCCTCCAGCCTCAGCGACAGCTATAGACCTGACTTTGCATTCACCTGACGTCCGCGTGAGGTGGTCAACAGCGCCTGACCGCATGGGAAGTGATCATTATCCGATTTTCGTGTTTGCTGCCGACATTCGTATGCGTGATCCTAAAAACAGCAATGTGGTCAACCGGGACAAGTATAGAGAGCACCTAGAACGTGTTTCTGGTGATGTTATTGACAAAATGATTTCTAGTAAGATGGCGGTAAAGTTACCTGATCATTTTCCGGCCCCGGATTTAAAACTCAGGAACCTTTGCGCAGCGAGAAGAAGGGCGGAGCGCCAACTCATGCGGAAGAAGGACGACGCGGAACTGAAGACGACCTTCAATAGGCTGAATTCTGCCATTCGACGGCACACAAACAAGCTCTACAGGTCGCAATGGGCCTCATTTTGCGCTAGTTTGACTGTGTTCTCACCGATGACGAGAATATAGCGAGTTATTGGCAGCCTTGCTGGAGAATCTCGCCCTTCGAAGCCTTTTGAAGCTCTTGCAATACGCAAGGAAAAACCTATCGCGTGCTTGGCAGAGTAATTTGCAGACGCACTCGTACGCGCTGATTCTGGAATAGATATATATACCCCACCTGCTTCCTCCAGGTCTATCATGGACGTCCCGTTCACGCTTCGTGAGCTTCAGACTGCGCTCAGTGGCCTCGGTGTTCACCAGGTCCCGACGGCATCACCAACCAAACGCTGCATAATCTGCCCCTGGAACTCAGGAAGGAGCTCCTGAACTTCATCAATCGAGTTTGGGAGACTGGCGATGTTCCTCCATTATGGAAGATGGCATATGTAGTTTCAGTACTGAAGCCTGGCAAAGACATAACGGACCTCGCCTCGTATCGCCCTGTGTCATTGACCTCCTGTGTAGCTAAGTTGATGGAGAAGCTGGTAAATGAGCGCTTATCGTGGTGGCTTGACGACAGCAAGGCACTGCCAACATGTATGGCAGGATTCCGCTGAGGTCTTAGTGCCCAAGATAGCGTCTTAAACTTGGTGAGTCACATTGAACACCAGAGAGTTTTCGGCCTTTACACCTTTGCCATTTTACTTGACGTTCCAAAAGCTTATGACGTGCTTCAGAGCTCAATTCTGAACAGTATGCAAGGCATGGGCATACAGAGCCATATGTTAAGATTCATTTACATGTTTATCAGTGATCGTGCAGTTCGTGTACGGTTACGGAGTATATCTTAAGCACCGAAAGGGTTCTATCACGAGGTGTGCCTCAAGGAAGTGTTCTTTCCCTTACGCTCTTTAACGTAGTCGTAATGGCTGGCCTTCCCGATTTGTTGCAGAAAAATTGCAGGCAAGTGCGTTTGTCAATATATGCTGACGACATCTGTATTTGGATTACTGTCTACCAACACAACCGATTAGCCCTGATAGCTCGACAGGCTCTACTTTCGGTACAAGCTTACCTTCAAGGTTTGGGACTGTCTCTATCAGTGGAAAAATCCGGCTTTGTTCTGTTTCCAGGTGTAGGAAGACGTCAAGCGCGGTTGAAGATAGACCTTGGTCACTCTTGCATCCGCCAATTCAATCACACATGTTTCCTTATTATTGACTCCCGTCTACAGTGACGAAAAGCTGTCGACGCGATTGTTTCATCTCTATCTTCGCGTCTCAATGTGATCCGGAGAATTGCAAGCAATGGGGGAAACCGTCCTTCTTCAATGGTCAAACTTCATGAAGTGCGTGTGGCCAGTCGCTTAAAGTACCAATTACCTTTAATTTCCGCCTCGGCATCACAGCTTGAACATCTCGAAGTTGTCCACAGAAAGGGCCTAAGAAGAACCATTGGAGTTCCTCAGGCGGCTGCGAACAAGGCAGTACTTCATGAGTATCTATCGAAACCTCTTAGCCTTGTCGCTTCTCAGAGACTACTAATGCATCTTAGCCGCCTATAGGAGAGACGGTAGCTGGGCGATCCCTTCTCCAGCGGCTCTGCAAGAGATATGAGTCGAAGGCCTACTTGGCACTTAATACTCTTAGTTCTTTAGGCCTTAATGTTCGAAGGTAAAGGAAACGGTCGAAACACCCCTGGTCTTTTCCGACCCTCGACTGTAAGGTCACAATTCTTCATGTGAGCGCAAAGCGCAGCTCTCCTTTGGCAGCAACGCGTTCGCTCGTACTTGAACATTTGGAAACAGAGTATGCCCACCATCTTCAAATTTTCTCGGATGGTTCTGTGGACAAGGTCAAACAAGCTAGCGCAGCGGCTTTTTACATTCCTTCTTTGGACTCTAAGTGGTCTGTACACTTTACTGCTGTCGTATCCTCCACAACAGCCGAAAGTGTTGCTATTGAGGCGGCTTTACGGTGTCATCCTAACTGATTCAAAATCTGCCCTTCAGAGGTTAGAGCGCGGATTCCCTACTGATACCTTGTCTATAAGCTCTCTACGCTTGGTGCAGAATCTGCACAGCAAATGTTTTACTCTATATTTCCAATGGGTGCCCTCTCACATAGGAGTCAGAGGCAATGAGGTGGCAGGCAGTCCCGCCCAAAAAACTCTGTCAAGGATTCTATCAAAAAAAGTACCTCAGAATGGAAAAATTCTCTTCAGAAAAACGGTACTCGATCATTTCAGTACCCTGTGGAGTGCACCCCACAAGCCATGTGTGACCAAGGGACTGAGAAGATCCCAAGCCACTCTACTACATCGAATTCGCACGGTCTCTGCTCGCACTCCTGCCTGGATGCATAAGACGGGCATGGCATCGTCTCCACTATGTTCTTTATGTGGTGTGTGCGGGGATATCGAACATTATATTATCTACTGCCCAGAGTATAACGCGGAAAGGCGTGATGTTCGCTTCCTTCAAGAAGACAGAAGCCCTTAACTGTACAGTTCAGGACATTGTCTACCCGAGTGGAAACCAGACATGCAGAAGGGAGTATGTACTCCTTCTTTTAACATTTCTACAGGACACTGATCTTGTTTCTAAATGGTGACAGCAGGAACGGACTATGGCCTAGTACTGTGATTGAATGTGTGCGGAGAGGGTGCCTTCTGGAGTGGACTATGTTATACTGTGAGTGAATGTGTGTATGGATTGTGGCACTGCAATGGACTATGTTCTACTGTGACTGAATATGTGCATAGATGGTGACTTCTGGAGTGGACTGTGATGTGGATTATGTGGATTGATTGTGTGCATAGATGGTGACTGCGGGAGAGAATGTGTGCTATTATAAGAGACTGTGCGCATAGCGGGGTAGCTGCGACATTGTTAATGTAGAAGTGACATTACGGTGGAGCATTTGCCGGCACAATAAGCAAGGTTAACCCCACCTGTAGCATTCAACACCTCAACTCGACTCCCCTCATTATTTACCTTCCGCTGTGATTACGTTCATATTTGGCACCTAAGGTGCTGTCTGGCGCGATTGAAAAGCGAGTACTTTTATGAAAGGTGGCTCACGGTTTTCGACGGTATTGTGAACTGGGCGGCGGCGCGCGCTTAAGAAAAACGCGCGCCGCCGCCTGTCGAGTCCGGCCGTAGGCGGTGCCGTGTAGTGTATGTGAATAACGACAGATGTAGCCACCATGTCACGTGGCAGAGACTTCGTTGTTCGATTTCAAAAGTTGAGAACTTTTGTCGGCCAGGCCATTAGTCGAACAAGGTGGCCTTTTTTACTCCACGATGCAGATCACAGGCTGAAGTTTCCAGTACCAAAACGGTGCACCCTGCCAAACTAGCGCCCCCCCCCCACTTCCCCCAAAAAAATGGGCAATGCACCAGGCCCCGGAATGTGCAGGAAACATCGAGAGAAACGCGCCGCCAACAACTCAAAAACCGACGTGACGTATATCATCACAAAGAGCGGCACTGGCTTTGGTAGGACCAGATCAACTTGGTCCAAACTAATCGAAGCTGCAATTCAAGATGTTCTCGCCAAGATGTGGCCAGCGCTGTGAGTGACCCTCTCAACGTGATAGCAAATTAAGTTGCAGCGCCTCGCCAGCAGTAGCAGGCGCTACCGACTTAGTAGAGCTGCACAGCAATGAACCCCATGTTTCAGCCCATACGTCCCACTATGTCCACACACAACGCCACTCAAGAACTGGTGCCGGATAAGTGGGCGACCTGGTACGTCAGCGAATGACCTACAGTGGTTCCAACTAGCACACAGAACGATCGACGTCCAAGCTAATGAGTGCGCAGTGGCTGAGCTTTTCGACAGCCGTTTACTTCTCCCTTGCGTTCTGCGCAAGGCCATGGAGCAGCATAGCCAGTTGATGATGGTTGCGCACAACAGGTTTACTATCCGAGATGTCACAAGCATCACCGCCGCCGCAGTAAACACGGGGACTCCTCAAGGCGGTATAGTTATTGACCATGGTGGGCGGAACTGTATACAAAACACTGGGTGAGCAGGGCATGTTACACAGGTATTCTGAGACTGACCTCCGAAGCTTAGAGGAACCAGCCAAATACATCATGAAATGCACTGGGCCAGTTGTGCTGGCAAAAACCGTGGTGGCGACGACCGAAAAGGCGGTGGGCTCGGACTGCTGTGGCGAAGAGGCGCGTCTTAGACCAAACTATCCCCCTTCACCGAATGCATGTGGATGTCTGGTAGCCTCAATTATGGACATTCCAGTTCTTGTCGGAGCTGTCTACTTAGCAGTCACCAGCGGGAAACATGAGTCCCACATCGGGATCCTGGAACACGTACATGATCGCAGATGTACATACACCGATGGGCGCCTAAACGCGAGGTGATAACTGTGGGCGACTCTAACGGGCGCACCTAGCGACTGTACGGTTTGCAGGATTTTAATGGAGAGCTTGTTCTGCAAGTAACACATGAACTTGAGCTGCTGAATCTTCGTGCTCGCAAGAAATATAGTCGCTCGTGCATTGAGTATACGCGCTTTCATCAAAGCAACTGGCACAGCATGTCGAACAGTGGATGTATATGAAATAGGGCCGTTTCAGCCTAGAGAGTGACCACAACTGCATCCGGACTGCGATAACTGTCAGCAGCTGCATATACGAAGGTATCTTCGACTAACTGGAATGTATACTCTGTAGAAACTAAAGCCTAGCAGCTACAACGCATTCACCGACAGCTTGAACTGCACCATCGGCAACAAACCCGCGCAGACTGATGAGCTGGTATGTGTCTCGAATTAAGCTGGTGGGATGCCGAGCTCCGAGCTACTTGCAGCTCACGGAGAGTCCAACTCCATGGCTTCACTACCGAGCTAGGGTGCCTCGATGGGCCAGCGCCGCTTTCAGGGTGAAGACACTGCTCTCGGCGGGTGCATATATATGTAGTGATCCACTCTCCCGCTCAGCTGCACTGAGCGCAATGCGGCGGCGCGCCGTTTCGAAGAGAAAACTGCAGCTGCCGCCAGGAATTCAGGAAATTTGGTGTTCTACGGAGACAGAGTGGCACCAGAGATTGTTTGAACAGTGAATCAGAGGTAGTTACTCTTCAGTATGCTATCTTTCGCAGCTAATCTGCCGATTAAGTCGGCGCCGAATGAACAGTCGGTGCACTCATGCGTGTTGGTTCTCTTCTGTAGCGTTCATTTTGCACTATGTTCCTTCATAATAGCAGTCTTACAACTTGCGTAGCATATTCCACTGCGATCTCTTGACCCGGATACTCTACATTTCAATTACTTTTCCAACAATCAGGATTACTTATTTCGAGCAATGAAATCAATGCGAAAAGGTGCGTTTTATGGCTGCTAATTTAAATAATTATGAGGGTACAAAAATAAGTAGTGCATTATACCTCCGTCCCCAGCAGAAATTGTTCTGGAAAACAAACGTTTCGCATGCCTTAACTCTCATCCTTTGGGGTTCACTGTTTGTCAGACAGTCTGGTTTGACCTGCGATTGGCAATTTTTTGGGCATCACACACACTACGAGCTCACTTCAAGCAAAGGGGCGTGGTCCGTTTCCGCCTCGGTTTTCGTGTGTTCTCCGCCGCATTTCTTCTTCCGATTAGAAGCGCCTCGTTGTCGTTACGCGTCGCGGCCTTTCTTGTACCGATTACAGATGCCTCGGTACACACCGCACGTTCTGTAAAACGCTGTCAGAAGGCGCATGTTCAGACCACATGCACTTGCACTAAGCCAAGGCCAAGAAAGCCAAAAACGTAGGCCAAGAGAGCTGAAAAGCGAGTGTTAAAACCTGCCAGGCTACATCAAAATTTGCCTAGCGGCTTCTTCACAACCTGATCACAAAGGCGTTTTCCAATAAAGCAGCCGTGTATTATTTAGGCGCTCTTGCGGGTAAGCGAGTATGTGAAGCTCTCATCGCAGCGTTTTGTTCAGTTTATTATTTGTTTTATCTTAATGCCACGAAGGCATTATTACCCCTCTCCTCTCTCTACATCTTTTGCGCCAGCTCACTACGAATATCATGGCGCCAAACCTATCTTCTGTGCGTCAGTAAGCAAAGAAACCGCGGCTGCGTGACGCGAACGAAGGCGGCTTTTTATGCGAAGCATAATAGGGACACTACTTAGCTCAACCATAGCCCAGCCTGGCGCGGCCGCGACCACCAAGGCTAACTCCCGCTCCTCCCGCTAGGGGCGCTGCAGCCGAGCACGTGGTCTGACGTCACGACAGCTGAGGAGAGACGGGGCTCAACTCGCGCGGTCGCCGCGCGGCCGCGACCACCAAGGCTAACTCCCGCTCCTCCCGCTAGAGGCGCTGCAGCCGAGCACGTGGTCTGACGTCACGCCAGCTGAGGAGAGACGGGGCTCAACTCGCGCGGTCGTCGCGCGGCCGCGACCACCAAGGCTAACTCCCGCTCCTCCCGCTGGGGGGCGCTGCAGCCGAGCACGTGGTCTGACGTCACGCCAGCTGTGGAGAAACGGGGCTCAACTCGCGCGGTCGCCGCGCGGCCGCGACCACCAAGGCTAACTCCCGCTCCTCCAGGAGACTGCTAAACAACGAAGAGACTAGCCTGACTTACGGGCAGGCGATACCGAATCCTTTTCACAAATCTATTATGCTTCGCATCCTAGGCCTAACCTTAGCTAAGCCAGGCCATTTTTTCATCAGGGTTTATTTTCCTTCCTTTCCGTATCGCTTTTAAAGAAACTGCAACTGAGGAAAAGTTTCTTTCCATTGCCGTAACGCAGCCAGGTCAGAAAAATTCGTCACTCGTGTTTCTGGGCAACCATATCCTATAGATTACATTTTTTCCCCTCTTTCTATGACAGCAGCAGCTGGGATGAGAGCTTGTCAGTCGTGTTCACTAGCACGCGTCTTCGTGCGTGCTTTGCCTCAAACGTGGTTTTACAACTAGCCCAAACCACCGCGGGGGCTCAGTGGTTAGGGCGCTCGGCTACTGATCCGGAGTTCCCGGGTTCGAACCCGACCGCGGCGGCTGCGTTTCGATGGAGGCGAAACGCTAAAGGCGCCCGTGTGCTGTGTGATGTCAGTGCACGTGAAAGATCCCCCAGGTGGTCGAAATTATACCGGAGCCCTCCACTACGGCACCACTTTCTTCCTGTCTTCTTTCACTCCCTCCTTTATCCCTTCCCTTCCGGCGCGGTTCAGGTGTCCAACGACATATGAGACAGATACTGCGCCATTTCCTTTCCCCCAAAGCCAATTAATAATTGTTATTAACTAGCCCAGAATTATTCCTTAATAAGAGATATATTGCCTCGCCCGACGACTATCGAGTGAGAGAGCAAGCGAGCGTCTCTTAGCAACTGGAGCAGACGGTTCCGCAGAAGCGAGTAAGGGGTTCGAACCCGACCGCGGTGGCCGCGTTTCGATGGAGGCGAAACGCAAAGGTGCCCGTGTGCTGTGCGATGTCAGTGCACGTTAATGATCCCCAGGTGGTAGAAATTATCCCGCTCAATTTCGCGAAAATGTACGTGGCGTTGCTGTCCAACTGTAAAAGCCTCCTTTGTTTGCGTTCCGCACACTGGATAGGCAGCGCGCCCTCCCTGCCACCCTGGGAGGTGGCATGCAGTTAATGGTTGATCGCGAGAGATTGATCGCCAAATGAACGCTGCGGCCTAGCTATTGCTGCAGTGCCGCATGTCAGCCACAACGCTGTCAGCGCTAATGCATTCAGGCCATGTCTCTCTCAACACCTCCACATGTATCAAACACGAATGAGGCGTCCACATATCCAGGGAGCCAGTTTTGCGCAATTCCTTTGCTGAAATCCATCCAGAACATTGTCAACGCCAACGCCAATGAACACAGTGAACGCCATCTTTCGCTTTGTATATCCTGGATTAGCTTAGCTAATCCACATAACTTTTTACCACAAACGTGCAGTCACCAGTTTGAGGGATAGATACAACTTCCGTATATCATGCTTACAATTGCTGTACTTGCTGGCTTGTACAATGTGTTTAATCAGATGATGTTGAAAATATTTGTTTTGGGGGTTGGTTGTGAAACTTTATTTCCAGCGGATATAGAGGAGCGACACGAAGTCGCCCCCCGCTTAAACGGCGGCCGCTATCCCTTGGGCAGCGGCGGCGTCTTCAGCCAGCTGGAGGAGCTTGATCTGTATCCCCGGGTCGGGGCTGAGCAATAGAGCCTCCCAATGAGCAGAGTCGGTAATGAAGTGACTCGCGGGTAGGGACTGCGGGCAGTTCCAGATCATATGATTTAGATCGGCTTTCGCATCACAATTTTTGCATTTGTTTGAGTAGAGTCCTTCCGAATAGAAGCTACACAATTGGGGATTTGGATAGGTGTTAGTTTGAAGTTTACGCCAGGCTTTGGCCTGTTGCTTGGAGAGCGTTTTATCTGCTGGGGGGAATCTGAGTCTTGCAAGCCTGTAGTGCTGCAGGATTTCTCTGTAAGAAAACAACCTGTCCTTGCCAGAGTATAGGGCGGGTGGGCTGCACGACCCAGCTCGGCGGGACAGTTCTCGAGCTAGGTTATAAGCCGCCTCATTACCAGCAAGGGAAGCATGAGCAGGCGTCCAGATTAGGCGAATGCGCCGCGTGGGCTGATACTTTAGCAGAATCCGTGCTGCTTGTGGGGAGATTCTTCCAAACGTGTAGTTACGTATAGCCAATTTTGAGTCGCTGACAATGGTTTCTGCCGAGGATCCCACAATGGCTAGAGCGATGGCTGTTTCTTCTCCAACATGTGTGTGCTGAGTGCGTATAGTGCCCCCAGTTATGAGTGTACCACGTTCCGTGGTGACCACAGCTACCATCTTGTCAGCCGAAGAATCTGCCGCATCTACATATACCACAGAGGTATCATTAATAAAGCGTTTGCCTAATGATTTGGCTCTCTCTGTACGACGTTCAGCGTGGAAATCTGGGTGCATGTTCCGAGGTAGTGGAGGAATGACCAGAAGCTGGCGTATATGTTTGGGAAGGTCAGTTGTGGGTCCGCCTTGTCGTTCGTATGTTATGCCTAGTGTGGACAGAATGTGTCTGCCAGTTGGTGTGGCCGATAGTCGTTCGTACTGTGAGACGGTTACCGCTTCAATAATCTCGCTTAGGGTGTTATGAAGACCGAGACCTAACACTTTCTCAGTCGCTGTGTGCATGGGTAGCCCAACTGCCTGTTTGACGCATTTTCTGATTATGGCCTCCACTTTTTCTTTTTCAGCTGACTTGAGATGTAGGTAAGGGCATACGTAAGCTATGCGGCTTATCACAAAGGCTTGTACTAAACGGAGAGTATTGCTTTCCTTCAAGCCCGAGTGGCGGTTACTAATGCGGCGAATGAGTCGCATAATTTGCTGCGAGGTTCCCTGAAGCTTCCGAATTACGTCACCATTGAAGCCGTGTTCTTGTAGAATTAGGCCCAAGATTTTAATTTTGGGCACTCGAGGAATGGGGACTCCGCGAATACTGAGTTCGATGGCCGGTGGGGTTTGCGCAAGGGATCTGATGTTGCGGAATATGAGAAATTCAGATTTGGCTGGAGAGCACCGCAGCCCCCTAGGGTCTACATAGTTCCCCACGATATCTACTGCATGCTGTAGTCTCTCCTCGATTTCGGCATCATTGCCCTCGGCGGTCCACAAGGTGATATCGTCAGCATAGAGGCTGTGGTGGAGTTGCGGAACCTGCGCTAATTGGTGTGGAAGTTTCAACATTGCAACGTTGAAGAGAAATGGTGATAGGACCGATCCCTGCGGGGTGCCCTTGTTGCCGAGGGGGAAGTCATGCGAGTGGAGACCTCCTACTTGAAAATGCGCCTTTCTACCTGAGAGAAAGTCGCGGATATAGTTGAAGGTGCGGGCTCCCACCCCGAGTTCATGAAGGTTCTCCAAGATCGCATCATGGGGGAAAAGAAATGACGCAGCATCTGTCTCACATATCGGCTGACACCTGAACCGCTCCGTAAGGGAAGGGATAAGGGAGGGAGTGAAAAAAGGAAGGAAGAAAGAGGTGCCGTAGTGGAGGGCTCCGGAATAATTTCGACCGCCTGCTTATCTTTAACGTGCACTGACATCGCACAGCACACGGGCGCTTATGCGTTTCGCCTCCATCGAAACGCTGCCGCCGTGGACGGGTTCGAACCCGGGGTTGAAAATGTTAATGAAAACTGGCTTTTGGGGAAAGGAATGGCGCAGTATCTGTCTCACGTATCGGTGGACACCTGAACTTCGCCGTAAGGGAAGGGATAAAGGTGGGACTAAGAGAACAAAAGAAAAGATGCCGTAGTGGAAGGCCCCGAGAATAATTTCGGCCACCTTGTGATCTTTAACGTGCACTTACATCGCGCAGCACACGGGCGCCTTAGCGAAACGCAGCCGCCGCGGTCGGGTTCGAACCCGGGAACTGCGAATCAGTAGCCGAGCGCCCTAATCACTGAGCCATCGCAGCGGGTGAAGAAAGAGGTGCCGTAGTAATAATAATAATAATTGGTTTTTGGTGGAAAGGAAATGGCGCAGTATCTGTCTCATATATCGTTGGACACCTGAACCGCGCCGTAAGGGAAGGGATAAAGGAGGGAGTGAAAGAAGAGAGGAACAAATAGGTCCGTAGTGGAGGGCTCCGGAATAATTTCGACCACCTGGGGATCTTTAACGTGCACTGACATCGACAGCACACGGGCGCCTTAGCGTTTCGCCTCCATCGAAACGCGGCCGCCGTAGTTGTGTTCGAACTCGGGTACTCCGTATAAGTAGCCGAGCGCGCTAACCACTGAGCCACCGCGGCGGGTCCGAAAAACTGAAAACTGGTTTTTGAGGAAAGGAAGTGTTTCCACTGCACTGCATCCGTCACACACATCACTCGTCGCGATTCCGTGACGCACCCGTCGTTCCCCGGGCCACACGCAGCCAATGCGCGTAGAAACACTAGAACACCTGCTCCTTCACTGTGCCGCGTTCGCCGATGCTCGTCGCGATATGCTCGCGGCCTATAGGGCACAGGGCATACTACCAGACTCCATCAAGACGCTATTGTGGCCGCAGGGCAGTGCGCGCACTCGTGAGCGAACTTTGGTGAGCCTCTGTGCATTCCTCTAACACACGGGCTTGACGTCCCGTCTGTTCTCCGTCAGGTAGTTACACGCAGTGACCGAACGCTCCGCGAGTTCTACCTTGAACGATTAATAAATGGACGCCCCACTCCAGTTGTAGCCAACACAGTGCTGTGCGCGTGTGTGATTTAATTCCTCTAAAATGAACTGATCACGCGCACAACCTGGACACATTTCTTATTGTGTAAATAGTTTGTACATATTACTTCTCCCCCCATCCTCTCTTCCTGTCCCCTCACCTCTTTCATTTCATTTCTCCATTCTGCCTGCTATCCTTTATTTCCGCGGCCCCAGCTCAGGTGCTTCAGTATCGATGGCAGATGCCGGGGCTAGCAAAAATCTTTTCCTTCTTTTTTTTTCTATTATTTTAAGAAACAACCACTACCACCACCACCAGGAAAGAAAATGACACAGTAACTCTCTCGCATATCGCGGTGGACACCCGAACCGCGCTGTACCGCCGCAGTGGGGTTCAAACCCGGGTACTCCTGCTCAGTAGACGAGCGCCGCTAAATTTGTTTTTGAGGAAAGAAAATGACGCACTGTCTCCTGTGTGCGTGCGTGCGTGCGTGCGTGCGCGCGCGTTTGTGTGTGTGTGTGTGTGTGTGTGTGTGTGTGTGTGTGTGTGTGTGTGTGTGTGTGTGTGTGTGTGTGTGTGTGTGTGTGTGTGTGTGTGTGTGTGTGTGTGGATACGAACCCCGCTGTAAGGGAAGGGACACAGGAGGGAGTGAAAGAAGGTAGAAAGGTGCCGTAGTGGAGGTCTACGGAAGAATTTCGACCACCTGGGGATCTTTAATGTGCACTGACATCGCATCCAACCTCGGCAGGCCACGGGCGCCTTTTGCGTATGTAGGGCCACTGACTTCGGGTGGGGCCCGTGTCATACGTGATCACATAACCGTCCCTTACACGCACTTCCAGCCTCGCTCCTTATGTGCCGCGTCTGTGGCCACTAACATTTAGAGCGAAAAGTTTACTGCTACCCTCCGTGGCTTCTTCGCCGTGTGCGCTAGTTTGACCTTGAACCGAGGAGAAACACGTGACACCTATGACGTCATTCAGCCGCCGCCGCCGCCGCCGCCGAGCGCTCGCCTCTGTTTCTATAGGCCGTCGGCGTTCATTGCGTTCATGTTGCGACTGCACGAAGAATTAAAAGGAAAATGCACAGGAATGCCCACTGGCTCAAGCAGAGCTACAACCGCTGCCACGTGCGGACAGTAGGAGAGTTGAAAGACATGTAAAAGGAAAGATTGAAAGAAAGGACGCGTGTCGCAACACCGCGTCATCTGTAGCGATGACGACGGTTTAGCAACAGATCACGGGGCAAGAATACTGAGGTGTTGACACTGCGCCCGCTGGAGCGTCCCGATTATGTTCGGCCGCGGCGGAGCGCGCCTTGCGGTTCGGCTGCAAGCCGACAGATGACGCCGATGTCAGCGGGCCAAGTTGAGCGGTTCTGGCGTCTTGAGATTCCGCTGCCCAAGCTCGATTTTCGCTTTGGCGGGGTGAATTGAAATCAAAACGGTAAGGAAATTCGTTGCTTGAAATTAAACTCAGTAGTGTGGCAGTCTCAAAATTTTGTTTGCATGAAATTATCTTGTGTAAAGCAGTTAATGATATGTACTCGGTCGAGCAGCACTCGAAGGTCATTCACGTTTCGCTTCCTCGCTCAATTCATGTTTCATTCGATCTAATCATAGATCTAAGCATAAAATCAAGCAGCCTTCATGCAACTTTATGAAACCTAATACTTTGTTGCCAGCCACATTTCGTATCATATAGTTGCTTAATTTCCTTCAAACCAATAAAGTTTGGTTCTCTGCAACTCGGCAAGGATTCACTTGAAGTAAGTTTTTGTATGTACTCTGTAGTTCATTCACTTGAGGTTTAACGGTGCGTAGATATTTGACAGTGCTGTGTATATACTGCTGGTGAGATCGGTATGCATTTTTAATACAGCGCTTCAATAAAGGCAATGACGTTTTGCATTAAATGCGTATGTATTGTTCACAAGTGTTGATTTGAATGGTTTAGACAGGTGAGTTCCACGAGACAGCAATAATATTTTTGAACAATAAATACCACATTGAACTTGGTGTAAGCACTAGTGTCGTTTATTCATTTATTTACTCTGGAGTTTGATGAAAATGATACCTCTGACATTTAATGGCACTTTGTTCCATGCTGAAAACGACGAGAGTTCTATTCGATATGTCTGGCGTAGAT
The DNA here is from genome assembly GCF_052857255.1 of Amblyomma americanum. Taxonomy (NCBI): domain Eukaryota; kingdom Metazoa; phylum Arthropoda; class Arachnida; order Ixodida; family Ixodidae; genus Amblyomma; species Amblyomma americanum. The sequence goes on along the minus strand of NC_135506.1, from coordinate 101,280,036 downwards.
GGTTGAAGTGAAAATTAGTGGGCGATTCTTCTGTGGTATAAAATAAAAAAAATTGGAGGACCCCACCCGCCGCGTTGGCTCAGTGGTTAGTGTGCTCGGCTACTGATCCGGAGATCCCGGGTTCTAACCCGACCGCGGCGGCTGCGTTTGTATGGAGGCAGAACGCTAAGGCGCCCGTGTGCTGTGCGATGTCAGTGCACGTTAAAGACCCCCAGGTGGTCGAAATTATCCCGGAGCCATCCACTACGGCACCTCTTTCTTCTTTCACTCCCTTCTTATTCCCTTCCCTTACGGCGCGGTTCAGGTGTCCGCCGATATATGAGACAGATACTGCGCCATTTCCTTTCCTCCAAAAAACCAATTATTAAACCAATTATTAAGCTCCGCTTTTAGGGTATGAAACGATAGCGTAGTGGGTTAATGCCCATATGTGCGAGATTGGTTTTCCTCTGCTTAACATTCATAGACCCCTGGGAGTCCTCGTACCACTGCTGACGCAGTGGTGCAGCGGTTAAGCGATGGCAGGTGCTGCCACCGGCGGGGCTGGTGCGACCCAGGTTGCTCTTCCAGAACAACCTCTCGCAACCAGTCATTAATTTAACTGCCACCTGCCACGGTGCACAGTTTGCTGACAATCCGGTACGGGCAGGTTGTGATGACGTCACAAGATCACGGGACCTAGGTGGCCTACCTGGCTCCTAGGTTGCTTCTCTGAAGATTTTTCGTGGATTTTCGGCTCACGGTCAACGACGCCGGATTATCTGCGGCACGAGCTTCTTAATGTCGTCGCGTTAAAGTGATTCATGCATGCTGTCGGTGTGGGTAAGCTCACTCATGGAAAACAAATTTTTTTTCCTCAATGAAAGCTCATTATAACGATGCTGTGGTCGCGGCGGGAAAGCACTGCTGTAAAAACTTAAAAGATAAGAGAAAATAATTATACGTGAATGAATAAAGCATGACACACGGTTCCTGCGACGGTGCAAAGATTAAGCGTGGTCGTAGCAGCCAATGGCTATGTTAGTGACGTTGTCCTTGTATGTGGTTGGCAGTTGTACATTTCCCGTAAGCTTCACTATAGAGCACGCCATGAAGCCTGTTTCACATGCAAGCGAAAACGTTAGCGAATCTTGCCGCTGCGGCGCAAAAACCTGTTTTCGAGTCGTCGCGGCGGGGAGCGGCGAGGTTCCAACAAGTTGAAAATTTTCGCGCCGACGCACCGCTCAATCGCTGATTCGCTTGCATGGGAACCAGCCTTAACACTTGCTTTTGCGTTCGTTATGACACATGGCTCCCATACCTTTTTTATTTTTTGATGGAGTAACTTTAGGCCGAAGTCTGAAGACACCAGCTCCGCGAACATGGCAATAATCTTTCCGCTAGGGGGAAGACACCACTCTCCTCGGCGCCATGTTGGGTCCCTGTCGTCTGCTTGCTGCATTAACTGCAACACGGCGGCCGGCTGTTTCGAAGAGAAAACTGCTGCTAGGGCATGGAATTTTCCGAATTGGTGTTTTGACAAAAGAGGGCGGTACCAGAGATTGTTTAAACAGTGAATCACAGTTAGTTACGCTAGAGTATATAATCTTTCGCAGCTAATCTGCCGAGAAAGTCTCCACCTTGTAAACAATCTACATGCTCACAACGGGCGTAGCATATTCCAGTGCATTCCGTTGACCCAGATTCTCTACATTTCAATTACTTCTGCAACAATGATAATTACTTATTTCGACTGCATTTATATTCGCCAAATACTGCCATTCAGACAGGCTCTTGTTCACCATCAAGAGCGCGAAGTCACCTTTGACGGCTGATAATTTCGGTAATTATGAGGATGAAAAGTTAGTTCTGCATTAAACCTACGCCCCCAGAAGAAAAAAAATTGATTTGGAATGTAAGCGTTTCGCAAGCGTTATATCGCATATTTTGGAAATGTATTGGTTTCTAGCCGTCTCGCTTGACCTGCGATCCTCACTTTTTTCACCGCGCGCTGTCCCGAGCAAAGCCAAATAGCCGCTGTTCATTTCAAGTGTGGGAAGAACAGAGGGGAACAGAACAGCCTCTTATAGATTTATCTCCGACCGCTGCATCACACACACAACACGAGCTCACTTCAAACAAAGGGGCGTGGCCCGACGGGAGAAACTGCCCCCTTTAACCTCGGGTTTGCGTGTTTCGAGTGATCCCTGCTGCCTTTCTTCTCGAGATCAGAGACTCCTCGTTGCGCGTCGCAGGCTTTCTTCGCCCTATTACGGCCGCCTCGGTACAAATTTCACCTTCTGCACCACTCTGCCAGAAGTGGCATGTTTTGTCCACCAAACCAGAAGTACTTGCGCCGGTGACGTAGTCCGGGAAAGCTGAAATGCGAAAATTAAAACCTGCCAGGTCACGTCAAAATTTGCCGAGCGCTTTCTTTAGATTCTGACGACAAAGACGTTTCCCAGTAAAGCAGCCGTATTATTTAGGCGCTCTCGCTGGTAAGCGAGTATTTGAAGCGGTTGTCACTACATCTTGTTTAGTATATTTATTTTATTTTCCGTTGGAGTCATGCAGCCACATCAGTAAAATTCGTCACGCTTGTTTCTTGGCAGGCATGTCCGATAGAGATTCATTTTTTTTCCTCTCTTGATGACAGCAGCGGGAACGGGAGCTTGTCTGCCGTGTTCACTCGTCCTTGTCTTTCTGCCGGCTTTACGGCCACGTGGTTTTCCAACTAGCCCAGGCCCATACCTTAGTGAGAGATCTATTGCCTTGCCCTATGACTATCGAATGAGACGGCAAGCCATCGTCTCTTGGCAACTAGAGAAGACGGTTCCGCGGAAGCGAGTAAGGCTGTCTGTCTTTAGTCTGGCGATGACAATGAGATTCAAGCGAAATGGTTATCAGGGACAGATGTTGTGAGGTTTCTTGCGAACCAGTTGATTTTAATGGTTTCGCTCTTCAAGTTTTGAAAAGAAAAAAATTGTCGCATCGTATGATCAACCTACGTGAAGTCAACACCGTCGAGGGGGAAGCTGTAACTTCCGCATGATTTCGTTGCGGAACAAGCCACTAAGGGAAGAAGTTCAGAAAATATTGTAACATTTGGTGGAGGTGCGGAATACCATTGGCATCCTGGTCCCGGAGCTTCGGCGTCCTGCGTCTGCTGTGGTCATAGGACGCGTGTACCTGGTCCGCACCGCCCAGCTGTGCCCCAGCCCGCCAGACCCGAACTGACCTCGCCTCTCACCCAGGCCCCGTCCCCGGCCTCGACCAGAAGACGTGACGAAATGACGACGCTGCCGCGACCAGAACCCATGATCCGACCGACCCGAGACGCTGCCCACATGTAAGCACACAGCACGCCTGCCCCTGCCGTTCGGTGCGTCAATGGTCTCGGCCGTTGGCTCCTATTGACCTGGGCCCCGGAAGCTCCGCGGGCCAGGAGTCATTCGCCCATCTCATTCATCGTGGCGGCCAGCACCTCATCCCTTTCTGCTTACTGTTCAATCATCCTCTCAAGCCCATCACCATTTCGCGCATCGCTTTGTCACCGATCGCTCGGTGGCCCCGGGTAGGGTGACGAAGACGACGAAGCTGGCAGTGGCGCGGGACACAGCGCTCCCGCTAGGCCATCGGCCATTAAATCATCTCTTGTCCATCGTTCACCGCGTCTCATTATTCGGCTGGCCACCACGTAACATAATGATCTTTCGGTTCCAGACGTGTCCTCAGCGGTGCATCCCAGAGGAACATATGGCGACGGACCGTTTGGAAGAGAAATTACTGCGTGAAATTCGGCACGTATGATGAACCACAGTGAGACAAATGGATCCCAGCTAATGTTGGAAAAGCCGCCGTTAACTACGCAAAAATAATTATGTTCAGGTTATCCTACGCGCAGCTGACATACCCGAGAAACCCGAGGCTTTGTGAAAAGTCCTTACGTTCGAACAACAAAGTGCAGCATAATCCTAGGAAATTCGGCGACGCTGATGCTCTAATTTGCGACTACGAAGGGACCCGCCGTGGTGGCTCAGTGGTTAAAGCGCTCGACTACTGATCCGGAGTTCCAGGGTTCGAACCCGACCGCAGCGGCTGCGTTTTTATGGAGGCAAAACGCTAAGGCGCCCGTGTGCTGTGCGATGTCAGTGCACGTTAAAGATCCCCAGGTGGTCGAAATTATTCCGGAGCCCTCCACTGCGGCACCTCTTTCTTCCTTTCTCCTTTCACTCCCTCCTTTATTATTTTATTTATTTATTTATTTATTTATTTATTTATTTATTTATTATTTATTACAAATACTGCTAATCCCAATTGGGATTGTGGCAGGAGGGCTTAGTAAGGTTAACAGAACGCGGTCAAGCATAATCGGAACATTCAACTGGTCAGCATGTTAAGAAAAACAACAAACGGTAAAACGAAAATACAACCGAGCTGTGACGAAAACAATCAAATAACACATAAAATAAGGCTAATGTCGGTAGTATTATACAAAGAATAACAAAATGTTGAAACATTGCTAGTTGTTATAATACGCAGACAATAAGTAAACAGTAAATATTATAAGCGTACACTGCAAAGGCATTAACGTAGTATAGGTGTTTAGTTTATGTAACGTTGCATAGTTTGACAAAAAAAAGCTAACACGTAAAAAATAAAAAAATAAATAACCATGGGTATAATAATAACAGAACGCAAGCAACCAGGAATGAATAACTAATAACATGACATACTCTCAACTGCAATATTAAATTTTGTCAATGATGAACAGTTAGTAATGGAGGGATCAAGGCTGTTCCATTCTCGAATTGCTAGTGGGAAAAAGGAATTTTTAAAGCAGTTAGTATGGAAATGATACTCACTTAATGTATGTGAATGTTTATGACGCGTTGATCTTGCTTCGGAAAAGGAAATATATTTAGTAGTGTCCAGTTCTAGATGTCGATTTATTAGTTGAAACATGAGTTTTAGTCGTGCGACTTTTGCACGGGTCTGCAATGATTTTATTCCTTCAGTTTTCATTAATTCAGTAGGCGAATCGGTTATTTTGTATTTGTTAAATATAAATCTGACTGCTTTTCTTTGAACGGCTTCAAGTTTGGTTATATCTTGATTAGTATAAGGAAACCAAACGACGTTAGCATATTCGAGAACAGATCTAACCAAAACATTGTAGGCTAAAAGCTTAGTTTGAAAAGGGGCTAATGTGAGGCGTCGTCTAAGAAAAAAGAGTCGTTTCAAAGCTGTTGAGGTGATTTTGTCCACGTGAGCGTTCCACCTGAGGTCATGGGTTATTAGTACGCCAAGATACTTATGATTAGTCACTACAGTAAGTGGTGTGCCATTTATAGTATACCGAAAGTCGGATTTATGTTTCTTTCTAGAAACTGTCATAACAGCAGATTTAGTAGCGTTGAGTGTCATCTGCCAGTCAGTGCACCATTTTGCTATAGAATGTAATGCGTTGTTAAGAGCTTCATGATCCTCTATAGTATTAATTTCAAAATAATTTACACAGTCATCGGCGAACAGTCGTATATTAACGTTGAGATTAGTCGTCAGATCATTTATAAAAATCAAGAAAAGAACAGGTGCCAAGACAAAACCCTGAGGTACACCAGACACAACATTTACTATGTGGGAGGCTTGATGATTAATTTCTACAAATTGTGTTCTGCCTGATAAGTAGTTGCTAATCCAATTAACTATAGAGCCATGACCTAGAGTTGATTCTAGTTTATTAATTAATTTAATGTGTGTAACCCGATCAAATGCCTTTGAAAAATCTAGTAGTATTAGATCGGTTTGCTTTTGTCTGTCTATGCTGTGGGATAAGTTGTGGACTAATTCTAATAACTGCGTTACTGTCCAAAGGCCTTGGCGGAAGCCATGCTGAAATTGGGAGAGTATGGTTTCATTTTCAAGGAAAACGGTTATGTGTTTTAGTATGATGTGTTCGAGTACTTTAGACACTGAACAGGTGATAGAGATGGGTCTGTAATTAGAAACATCTGTCCTGTTTCCTGATTTGTGTATCGGAATAATTTTGGCTAATATCCATTCCTTTGGAAGGGTACATGTTGAGAGGGATTTATTGAAAAGTAAGCACAAATACTTAGCCATCCATTCGGCATATCTTTTTAGAAAGGAATTTGGGATGTTGTCTGGTCCTGGTCCCTTTTTTGTGTCTAGATTTAACAACAGGTTAAGTACCCGAGTCTCAGTTACAGTTAATGATTCAATGTGTTTCGTTGTTCGTGAGGTCTGATGAGGGACTATACCATTATCGTTAGAAAAAACTGACGCGAAGTAATCATTCAGTTCGTTTGCTATATCAAGGCTATCTTCTTTTGAAGGCTATCCCATCAAGGCTATCCCTTCCCTTACGGCGCGGTTCAGGTGTCCAACGATATACGAGACAGATTCTGGGCCATTTCCTTTCCCCAAAACCAATTGTTATTATTATTATTATTATTATTATTATTATTATTATTATTATTATTATTATTATTATTATTATTATTATTATTATTATTACGAAGAACTATACGAAATAGCCGCTATCTCTCTGCAGTGCACCCACGGACTGTGGAGGTAAGCAATCTGTCGTAACTTTTCGATTGCCTTGTAGTCGGAGCGACTGCATCGCGCGTAAAACGCACTCAGAACTGTCAGAGCATTACTGTCGCTAGTGAAACAACTATGTAATGTCTATTTCCAGTCCAGTCGCATTGTTACAGTCGCCACGCACCCGCACAGGAACCAGGCCACACGAATAGCATGCAGTACACGACCGGCGCATGGGACTCAACATGCCATCGCGAGGGGGAAACGGCGGCACGGGGTGGTACAAAGGGTGTCCCACCTCAAAGTGTAGGCGAGCGGAGCTCCGGACGCCCTAGACAGCTGCGAAACGCGTCCTCTGGAAGAACAGCGGCCCGGAGAGCAGACCTAGACGAAAAACGACCATGTGTGGAAAACTAAAAAGAGCGCCCAGAACTGTGCAGATGTGAGGTCGCTCTCATATTCTCTGCCACAACATAACGTAAAGTACGAACACACCTAACAGCTGTCGATGAACCCCGCGTTAACGGGTGGTAAACATCCTTTCAATTTTTTTACTCATTGGAACATCTAGAAATGTGTATTCTAGATTTTTAATTCTTTTATTCTCTTAATGACCATATTTAATATTCTCGCGAATTTTCGGGGAGGTCTTTCAAAGTTTGTCAGATTTTGTTTTCATCGTAAGCAATACGTATCGTGTTGTTTTCTTTATGTGATTACAAAGAAGTCTCTACTAGCTACGCTATGATGTGCTGAAATAAAAAAAATGCTGAAATGGAGTTAAATGTTGTGAGCGAATAAGTTTTTTAGGTATGTCAACATCAAATTTCCTTCTTTCCCACGGTAAGACAAGAGTTAAAAGCGCTCATTCACGTTATTTTTTCCTCACGTGTTGTATTGTGCACTGCATTGTCCCGCCGTAACGCGAAACCGGAATTTGAGGTACTCTACCATTGACGAAACAGAATAACGCAGGCTATCAAGAGGCTGCGCATAGCTGGAAACAAATGCGCATTGCTCAAACGCAACGATGTGCGTTCATTTAATTACAGCTCCAGAGTTCTGTCGAGAGTTCTGAAGAGGCGGCATCGGAGAGAAGTACTTTGCCTGGAGGATTTCGAAGCGGAAAGCTTCACCACGCTAGGTACAACAGTCGTCGCGTAGGCCGGAGAATCACCTTGAACGGCCTTCAGCCCAACCACGTTAGCAGTGTATGATCATATGTGTTACAGTTATGGTGTCGAAACCTTGAACCCTGACATTCACCCATGACCTTTAGTTGACCTTTGACATTGGGTGACCTTGGTTGACCTTTGACCTTAAGAACATCTGATTGGTTGATGTGAAGCCACGCGATGACATTTGATGAGGGTGTCCTAAGACCTTGTGATACACGTCATAGCCACGTGGTCGTGCTGGTACATATAGAACGGCTGTTGCGAGCGTGTAGTGGAGCTGCCATGGACGAGCCTCACACGCTTAGCAAGCGTGCTTGCCTTTCGCTGAATTCCAGGGTTAGCCAAGTTAAGCCGCTGCCAATTTTTTTCACATATCTATTCATTTCGTATGCGGTTTGAGCCATATTATCGTCACGAAATGGGCCTAAGTGCTTGCGCTTAACGTATCAAAGCACAAGGGCGCCACAACTCATGCAAATTAATAAAAAGCCAACTAAGCGTGCAGCTTAGCTGAAGAGACAGTACATGAATTGGATGCAGCGCGTGTGCTGGATGAAAAATCATGTGATATCAACGATGGTTAATTGCGTTGTTCATGCATATTTAACAGCTACGCGTTCACAATGCATTCAAGGTTTCTTACAGCATTGAACAACGTACCCTCACGACAAGTGCCCAGCTGTAGGCATTCCTAGGCTTTCGCGATGCAAGACGCTGTGGATGGGGCGGAATCGAGCCCTTTCACGGCAGCTAAACCCATGGGCGTCCTGGACCTATAGAAAACCACATATTTGCCATATATTTCAGATTTCCGTCCACATTGCGGCTGGTCGTAAATTGAAACCTGAAAAAAAAAAATAGCCGCAGATTGGTGGTTATGAGACGACTAGAAGCATAGAGCTATTGTTATAGGAGGACGGCTGTTAAAGTTATTTGCTCTTTATTGCTAACCGAGCACTAGCAATACCTCTGGCCAGTGGAGGATTCTACTAAAGACGTGTTTCAGTCAACATGCACATTGCGCCGACATTTTGTTGTAGAGTTGACACAATGTTTTGGGGTGTACGCTTTAACACGATACCGTCAACGAGCTCGTCCGGCGTTGCCGTATTGTCAGCATCGTGGACCGCGAGCGTAAAATTAAAGAAAAGTTCCCGGAGAAGCAACCAAGTTGGGCCACATAGATCACGTGACATTGTGGCGTCATCACAACCTGCCCCACCGGATTGTGAGCAAACTGCGCACTATGGCAGGTGGCAGTCAAATTAATGACTGGTCGCGAGAGGTTGCTCGGGAAGAACAATCTGGGTTGCACAAGCCCCACCTGTGGCGGCACCTGCCATCGCAGGTTAGTGGCACATCTCTTAAACACTGCACCACTGCGCCTTGATTGGTATGAGGACTACCAGGGATCTACGAATGCTAAGCAGAGACTGACCAATTCTGCATAAAGGGGCATTAACCCATTAAAGCTATCGCGCCATGCCCTTAAGGCGGAGTTTTAATGTCCCCTTCAATTTTTGAAGCGAAAAGCTTCACTAGGCTCGTCAACACCGGGCTTCGCGTGAGCCGCACTACAGATTTGCCACAGCTGCGCATGCGCGAAACCGAGTGACGTCACGCGGAGCGCAGGTGGTCGCTGCTGCCGCAGCCGTCGTAGCCACCGCGCGCTGACTCCGTCGTCTGACCTTTCGCCATGGAAGGAGGAGAAGAAGACCCAGAAGTGGTAGCGTGGGAGTTGGAGATTTTAATTGCCTTGTATAACGATTGTTCAAACTTTGTATACCTGAGACAACACGTTTTGGAAAAGCTAGAAAGGTATACCCAAATTGTAACCTTATGTATGAAACCTTAAGCTAAACCACGAGCATCGCCACGAAGCTTTTCGCTTCGAGATATCCAGGCTTAACAATTTAGCTAAGGCTCAGCCCAACTTTCTTCTTCCTTGAAAGAGGCCCTACGTGGCTAGCAATTAAGGAAATTAAATTAGCTCGAAACACCAGTGTACAACGCTGGTAATTTAATGCAAACGAGTTTCGGCCTCGGTCGGGCCCAGCGTTGAAGTGCACCTTGACGTCCCGGTCAACCAGCCAATCTGGGCTACCACACTACTGACGACGTCGGCGTTGCCGGCAAGCTCTGGTTATTCCTGTGGGCAACCACAGCTTCCGGTGACATCGCAATAATTCCAATAATGAACGGCGTCAAGCAAGGAGACACGATCTCGCCAATGCTATTCACCGCCTATTTGCAGGAGGTATTCCGAGGCCTGAATTGGGAACAGTTGGGCATAAGAGTTAACGGGGAATACCTAAATAGTCTGCTATTCGCTGATGGCATTGCCTTGCTGAGTCACACAGGAGGTGAACTGCAAATCATGACCAATGAATTAGGCAGGCATAGCAGAACGGTAGGCCTAAAAATTAACATGCAGAAAACCTAATTAATGTTCAACACTCTAGCAAGGAAACAGCACTTCCCAATTGGCAGCGAAGGGCTGGAAGTGGTAAAGGAATACGTCTACTTAGGGCAGGTAGTGACAGGTGATCCAGATCATGAGAGGGAACTAGCTAGAAGGGCAAGAATGGAATGGAGCGCATATTGCAGGTTCTCTCAGAGCATGAATGGCCGTTTACCAATATGCCTCAAGAGGAAAGTGTACAACAGCTGTATCTTACCGGCACTCACCTACGGGGCAAGAAACGTGGAGGCTGACAAAAAGGGTTCAGCTTAAGGACAACGCAGCGAGCCACGGAAAGAAAAATTATAGGTATAACGTTAAGAGACAGGAGGCGGGCAGAGTGGGTGAGGAAACAAACGTGGGTTAATGACATCCTAGTCGAAATCAAGAGAAAGAAATGGGCTTGGGCAGGGCATGTACTGCGAAGGCAAGATAACTGCTGGTCCTTAAGGTTAACGGGGTGGATTCCAAGAGAAAGTAAGCGTAGCAGGGGCGGCAGAAGGTTAGGTGGGCGGATGAGATTGATAAGTTTGCAGGCATAGGGTGGATGTGGCTGGCGAAGGACAGGGTTAATTGGAGAGACATGGGAGAGGCCTTTGCCCTGCAGTGGGTGTAGTCAGGCTGATGATGATGATGACGATGCCAATAATTGAAGCAATTGCTCCTTGCCGTCGCTCAATGCGGGTGGACATGCCGATCCTCGGTCGGCATTCAGAACCATATTAAATTATGTTCCATTCAGCATTTGCGGCTGAAACTTTCTAGAAAGTATCTCTTTACATATGCGAAACAAATAATCTCGTTTGTTTGCGTTCGAATTTATGTGCCTGTGCTGCCTTAAGGATCATGAGAATAATGCTACGAGATGAGGCGGCGAAGTCGCGTACGTGAACACCCGAGTAGTCCTGCTTTAATTCTTTAACCACCACGATTATGAGCACCAACTGAAACTCACTGAAGAAACTTGTCTTCAGCTCCACCGTACTCAAGAACTCTGGGCCAGAGCATTTCTGACCGGGAAACCTTTTACGAACGCAATTCCTTCATATAAATGAAGATATCACAATGCCAATAAAAAATTGGCAGTGGCTTAGCTCGGATATGCTAGGATATACGCAGCGAGAGGTAGGTTTTCCTGGCTGAGCTTGTTGTGGTCACTGTATGCTTAGCAATGAGAGCCATTAGGTATACACATCTTTTATTCATTTTGCTTGACACTGAAAAGACGAAGACTGCCCGATGATCTGTGAAGTAGCATGCGGCGGTCTCAATTTTGGAATAGTTAATCTTCTCTTGTCTATACCGCCGTTTAGCAGCGGCTGGAGTCTCTTCTCCGCATCCATGTCAAACGTTGCGTTACAGCCGCCCATTACATCTCCACCTTTTATACGCAATGCTGCGCATGAAAGTTGGTTTTTGGTGAAAGGAAGTGGCTCACTATCTGTCTCATATCCGAAACGCGCCGTAAGGGAAGGGGGGAAGGAGGGAGTGAAAGAAGAAAGGAAGAAAGAGGTGCCGCAGTGGAGGTTCGCCTCCATCGAAATACAGCCGCCGCGGCCGGGTTCGAACCCGATGCGATGCGCGGTTCGGGTGACAGAGCGGCGTGCGGCGAGGCGGCGACGAAGCGCGCGGCGCACCGGTGGGGTCTCTGGTTACTATGGTCACAGCCGGTCTCGAGGAGAGCGCGCGCTTTTCTTCTTACCGCCTTCGCAATGGGGTCTGTTTCTGCCTCCCTCCGCACCTCGGTCGGGTCGCCACTGCCCCACTGCTCCGCCGCTGCGACCGCTGTTCACTCAGAAGGAAAACGCGCGCTCGCTCCCAGTTCGGCCTGCGTCAGTGGTAACCGTCAAGCCTTAATATTTTGCCTCTTACGCTTTACGCAAAGACCGCGTAGTCAGCCACTTTCCCATGGGCGAAATCTGAAACGACGGATTAACGTTTGCGAGCTCCCTCCTTGAGCCCGACTGTGTACGGTCGGACGTATGCTTCGAGCACAGACGTCAACACTACCACCACCACCGCGTAGTCAGCCCCTTTGCCATGGGAGAAATCTGAAACAGCGGATTAACGCTTGCGAGCTCCCTCCTTGAGCCCGACTGTGTATGGTCGGACGTATGCTTCGAGCACAGACGTCAACACTACCACCACCACCGCGTAGTCAGCCCCTTTGCCATGGGAGAAATCTGAAACAACGGATTAACGTTTGCGAGCTCCCTCTTTGAGCCCGACTGTGTATGGTCGGACGTATGCTTCGAGCACAGACGTCAACACTACCACCACCACCGCGTAGTCAGCCCCTTTGCCATGGGAGAAATCTGAAACAACGGATTAACGTTTGCGAGCTCCCTCTTTGAGCCCGACTGTGTATGGTCGGACGTATGCTTCGAGCACAGACGTCAACACTACCACCACCACCGCGTAGTCAGCCCCTTTGCCATGGGAGAAATCTGAAACAACGGATTAACGTTTGCGAGCTCCCTCTTTGAGCCCGACTGTGTATGGTCGGACGTATGCTTCGAGCACAGACGTCAACACTACCACCACCACCGCGTAGTCAGCCCCTTTGCCATGGGAGAAATCTGAAACAACGGATTAACGTTTGCGAGCTCCCTCTTTGAGCCCGACTGTGTATGGTCGGACGTATGCTTCGAGCACAGACGTCAACACTACCACCACCACCGCGTAGTCAGCCCCTTTGCCATGGGAGAAATCTGAAACAACGGATTAACGTTTGCGAGCTCCCTCTTTGAGCCCGACTGTGTATGGTCGGACGTATGCTTCGAGCACAGACGTCAACACTACCACCACCACCGCGTAGTCAGCCCCTTTGCCATGGGAGAAATCTGAAACAGCGGATTAACGTTTGCGAGCTCCCTCCTTGAGCCCGACTGTGTATGGTCGGACGTATGCTTCGAGCACAGACGTCAACACTACCACCACCACCGCGTAGTCAGCCCCTTTGCCATGGGAGAAATCTGAAACAGCGGATTAACGTTTGCGAGCTCCCTCCTTGAGCCCGACTGTGTATGGTCGGACGTATGCTTCGAGCACAGACGTCAACACTACCACCACCACCGCGTAGTCAGCCCCTTTGCCATGGGAGAAATCTGAAACAGCGGATTAACGTTTGCGAGCTCCCTCCTTGAGCCCGACTGTGTATGGTCGGACGTATGCTTCGAGCACAGACGTCAACACTACCACCACCACCGCGTAGTCAGCCCCTTTGCCACGGGAGAAATCTGAAACAGCGGATTAACGTTTGCGAGCTCCCTCCTTGAGCCCGACTGTGTATGGTCGGACGTATGCTTCGAGCGCAGACGTCAACACTACCACCACCACCGCGTAGTCAGCCCCTTTGCCATGGGAGAAATCTGAAACAGCGGATTAACGTTTGCGAGCTCCCTCCTTGAGTACGACTGTGTATGCTTCGAGCACAGACGTCAACACTACCACCACCACCGCGTAGTCAGCCCCTTTGCCATGGGAGAAATCTGAAACAGCGGATTAACGTTTGCGAGCTCCCTCCTTGAGCCCGACTGTGTACGGCCGGACGTATGCTTCGAGCACAGACGTCAACACTACCACCACCACCGCGTAGTCAGCCCCTTTGCCATGGGAAAAATCTGAAACAGCGGATTAACGTTTGCGAGCTCCCTCCTTGAGTCCGACTGTGTATGGTCGGACGTATGCTTCGAGCACAGACGTCAACACTACCACCACCACCGCGTAGTCAGCCCCTTTGCCATGGAAGAAATCTGAAACAGCATGCTTCGAGCACAGACGTCAACACGTTCTACCCTTATGTTTGGCTAAAAAGCAAGGCTTTCAGCTTCTATAGTTCGTCTTCCGGCAGGTTATTTATGAGTGTGTAGAATGATATGCGGCATGTAATACTTGGATGGCAAGTTTCAAAGAGTAAAGGATTCAGGAGAGCAAATAGAGCTACTGAAATTTCAAGCGCAGCTGCTTTAAGTTTGCATAACAGCGGCATTAGCGAGACTACTGATCTGGAGTTCCCGGGTTCGAACCCGACCGCGGCGGCTGCGTTTTTATGGAGGAAAAACGCTAAGGCGCCCGTGTGCTGTGCGATGTCAGTGCACGTTAAAGATCCCCAGGTGGTCGAAATTACTCCGGAGATCTCCACTACGGCACCTATCTCTTCCTTTCTTCTTTCACTCCCTCCTTTATCCCTTCCCTTACGGCGCGGTTCAGGTGTCCAACGATATATGAGACAGATACTGCGCCATTTCCTTTTCCCCCAAAACACCAATTATTATTATTAGCGAGAGCTCATGGTGCTTCCCAGGAAAACGCGCCATGTCATTCGCGAAAGGAACGGTTATAGACGGAACCCAACCCTGGCTGCAGGAGCAGAGCACGTTGCCAGCACGCGACGTCCAAGATATCCTCTTGGAAAGGCATTTTGAAGTTTGGCTGCCTCTCACGACCGCTCGTCCCGCCCCATGACAACGCGAAAATTAAGTCACTTGTTTACAGTAACTGCATGCATGAACTACCTGCCAGCAAAGCAAAATTAGTTAGGAACTGCGCTCTGTCTTAAAAAAAATGGTGGTGGTTTAGCTTTGGTTAAACCTGGAGTGACGCGATAGGTAAAGCTGGCCGAGTGGAACTTGGCCACGGGTCCAACCACGTGATCAGCCACGACGCCGCGCCGCCGGCGGCTGCTCCGCATCACGTGACCGACCACGTGACAGTGTGGCGGCGTCGCCACGCTGAAGGCTCGAAATGCTACCGTAATGTAGCCATCGCTATAATAAAATCGGTCTTTACGAGCGAGCAGACTTATCTGAGTGGCGATGACTGCCAGCTTTGCATTATTCTCCTCTATATCTGTAGCCTCGTCATCGCTTTCGATAAAAATCCCGTGAGCGTGAACTTTCCTCACATCATTCAGGAAACAAAGTAGCACCACAAAAAGAAGTTTTCCGCAACTTAATGAAGCTCCACTAAACCTCACAGCAATGCGCGTTATACCAGCTGGCTTAGCTTACAATGTAAGGAACTAAAAATTAAAATTTGCAATGCTTACATGTTAGTAAAAGCCCCTGACTTTAAGAGAATAGAGGGCAATAGACATTCAAGTACCTAATCTGATGTCTTTTACAATGACATTTAAACCAAATATTTTAGGCAGTTTCAGGACACGCCGCAGGTTGAATATATGTGGACAACAAAAAATGGCGCTCGTTATGGTAGCTTGAAGTCACTTATTGGACATACATACTTTCTGATATTGCAATACTCAGTGCGCGCCAATATCTGTGGCAGCATACGCAGTTTGTACTGGTTGCTTCTGTTCCGTTCTATTAACGTTAGTCAGGCCAGAATGACGACCAGGAAGCTTGTGTCCAACTCGAAAATTGTTTATTGGTCTAACTCGTGTCCTCAAACAGAAAGCATGCAGTTCGGCGGCGCAGCGATAAAACAAGTGCTCGTCAACGAAGGGCAGAATGACGGTCGCTCTCGGCCTTGCAAAATTTAAAGGTGACCAGGAACTTGAAACATATTAGACGCCTAATGCGCTTAAGACAATTTTGAACCTGAAGAGAGACTTGCACGCGGCTACAGTCATTCCAGATAAATCTGGTGGCCTCTTGTTTGACAACAAAAGCGGAAAGGCCGCGGGCCATTGGCTTCGAGCAGAGAACAATTCATTACAATGCTTCTTGACACTTGCTCGCACATTAGTAATTAGCATTCTTTTGAGACATCGATACAGGCCTCTCGTTTAAGGAAGTTGTGACGTATATGAGGGTGAAAATAAGTTCATTCAGAAAGCGCTATCGGCGTAATTAAGTACTATATACACCTCCCAGCAATCCTGCAATTTATTTGACAGTTCACCAACTCAAGTATCGTCTCAAGCTAGCAGCTACGGCGCTATCGGATTTACGGCTCAAGCGTCGTAAATAATTTTTTCCGCGATATAGTACATTTTTATGGGACGAGCGCAAAACTTTCGTTCTCTGAGTTTTCATTATCTTACCCTTAGAATTAACATGTCATTTAATCACGGACCATGATATATACGAGAGGAAATGATCAGATTATTTGCTTGCTGGATTTAAAACCACAAATGCTCGACATTGTTCTGAGGAATGGGAGAGTGATTCTTCATTTTAAATGTTTTCATCGAGCAAAGTTTGTGACGAAGAATCTGTGCACATGTGGACTTTGTTGCAGACACGCAGCTTAAGCATGTGCGTTTTGTTTTATTTGATTTCGGTGCGGCGCTCACCATGAACCAGCGGGCTACAGCCCGAAACCGGGCAGAAGCCACTCGCCGCCGCAGATGCAGGCGGGGAGCGAGCGGCGGGGTCGTCGCGCCTCTAGCGGCGGCGGGCGGCGTGACTCCCGGGGAAAAACTCGCGTTGCTTCCGCGGTGAATGCGAAGGCCGTATGAAAGAGCGCGCCTCCCCCTCGTGACCGGCCGTGCTATGGTATCGGCGCATGCGCACAACTGCTCATCCGCGTAACGTCACGCTTGGCCGCGGCGACGGCGAAGAGCACGCCGCACCTGCTGCTACTCTCAGGTTGCCATAGTTACGGCGCATGCGCACAACTAGCCTTTCCCGGCCACCGCGAGATGCTCGACTGGTAGCGCAGTGTAGAGTGTAGATCTCGCTACAATATATTTGCAGATCATCCGATGGTAGTCTTGTATTTTTTTCTATTAACGTTTTTGCTATCGTAAAAAGCGTTCCCCATTGGTTTTCTATGGCAGTCTTAACTGTTCGATGCGATAGATGAAAACATTTAAAAGAAAGATGTTGCTGCATATCAGAAGAATGGACCATTACCTTCAATTATCCATAAGATTGTTTTACAATTTTCCAATTCTCAAAATGTTTTTTTCCATGGTCTTATCGAGTGCTTGTTTTTCCACATGAGGTATTAATTTCCTCTCCACACGGGTTTCTGCTGAACTCTGAATGAACCTAGTGCACTGTTAGCGGACTGGCGCTCTTAGGGCGGACTAAAGGCGAAAAATGTATCGTCACTGTATCTCCGTCTTATTCTTGTTCCCCTACATAGGTTCTTGCAGCGTTGAGAAAATAAATGGTCATCACGCTTAACGCGCACCCCCTTCTAACATAACGTCCAAGCTGTCATATCACGACAGCGTGCAAGATACTACATAAAAACGATTCATCAAAAGCTACTGCGCAATGCTGCCCACATAAGCCGCGAACTTCTCAGCATATGTGGTTTCCTACGTGAGCAGTTTCAAACTACACGTCTGTCTCTGTCCACATGAGTTGAGTTAGTTGCATTGCGGTCAAACGCAAACAGCCCCCGGAGATAATTCGCCGCAGCTACTCACCGTATTGCGGGCTTTTGTGAAACGCAGAGTGCGCTGTCACGTATTCGAACTTGTTTCTGATTCAGCTTTGTCTGCTTTGCACCCAGGCAGCGGTGTCGATGATTTTTTTTCTTTATGCTTTTTTAGCACAGTAGCTGTATGGGGGAATTTCTCCGTGGTAAATGGCATCGGTGTTGCGGCCTGCCATATCTGGGAACTACGGAGAGGGCCAGCTGCACAAGGAGAGTGCTGTCTACGTGCGCTGCATTTTGTAACGGTTCTTTTTTTCCAGCTCCAATATTGTACTCGTCAGCCAAAGGTAGCTGTGACTTGTGGCGTTATAACTGACAGCCGAAACAAGCCGTGTCATTCGCTCGCGCTAGTTGCGAAGGCGGAGCTGATCAATGGCAAGGGAGCATAATAATTAAGTAGGTTTTTGGGGAAAGGAAATGGCGCAGTATCGGTCTCACATATCCGCGGGCACCTGAACCGCGCCGTAAGGGAAGGGATAAAGGAGGGACTTAGAGAAGAAAGGAAGAAAGAGGTGCCGTAGTAGAGGGCTCCGGAATAATTTCGACTACCTGGGGATCATTAACGTGCACTGACATCGCACAGCACACGGGTACCTTAGCGTTTCGCCTCCATCGAAACGCGGCCGCCGCGGTCGGGTTTGAACCCGGGTACTCCGGATCAGTAGCCGAGCGCCGTAACCTCTGAGCCACCGCGGCGGGTAAGAATGAAAGAATCATACAAAATACGGCTCTGGCTGCTGTTGCTGCTGTTGCTGGTAGGAAGAAAGAAAAGGAAAGTGCGCGGGCCTGCCTTCTGGCTCAAGCCGAACCACGCTCGCTGCCGCGTGCTGAAAGTAGGAGAGTTAAAGGATAGGAGAGCAAAGATAGAAAAGGCGCGCGCTGATATGCCCCGGCCCATCCCGGAGGCAGTGCAATACCGGGCCGACCCGTGCCAGGGTGCTTCAAGCCGAATACGGCCCCGGACCGGCTCGGGACGGGATACTCTTGAGACGGTGTCTTTAACAAGCAATGCTTCTTTTTCTGAATAATAATAATAATAATAATAATAATAATAATAATAATAATAATAATAATAATAATAATAATAATAATAATAATAATAATAATTGGTTTTGGGGGAAAGTTAATGGTGCAGTATCTGTCTCGTATATCGTTGGACACCTGAACCGCGCCATAAGGAAAGGGATAAAGGGGGGAGTGAAAGAAGAAAGGAAGAAAGAGGTGCCGCAGTGGAGGGCTCCGGAATAATTTCGACCACCTGGGGATCTTTAAGGTGCACTGACATCGCACAGCACACGGGCGCCTTAGCGTTTTTCCCCCATAAAAACGCAGCCGCCGCGGTTGCGTTCGAACTCGGGAACTCTGGATCAGTAGTCGAGCGCCTTAACCACTGAGCCACCGCGGCGGGTCGTTTCTTTTTCTTCTTTTTTAGAATGGCGAAGAATTAGAATAGGACTGAAATGCTTAAAAAGGTGTGAATTCTTCGGCGGCTGCTGCAAAACGCGCCGCCGAAGGGGATGGTCAGCGGCAGTGGCGCCGCGCGCCTACAGCGGCGGTCTGGGTAGGAGCGCTTGTCGAAGAACGAGTATATGGGGCATATTAAAAAGCTTATGCTATAACTATACAGATATGAATACCCGTGATATTTTAGTGCTACGGGCGAGGTCTCCCTGTTTAGACTTCACATACCTACCTACAGGTATGAAATCTGTCTCGTATTCTGTACCTGAATATATCGTGAAATATAAATGCCTCAACAGCTGCCGCTGAATCTCACGCTACAAAGTTTTAAATGTGTTGGGAGTTTTTTCTTCTTTCACAGTGTTGCATGTGTGACCTGTTCTCTAGCGGCTTAGCATCACATCAAAGCGTTTTCTTATCTGTGCAGTAATAGCGTTAACGGGTTATATGGCACTGTTAATTTGTTAGCGTAACGCAGATCAGAATACGAGTTACAAAAAGAAAAATGTAGGCACAATAGCTAGCAATAAAACAAGTGTCTACTGTCGCTATAGTGTCGGAATCTTTTTCTGGCGTGAAACATTGAAAAACAGTGAAGCGAAATAACCGGAGAGTAATAACCACCACTCAGAAAACTTTTCCAGTGACTCTAACAACTAACCGGGGAGCAAAAAAACTCAACACACGTTGAACCACAACGCTGAGCGAATGGCTTCCCCAAGACTCAACTCAGGTTTCGTGAGGCTCCGTTAAAATGAAGGGCGTGTATCGGTGTCTGAATCATCTTCCCGGAAGCCACCGGACATGCCCACACAATCAGGTTTTCTGGAGCGGCGTTTACATGAACCCAACACGGCCGACTTGAAAGGAGTTAACGCATCGAAAACCAGTCATTGCGTTCATGTAAACGCACGCCGAGTCGGGCGGGAGTGGACGGGTCGGGTCCAGTCAACTGCGCTGCAAGGGTTAGGTTGACTGAACTCGCCCTGCCCCGATATGCTTTTTAACACTGTCGAGTCTCAGTCGGGTTAGCGGGAAGGGAGAGGATAAATGTCAACCTGCTTTTCTCTTGCGCCGACGCGCCTCCTAGGGAGAGAGAGAAAGGCAGTGGTGGCATATCACAATCTTGGAAGCTGCCACTGCTCGCTCGCATTGCGCTGCTGGGCGCTTGGTGTCGCTGCAGTTGAACCGGTTTCGATTCGATAAAATAGAGTTCATATAAACACGCAGTCGTCGAGTTGAGTTGACCATGCTCAGCCCGACTCCCGACTCAACCCGACGCGTTCGGGTTGATGTAAACTGGGCTTCGGAGAGGGGATCACCTGCCCGTAGCGTCTATAAATCTAGCACGCAATAAAGCACGACATTCATTACCCGTGCCGTCCTGTCTTATCGGCCGCAGCAGCCGATACATGGTGTCAGGAGTGGGGTGCCGCCGACGTAGCAGTGGGCCGTCACCGACCAGCCAGATGGAATCCCTAAAGCCACCTGAGCCGCTGCGTTTGACAGAGGATATCAGTAGACACTGGCAGCTCTTTATACAGAAGTTCGAGTTATTCTTGAAAGCCAACCGAGAAAATTCGACCGGAGTCTGCAAAATATGCGCTGATTTTGAGCACCGCCTGATGGGTTTAATAATAACAAATGTGTGTTTTGAATTCGATAAAAAAACAAATGGGATGGACAAGTGCTTTTATGGTGATGAATTTTTATAGAGCTATGACAACTGCGGTCTTGGAGCGCCATGACGAAGGATTTCGTCACGAACTTAAGGTGAGGCCAAACATCCCATTCCCAAGCACTTAAATCCAAAGAAGTCGAGCACCAGGGCAGGGGAAAGCTTGCGCCCAATGTATCACGCATGGGTACCCGGTGGCATTGGGGATAAAACTCCGCACCTCCCGCAGGCGGGGCGGATGCTCTAACGACTAGGCCATCGCTGCGGTGGGTATGAGTTCTAGCACGGGAACCAATGTGGTTACATGTTAAAATTTGCCTTGTTTGAACTGTACTTTAGCGAGGAACAGTACAACTCAATCTCTCTGTCGTAACGTTAGGCTCGCTTGAAGGAAGACATCAGTGTGTACACCAGCGCTAAAAATTCCGCTTGAAGCACTCCTGGACAGCCACTAGGGCAGCTGCGGAGATTAATATTCTGCGCAAACCTGCTCTGTGGGCGCAGCTTGTATATTTTTTAACCATAACTTTGTCATCTCGCTCGAAACATGCATATATATCAAGGAAGTATTTACGGCTTTTCCTTGAGCAATTGGACGTCTTGCTTCTTGCGCATATCCTTTTTTGTTTTTCTTACTTAAACAAAAGCATGACGCGTACGTGACTCGTTCTCGAAGCTCGTGCTCCTTCCTCACTCCACAAACATCTGATAACTCACTAGTTCATCCCCTAAAATAGCCTAAAGGCTTTCAGTTTTGAAACCCGTCGGCAACACGCAGCTGTCTCGCTACAGCGCTTGTTTTAAGGGGAATTATATCAACGGACAAAAACGGCGTCCTTCGCCCCGACCGGCAGCGTGGCACATCAGCGGGGGCGCTTATACGCGAGACTCAGCCATAATTGATGCAAATTCATCTCTTGTTTATGCATGTAGAATGACAACAATCGCAATAGTCAACGAAGTAGTTTAGGGCTTGGCGCCAAAAGTGGCTGCTGCAATTAGTGCCCTAGCAGCAAGGGCAACTTCGTTTCAAATTGCGTCCCCCTGTTGCGACGGAAGTTTCAAATCCTACCAGACGTAGGTCCCCTCTACTGAGAACAAAGACTAAGCATATGCCATTTGAAAGGAATTTCTTGGTAAATTAAGTTTTCTTGCTCCCTCATAGGTGACGGGACAATCACTAAATTGAAACGTTGTAATCTTGTGGTCGCGCAGTTAAGAAAATGCGGAGTTTAGGAACGGTTTCTTTACCTGGAAGTAAAGACGACCGAGTTATTACCTACTCGAAAAACGGTGGGAAGCCCGCACGTCCCTTAGAAGACGGATGCTGTCGCGCATCACCGGCCGCGTACGTCTCAACCTCGATGCGCTCGTGATGGCAAGGACGAGAAACTGCGTCGCATCGCCGTCATGTGCGTATGCATCGACATTCACCTGTCCATTCAACACGTCTGGGTTTGCACTTTGATGATAGCGCAAAGCGACTTTCCGCTGGTGCAGCAGTGTCGTAGTTTTTAGAACGCAGGGGGTTTTACGCAAAAAAGGTCGCCTTTTAAGGACTTTCCTTTCATGAGGAATGTTTTATCCAGCTCTCCCCACCTTATCTATCTGGAAGGAGCACTGTCCAGGAGGTGTGGGGAGGAGGAGCAGAATAATTGGGATTATCAATACGAAAAAGTGAAATAATCGGTTTGATTTGATTTTGATTTGACCTTCCAGAGGGCTGCTGTACGAAAGAGTATGGGTATCGGTATCACATTGTAGGTAAGGGCCTGGAGTAGTGTGTCAATTTTTATTAATGAACGTTGAATGGTTTCTATGCGAAGAAGTTACCGCCTTCAAAATGTGTGGATGGGGCAACGCCCATAACGTGCTCATAGAAATAACAGTTGCCGAACTTAAGATATATATTTTCCACTGACGGATAGATAGTTGTCTTATTCCGTGCTCTGTGCAGGCAGTAGTGAGACGCCGAAAAGAAAAACAACATTCTGTTCAAAAAGCGTTCAAATATTTTTTTATAATGCACGGCTATCAGGGTCCACGCCAAGCGTGAATCAGGACTCGATCCGTCTTGTTTCATTAACTGTTTGGGGCTGTGAACATTTCAAGACGATGTCTCTATTCTGAACCTCACAGACGCCTTCCTCTAACAAAAAGTAGGAGCTCCTACTTTCCGGTCTATTTTATATGAACTACACAGTAGCTTCAAAACAGTTGGCGCTTTGGAATCTGCCGACAAAGGAGTTGAAGAGATCTTGGATGACGTTCTTCAGGAAAACAAAATGTGCAGGCTGTAAATTTAACTTCATCAGCCCGCCAGGAAATTTTGTAGGGAATATAGAGTCCAAACATGACGTGTCATTTCCGGTTTAATCATTCGGGATGGCACCAGAGCCACCGCAACATGAACAGCTGCTTCCGTCATCATGGTGTGTTCCCTTATTTCATGTGCTGCATACCATCATCACATTTTTTTTTCGCAACAGTTACTTTCCTTAAGGCTCTGACGTTTCACCCTTTCACCTGTTTCGTTTTCAACCTGCAGCTTGTCTCGAGTGTCAGCAAATTTCTCCTTCCCTTGTGGTCAGATTTCCGAGCACAGCCTTCTGGGAAGAACGGATGTCACCACGATGAAGTGAATTGGACGGAGCCGTCACAGTTGTTGATCGTTTCTCGGCTCACGCTACGGCTTCAGCTACTCTGCTGCTACCAGTAGCATCCCTTAAATGGTCACCACGATGAAGTGAATTGGACGGAGCCGTCACAGTTGTTGATCGTTTCTCGGCTCACGCTACGGCTTCAGCTGCTCTGCTGCTACCAGTAGCATCCCTTAAATGGTCATATGGTGCGTTCACGAGTAGAATTGTCAGTTTACATGTTTATGTCCCGATGGATGACTTATTCTTGCTTTCCTGTTGTTTAGAGGCTGGTTCTGGAGGTGGTCGCTAACTGCAGACGTACCACAGTTTTCGTCCTTAAAGGGCTTACTATTACCAGATTTAAGGATTTTGCTATTGATTTGAAACACACCATTTCGAAGAGCGCGCAATGATGACCTCTTTTTTTTTTGTAACTGCTGATGTATTGGCAGAAGCTACTTCCTTTGTTATGTTTTGTGTTGTAATTATGTTTCATGGGTTTCAGACACCCAAATGATTAATGTGGTGTTAGACCGCCGATTCAGGGGCTTAAACACCAGAACGTCGAGAAGCTACGGACCGTCGTACTTCTCGACATCTTCGATGCCATCGATGCTGATATAGGCCTCATGATTTCTTAGAGATAGAAGCATCCGGCCTATCTTCAAGCATTTTCAAGCAGGTAGTCTTCAAGCAGGTAGCCTTTCATCTCGCCGTAAAAAAGTATTCCTTCTTCATTTTTTTCTCGTGAGTGCTATCGATCTCCACTCGACAACTCGATCTCACGCAAGTACTCGGTTGATAATACCAGTTGTTGGGTGAGTTGATGTTCACGGTGATCCATAACAGCGCGACAGACTGGACAGATAAGAAGGGGCACAACACAGAGAGCTCTGTGTCGTGTCCCTTCCTCTCCGTCCCGTCTATCACGCTCTTATGGATCACTCGGTTGATAGCGGGCCATATAACAGGTATTTCAGTAATTTTCAAAAAAAGGCTTTGGGGTAAAAATGTGGATTTCGCTGGCATAGTATTACACGCGTTGGCGGACACCTGAAAGCCAGTGATTTGTCTTAAGTAGTAAGCTGGTTAAATAATTTTTGATAATTAACTTTTTTAACTATCACAACTAGGCAACTAGTTGCAATCGGAGATTTGTAGCCGGCCGTTTGTTTCGATTGATCGCATCCAGACAGAGCCGATTCTAGGTCGTTCCTGAATGTTGTAGCAACTTTGCACGCTTTATCTAGAAAGTTCGCTGCCAGCTTTAAATTGAGCACGGCCGACAGCGGCGGGGATTTCTGTTCGACGACCGCCGAACACTCTTGTTCCTATGCCTCCATCGAGTGATTCAGTCCATTGTGGACGCAAGTCAGCCCAAATAAGGGGTTTTGTTTGGGCGCCATTTTCTCTCTCGTTCTGCTCCACGGATCGCAGTCACCACTTCATGACACTATCGTCCAATGCGTTCCTCATTAGTTATCTATGGCAGTCTTAAATTTTTGATGCGATCGCTGGAAACACTCTAAAAGAAAGATTTTGATACATATCAGATTAGGGGACCGTTGCTTTCAATATTTCCATAATAGTGTCTGACAATTTTCTAATTTTTAGAACTTTTTGCCCAAGAAAGCTGGACTTGGGTGTCGCTGAAGAGGGACGGGTCCCGGTGGCGAAGCATTTCGAAGCATGCAACACAAGGAGCTGGGGATATTATATTGATTGTTATAATGAAATCTTACATTAATTAAAAAATTACGTACATAAACAGTTTCCCGCTCAAAAATGGTTTTGTCCAGAATTGCTGGGTATTGATGCGTCTGAGAGTGAGCTGAGTGGACGGATGAGGTTAGCATAGTTGGCGGGGACAAGGGGGTCGCCGCTGGTGCAGGGTAGTGTTAATTTGAAGTTAGTGTTTGAGGCCTTTGTACGGTAGTGGACATAGTTGGACTGATGATGACGATGATGATGCTGGCGTTCGTGCAGAGCCTCCAGACGCATGTTTTTGTTAGCCGCCCAGCTCTTTTTTTCTCCGCAGAGCATCTGCTCTTCGCGCTAACATCCTCGACGAGTAGGCAATTAGATAGAGAGGCACTGTTTTGCCGATACATCTGGCGCAGGCTGGTTTCTTGTGACCCAGCTGCGCCTTAATACATCGTCGGGGTGCTCCTCGTTGTGCCTGATGCAAACAGCGCATCAGAATACCGGACGAATTTATGAACAATTTTTCGTGGTGATGGTTAGGCTTGTGTGTTTGTGTGTGCGTGTGCGTGCGCGTGCGCGCGTATGCTTATTGAAGGTGGTGGTGGTCGTGATTGCACAATACATTCTGCAAGCTTTCTACGTCAAAGGCTTGAGTCCAGCCCGGTTTTCCCGAGGAAAATTTCTCTCCTAGAGGGGACAGGGGATTAGTCACACGAACACAACCGCGCCTCCGTCCCCGAATAAATCATGCCAGCTTAACGGACCAAATTACGTGCGTTAAGTGCCAGACCAGTCACATGCGTAGTGCACGGCATTATGAACTGAAAGGGAAATTTTTTTCTTTTACCGCTTTCCTTTTCACTACGTGACCGCCTCTAAAGCACAATGGCGACCGTTACCTACGTGCGCAGCGCAGCAACCACAAATGCAGTACTCTGCTTTGGTGGAGGTGGTAGTGACGGCGTTGAAATGCATGCGAGATTAGCTGCACAATCGTCGCATTCCCCCTTCAGTCTCCAGCTGTTTGCGCTCAGACCACATTTCTGTCGAACTGTTCAATTCTAGGATGTTAATAAAGCGAAGCATAGTGTGGCTGAACTAGCTGGATTAATAAAATCAGCCTTAAAGGTTTTTCTCTGAGTAATTTAAACCAACCGTGTCCCAATAGAAGTCGTTGATTGATTGACCCATGTTTATAAGCATGGTTAGCAGAACTGAAACGAGCAATGCTCAGACTTTTCAAATACAGTCGATCACATCTAGCTCACCCATGTTTATAATGCGCTTGTCAATATTTGTTTTATATGCATTAAACATAGACAACTTTAAACAGTAGAAAATAAAAAAATGTATATTGAAAATGGAATGAAAATGTAATAGTGAATAAATAAAAAAGAAATTGGAAGTCTTGCCCGCCCACTCTAAAAAAAAGTTCCTGCTCAGAGTAGTTATGTTGGCGATGGTTGTACTTTTGCCTTTCAGTCAAGAAGGAAGTGTACTATCCCGACCAAACTACTATCCTCCAGGGTAATATCCTCCTCTGCGTTTCCTCATTCGCTTATCAGCTATCCCTCCATTCTCTCGTCGACTGCTGCGCATGAGTGCGCACAGAGAAAGAAAGCTACGGTGGTCTGCACTCCTTCCTACTTTGATACCGGTAAGCACTACCCCCCCCCCCCCCCCCCCCATGTGGTAATTGCGTTAAAACTCAATAACTTGTGTTCCGAGATTCAAAATGTATTAAGGTGTAAAGCGAGGCTAGTTGGAGTTGATTGATGGCGGGATCAGGGCAAGGGACGAAGAGGCAAGAAGATGTGTTCGTATAAGCGGGATTCGCAGAACAGTTTTCACCCGCATTACAATCATTACAATCATCGGTATCACATTTTCTGTGCCGTACGCGGACGTGCGCGTATGCCAATGTCGAGGACACAATAACCGGCTGTCGCGGAGAAAGCTTGGTTCTTAACCAGGGTGCTGTAAATCTGTTTGTACTTTTCGGTAATGCGTTTTGCAGAGTTAAAAACGAGGCCCACATTAACACCTTCCCTATTCGCTTAGAAGCAGCTCAGAATAAAATTTACGAGTCAGCGCATTTTCGTGACGCTTCCGCGCACTTCGCTTCGCCTGCTGTGCGTATTATTTCCCTACAGGTGCAATTTCTTACTATGAATAGCGGGTGCCCCCCACAGCAGAACATTAAGGTGGTGTTTGCGTGGAGTGCGGCTGCAAGCCACGCCATATTGCATATCAAATTGAGGACAACGCAGCGAAGTATGGAAAGGAAAATGGCAGGTGTAACGTCACGAGACAGGAAGAGAGCAGAGTTGGTCACGGAACAAACGCGGGTTGATGATATCTTAGCTGAAATTACGAATGCGAAATGGGCATGAGCAAGGTATGTAATGCGAAGGCAAGATAACCGTCTTCTGGGGCAACGGAGTGATTTCCAAGAGAAGGCAAGCAAGCAGGGTGGGGCAGTATGTCAGGTGAGCGGAGGAAATTTGGAAGTCTGCGAGGATAAGGCGGCCATGGCTGGCACATGACTGTGTTAACAGGAAGCCAGTGGGAGAGATCTTTTTTTCTGCAGTAGACGTATAGTTAAGCTGACGATGATGGTGATTTCTCGTCACCGAGCCTCACTTTACGGAGTGCCTAGCCCTGCCACCATGAGGTATCGTGAGGATAAGTTACGGTACACTACCGCTGACTCGCACAGGTTATCTCCTTGTCGTCATCGTGAAAGAGCTTGTTAAGAGGTACGAACCGTGACAGAGCGTTTGGAAAACAGCACTCAACTAAACGAAAACGCCATACGACAGCACCCAAGCATGTCTTCTGGTGCCGACAAACGCGTCTCCGCAGTGGCGAGTGCCCATTTCTACCTCCAGGAAGGCCGGGTCATCAGCGTATTCATGCTCTGCCGCTCCACAACGCAACTGTCAGCAGAAAAAAAAACGTTTCTTGAGGAGGAGACAGTCAAATGGGCGTCTAGCCGTACCCAATATTAATTAAACTTACTACCCCGGAAATTGAGGACGACAAATGTAAGAAATGTGGAGCGAGAGGGACCCTCGACCATATTATTTGGGAGTGCACACAATCCCCAGGCAGGGCGAATAAAATGGATAGTAGAGACGCCTGGGAGACCTGGCTGCGGTGCCCGGACCCTGAGCACCAGCTCCTCGCCGTCCGACTGGCAGAAGAGGCCGCCGGGATTCTAGAAATCCAGTCCAGAATCTGACGCGGCGACCCTGTCCACCCCAATCCCTCCTGGCCCTCATATCTGAGAGGGAGAGCCGGAGGGTAGGATGAAGTCGCCTTCTTCTGTGGGACAATAAAGTCTTTCACTCACTCGCTTATTCACTCACTTTAGACAGTCTATAGACTGTCCGTACACTTCTGCCTATAAAGTCTGTAGACTCTGTAGACGAACCCTAGAAAACAGTCTATAGGCAATACAAATCCCATAGACAGCCTATGGACTATCTACAGATTTATGGCCATACACGTTTAGTAGACTTTTGTTTGTAATACAAATCCCATAGACAGTCTGCATACTATCTATATATTTATGGCCATACACATTTAGTAGACTTTTGTCTGTACACAATCTATAGACTATGAATGGACAAAAAGAAAACACACACACACACACACACACACACACACACACACACACACACACACACACACACACACACACACACACACACACACACACACACACACACACACACACACACACACACACACACACACACACACACACACACACACACACACACACACACACACACACACACACACACACACACACACACACACACACACACACACACACACACACACATATATATATATATATATATATATATATATATATATATATATATAGGAAGGCAATAGATACTATAAGAAGTCTATAGACGGTCTATAGACCATTTCAGTAAGCGGAGTTTCTTGAACTTTTCAATAAAGTTCGCAGGGCTTTCCAAGTTATTTGCGCTCAGAAATCGTCGTTGCTGCCAATACATATACAGCAATAGAAAGTTGAGTGGTATTGTAATAAGCGAGTTGAGACTTTGAACTATTAGTGAAGCTTCCATCGAGAGCGATACGCCGGTTTTTAGGCACACTCATACTAGCCTGTCGAGGATGTTGTGAGACCAGTACCGGTCGATCAGTTACAGTCTCTTGGTGTTTGTTTGAGACACAGAATCCGTAACCAATTGACCGAAATCGATTGCACGACGTCCGCTGCTGGCTGGTCTCAATGTCCCCAAGGTAATCTCTGATACTAGGCACACAAATTAGTTGTCGTGCGCATGCAACACTGATGTCCTGTTTGAAAACTGGTTTTGAGGAAAGGAAATGGCGCAGTAACGGTCCCACATATCTCGGTGGGCACCCGAACCGCGCCGTAAGAGAAGGGATAAAGGAGGGAGTGAAAGAAAGGAAGAAAGACGTGCTGTAAGGTCTTCGGAATAATTTAGACCAGCTGGGGATCTTGCAAACATTTCTGGTATATTCGCGCACTCTCTGCTGTCGCTACGACGAAGGGCTCAGCGACTTCTCCTGAGCGACAACCGACCTAAAGGCACGAAGCTCAACACAAGTGAAATACACTCTATATATTGTAGGCTATCTTTGTGTTGAGGCGCGAAATAACGGCAGGATGCCTTATTAATTTTTCAAACTGTTTATTAACAAGGTTAACTTTAGAGCAATTACATGGGTGCGTACGGTCCAGCGTCCATCTTGCGTCTTCAGTCTTCCTCCACAGGGTTGCTAGCCGCCTACTCGACCAGGGTTGCCGAACAACTGCGCTTTTTCCGCTGCGCGCGCTCGCCGCGCATCGGAAGTTCAGCTAACTTTATTGTGCTAAATATCTGAAATAGAACGACTTTTTTGAACTCCGTCATGACATAGGTGCTATTTTTAACCTGGCTTTGTAGGCCACTCCCGGAAAACATTGCACTGAGGTCTTGGGAACAGTCTTGGACAGTCCTCCAAGCAACGCGGGTGCTTCTTGTTTCTAGCACAACATAGGCCTAGATTCGCGGTTATGGTTAGGCGCACTCCTGATGTGGCTCATTCGAAAGTTAGACTATGTGGCTGCGTATAGTCTCCTCTTTCCTCTATCCGCGTCTTTACCCTTCATAACATTTCTTCTTCTCTTCTGCCGCTTCCACAGCGCACAGAAGCAGGCGTGATGATGATCCCTAAGGACAACTTCTTTTCCTTGATCTTAAATTATCCTCACTTTCTCTCTCTCTGCCTCTGTACACACGCGTTCTCATGTATTGTGCATTAACAGTATCAGGCTAGGACTCAGGAGGCGCAAGATGATTTCCATGTGTTTAAATTCATGAAATCATAAATTCATGATGTCAGAATTCTGGTTTATGTCGTTCACTGTCTATGACATACCCAGCAATTCAGGACAAAAGCATTTCTGAACCAGAAACCATTTATGAACACAGTTTCTTCATACAATGAAAGATTGCGCAAAACCAATTAATATATCCGCAGATCACCCGAGGGTAGTCTTGAATTTTTTTTCTATTAACGTTCTTGCTATCGTTCCCCATTGGTTTTCTATGGCAGTCTTAACTGTTCGACACGACCGATGGAAACACTTTCAAAAGATATATTTTTCTACTTATCAGAAGAATGAACCATTACCTTCAATATTACCGTAAAACTATCTTACAATTTTCCGGTGTTCAAAATTGTTGTCCTAAATTGCTGGTCATGAAATGCTTGGGGCAAGACGTGCTATGCCTTTTATTTTCTACGCCTTGGAGGACGAATCAAATGGCTCAGATGTGCTGCCGCACAATCGCCAAGGTTGTGCGAGATGGGAAAACCTCGCCGCAAACAGAATGCGCTGTTACGTAAGGGGCTTAAAAAGCTATGCTTTTATTCGCAGCACTTATTACGCGGAACAATCGGGCAGCAATTTGCTGGCTGGCGCGCGTGATTGTTGTCTTCTTCGTCTGCCCTCGGCAGTTGTTCCGCGCGGGTGGCATTGCGCCGTTTCGTGTTCTTGAATGAAAAGGTTTGTCGAAGCGGCTTCCTGCTTCGCCCACAGCTGTCTTATGCGCACAGCTGTTTAGGTGCAAAACGTATCTTACAGTTGGCTCCGACAGTGATTTCCTGTGTCCTGTCTAGGCTTGCCTTTCTAACCAAACAAATTGAATTGAATTCATTCATTCATTCATTCATTCATTCATTCATTCATTCTTAATTAATCAGTTAATCAGACAGGAATTGGAAATACTTTCCGCTGTCGAGATAAAAAACTTAGTTCAGTAAAACTTTCTGCTGGATGAGTTGGTGGACATCGTCATCTAGGAATTCCTACTGTGCGAAAGAGACGACAAAAGACAGCAGATGGACGGGACTTAGTATTATTAAGTTCTTTACTTTACTACTGCTGGACGCGACAAGCACTTGCCCCGTGCATCTGTTGCCTTTTGTCGCTATGATGCTGAATCGCAACGTCAGGCGTCCTTCGTGGAGTACATGTTATCCAACCGCCATGTTAGTGCGAAAGAAGAATGGCTCGGTACGCTTTTGCGTCGATTACTGCGCACCCAACAAGATCACTCTCAGGGGTGCATGCCCAGTCCATCATATGGATGACGCCCTCGACTGCTTGCAAGGAGCCGATGTTTTCTGCAGCCTCGACCTGTGGTCCGGCTACTGGCAAATACTCGTACATGAATAGGACAAAGAACACACAACCTTTGCCACACCAGACTGCTTATACGAGTTTAAGGTTATGCCTTTTTGGATGTGTAACTCCTCTCCCGCCACGTTCAAGCTCTTGATTGGCGCAGTTTTCCGAGACATCAAATGGGAATCTTGTCTTTGCTACCTGGACGATGCAGTAATCTTCCCGTTCACGTTTTATGAGCACGTTACGCGTCTGGATGAAGTTTTAACAGCGTTTTCTGATGCATGTCTACAGCTAAATACGAATAAATGTCGCTTTGTCTCAAAACCTATGAAAACCCTTGCCCACATCGTAAACGAAGATGGGATTAGGCCTCAACCGTGTAAAATTGTTGCGTCTTTGGATTTTTCACGTCCGTCACATCTCAAAGAGCTTCGGAGTTTCCTTGTTCTAGCGTCCTAGTTCCGTCGATTCCAAAGCAATTTTGCATTCATAACTTCGCCTTTCCGCAAGCATCTCATCGCCGGGACGCCTTTCGTTTGATCTACTGAATACGAGGCAGCCTTTGAGGAATTTAAACAAGCTTTGAGTTCTGGTCCAGTACTCAGGTTTTGATTAGTGCGCTTCTACAATTTTTTACACCACGCCAGTAGGCATGGTATTGGCGCTGTCCTTTTGACAATCTGCCTCCTCTGGAAAGTTTGTTGCCAGCTGAGCAGAACTGCAGCATCACCGAACACGATCGTCTTGCCGTAGTTTGGACCGTTGAGAAATTTCTGCCCTACTTGCAAAGCCGCCATCTTACTAATTGTCACTGACTACCATGATCTGCGCTGGTTGTCGCCTTTGAAGGGCTAGTCTGGGTGGCTGGGGCGGTGAATTCTCTGCCTCCAGAATTCGACTTTATAGTCACTCACAAATCCGGCAAGAAACATAGGGACGCGGACGATCTCTCGTCGTCCGCTCATTTCGTCGCCACCTCAACCCGTGTCTTGCGCTTCTTCGGCTCCAGGTTCCGCCCACGGAACCACGGAACGCTCCACTGTGCCGCCATCTCATCAACTTAAAAATGCAGGATGACGTGCTCCTCCGGTACAACTGCAGCCCTCTCGGCTACACCTGCGGTCACGTTCCCTAGTCTCTCCGCGGACAGGTTTTGCAGGCGTTTCACGATGACCCCACCGCTGGCCCATTGAGCTCCCAGAAAATATATGGCTGCATCACAAACCGCTTCATCTGGCCGAGTCTGTCGATCAGGGTTGCAAAATACTTCCCATCTTGTGCTCCCTGCTAACGCCGAAAATGGTCGACGTCGCCTACTGCGGACTTCCTCCAAACTCTTCCTTGCACCTTGTCTTCTATCGAAGTCATCGGGCCTTTACCTCCACGGACACCTGTCTTTGACACCGGCAGGCTGTCGATATAGTCGGGTACAACTCAAGAACGAAGCTGCAGGTCCCCATCAAATTATTCCCTCCAGCCAATGGCGTCGATCGATTTTCATGACGCCGCGGTTAATTCCAAGAGAAGGCAAGCGTAGCAGGCCTAGGGCGGCAGAAAGTTAGGTGGGCTGATGAGATTAAGAAGTGTGCGGGCATACGGTGGGTGCGTGCAGCTGGCAAAGGACAGGGTTAATTGGAGGGGCATGGTAGAGGCCTTTGCCCTGCAGTGGGGGCAGTCAGGCTGATGATGATGATGATGATTCTGTTTTCATCTGCCACCGCCTGCGATTTCACGATAGCAGGTCCAAAGGGATTAGTCAAGGGAGAGAGCGGAGAATAGATCGACGCCATTGAATAGAGGGGCTCGTTTGAGGACCGTTTGCCGCTTTGCTCTTGAGTTGTATACGAACATAGAGAGTCACCGCCATTGGTCACCTCACGGGATACACTGAAACTGCTGCTATTCCTTTCGACTCCGCTTCAGAAACAGCCCAGTTTTTCTTACTTGCTATTCTTGCGCGCCACGGAGCCCCTCATGTCCTCCTAGGTGACCGCTGCGTATCTTTTATTTCCAAAGACTCAGCGCAAACTCATGCTTCTTGCCTAGCCCACAAAACTACATTTCCCTATCACCCCCAGACCATTGGCCTCACGGAACGCTTTCATCGCACCCTCTCAGATGCGCTGTCCACCTACACTCACGCAGGCCGCACCAATTATGACTCCATGCTTCCCTTTGTTACCTTTGCCTATAATACTACGGTGAAATTAAACACTAGTTACTTTCCGTTTTAGTTTAGTGCGATAGCACTATTTCACGAGTTCTAGCCGGCTCACCGAGTTTGTGTGAACTTTGACGTTGAAGGGGACCTTGGTGAAACGTAGCATAGGAACAGCCCGTGCAGATATGAAAATAAGTATTTGCGGCGACTGGGTTTCGAGACCGCGGCAGCAGGAACAGATCAGCTTCACTGGCCACGGCACAAGGGCACCCTGCTATCGCCGCAGCCGATCACGCCTCGTGTTGAACTACAACACACTCTCACGCTGCGCATTGCACATCGTCGCCTTCATCAACTTCCATCTGCGGCGTGAACAGATCAGATCAGCTTAACTTCGATCAGTGCTTAACCTGAGCCTAATATCGTCGCCAGACGTGCCGTTGAGCTAGCAAGCAAAACCATGAGCCAACCAGGCTAAACACATCCTTTCGCACGTCTTCCCGGTTTGGCTACGTTAAAACCCTACCGTTTTCTTTTTCCCTTGTGTATGGCTACGCCCCCGTATATCGTTAAGGAAGCATCTTGTATGAACCCCAACGCTCTGCAGTGCCCTCCCAGGAACATTTTGCTGCCCGTATCGCTCAGTGCAGTGTGCTAGCGCGCCTCAACACCGAAGCCAGCCAGGCCTGTCGGAAGCGAGGCTACGATTAGGCCGATTAGGTGAAAAAAAAGAAATCGCAGGGCGGTTGCGACTGTGTAACGCGACGTTCAGCGATAGCTGTTTAGGCGTTTAGTTTTGGGGATATGTTCCTGGCGGACTGGTGCAATGGTCAAGTAAATAACCCGTGCACTGGCAGGCGGCTGTTCCAAACAGAGCCTCCTATAGGCTTATGCAACCCAGGTTGACTGTGACGTAAGGTCATGTGACATTAAGGTCATTAAGGTCACGGTGGGTGCGTTAATGTGTCGTGACCGTGACATTAACGCACCCACTGGTTACGCAGACGGCGACGACAGCGACGAGAAAGCAAGGGTCGGGCGCCAAACATCTATCGCTGCAAAATTTCTTTCCTCCTTCATTGGTACCTATTCAGTGCTCGAACAAAAATCCCCCTGCTGCTCCTGTTAACGGCCGTAGTTGTCGTAAAAGCGAAATAGTGAACGCGTCACGTTTAAGTGCCCTTGCTCGTCGCCCTCTGCCTCTATAATACACGACCAGCATGTCCACTTTCGTCCGGGGGAAGTTAGTGTAATCACTCTGAGGCAACATCGTCGTCTTCTTCTATGAATACGCACCATCTCTCGTCTCCGTTTTCGTCTAAAACGCCCGACTCCAGCGTGTGGCAATACAGCCCGGCCCAAAGTCTCTTTGAGTCTTACAGTATTACTGTTAATATTAGTAGCACTCTTACGTAAGTTTACTGAACCTCGGCTTTTCGTATTAGCAGATCTAGACACTGTAGTGTGTTGCCGTGGATGCCCACGCGCTCCCGAGCCAAAATGAATTCTGAGGTTCAGCATGCGCACAACAACCTTTCATACCGTCTCGCGCAAATGCGACATGGCCTGTACACTTATTGCTAGAAGGGGCCTAATAAGATACGCGCAACGTGATTCGTTGACTTCTGTCGCCTGAAAAATTCATCCTCTGCACAGAAATTAGCCGACAGATTACACAAAAACTTATTCGAAGCATTGCTTTGCTGTTTGTCTCTTAACCAACAATTCTGGACAAAAGCATTGTTGAACGGGAAAGAGTTTGTGAGCGCAATTTCGCCATATATTGTAAGATTTCACTATAATAATCAATATATCCGCAGATCTCTCGTTGACAGGCTTGTAATTTTTTGCTATTAATGTTTTTGCGATCGTCAAAAGCTTTGGCTATTCTTTTTTTCCAACAGTCTTAACTGCTCTATGTGAGCGGTGGAAACACTATAAAAGAAAGATTTTGCCACATATCGGAATAATAGGAATTTACGTTCAAATTTTCCACAAAAGTACCGCAGAACTTTTTAATATTCAAAACGTTTGTCCAAGAGTGCTGGACTTTATGTCTAATTTAAACATTTAGAAACTCACACCAAGATATTCGATCAGCTTGATGTCTTAAGGACTGTATGAGTAAGAAGCTGAGCTATACTGGTTGGGTTAAAATGACGAGTACCCTGCTGGCAAATAGCTCCACCTAGCGACAATTAAATATTAATTAAAGACAAGAGTTTGTTGTGCAGTTCTGTGACCTAGAGGACCTCCGTCACCACGCACTCACGAAGCCACAACTGTAGTCAACTTCCACTGACACCAACTGAAGTCCTGTTCAGTTTCCTGAAGGAGTTTGTAAGACATTATTAACCAGTGTGAGAACCGGAGAGACAGGAGGGAGGCTCCCCGTCGTCTAATGAACGGCTGTCTGACTCCAATCACTCTGAGGCGCTTATAGGCTGCAGCAACATCGAGTACGTCCAAGGGATATTGCGAATAATTGCAAGGCCACGTGTCGCAAGCATCAAATGCGCGAAGAGGTAAAATACTGACCCCTTAACCCCCCCCCCCCCCCCCCCCTTATAGCGCATAAATTGTTTGCGCGCCTCAACATGAGTGTAAGTTCGTTTTAAACTTGAATAAAATGTAGTAGCGCAAAAGAGACGCGTTTTAAACTTTGCAGCAAAGCATATTTAGCTGCAGTGGGAGCTGACGAAGTTTTGACTCCACTTTTCCCTGGGTGTTTCGTGCCCATCTAACACGGTGTAAAAATTCACGCCAATATCTCTTTGCTCCCACTGGCACTGAAATATAGCCGCTGTCTCGTTTTGTCGAGGAACTGGTTTCACAGAAGCGATGCAGCCCTACAGCGGAAACCTTTCCGAATAAAAAATGGCTTCCGGAGTAAATACCTGTGCGAACACAACGCGTTTGAAAAAAAAAAGAAAGATATATCGTATGCGAGTCATCTACGGCACGCATTATCGAGTTCCTGCTAAGGTACTCGCATAACGTCGCCGCCGGTCGCCGACGCATCCCACAAGCTTTCGACACAAGAGCACACGCACGCCTTTCTAAGCTTGTTACAACACGCTCCTGCCTTCCGTCTCGCGCTAATCTTTCTCCTCTCGCGTCTCAGAATGGCACCCGACATATACAAGGTCTCTGTTGACGCCGGTAAAGAGCTTATCTCTAGCCCGCGAGACAGACACACTCATTTGCGTTTTCTATCGAACGCTTTCCATTCGCCAATATTGATCGATGTATCCGCCGCGATGGCTCGGAAGCTATGGTGTTCAGATGCTGAATCCAAGGTCGCGGCTGCCACATTTCGATGGGGGGCGCAATGTTAAAACTCCCGTGGGCTGGGTGAGGTTGGCAAACGTTAAAAAACCACGGGTGGTCGAAATTAACTCATAGCCCAAGTTCGGGGTTTTAAACTCGACTAACAGACTGACATGATTTTCAGGTTATTGGTGTTGTTTCGGCCGAAGAGCAGCGCTTTTAGCCGTTTCTGTAGAACAGAAGCCTTATAGCTGTAAGGCTTATAGCCATAAGGCTTACAGCTATAAGGCTTTTGTTCTGCAGAAACCAGGCGTCGTCGGCGCTGCGAGCGAAAAATATCCGGAGAAGTAACCTAGTTGGGCCACCTATGGGCACGTGACCTTGTGGCGTCATCACAACCTGCCCACCGGATTGTGAGCAAAGTGACCGCCGTGTCAGGTGGCCGTTACATTAAGGATAGGCCGTGAGAAATTTCTAGGAAGAGCAACCGGGGGTGTCATAGATCCCCCCGTTGGCAGCACCTGCCATCGCAGGGCAGTAGTGCATCGCTTAACCACTGCACCACGGCGCCAGGAGCGATGTAAGGACCTCCAGTGATCTATGAAAGTCCAGAATTACCAATTCCTCATTTATGGGCAATCACCCATTATCACTGTCGCGTCACGTCGTTCAAGCGGCGCTTAACTGTCCAATAAAATAACGTTGAAGTGTAGATGATTCAGAATTACCACGATTTAGCCTAGATTGTGCCTACAAGTTGACACAGGAAACAATAGCGCCTACAAACACGAACACAACAAAAGAACGACAAGCGCTTGTGCTGTGTCGTTCTCTTCTTCTGTTCGCGTTTGTAGGTGCTATTGTTTCCTGTCTCAACTTGCCCTGTGTCGTTCTTCTGTTCTGTGCGTCTTTGTAGGCGCTTTTGTTTGCTGTATCATGAAGTGTACATGAGTCAAGAGGCTAGCTAAGCTCAGCTAAGCTCGTGCATGTCGTTCAGCCTTCTTGCAGAAGTAAACTTGTTAGAGCCCTTCAATACGACTGGGTTAAGCCTAAAGCGATCGCCTCTCCAAATCGCGTTGGACTGTATCACAACAGACGACACCGCGAACTGATCGATGGGTGCGCCGCCTTCAAGCGTGCGCGCCGTACGTCGATACAACCGTCGCGCGCACTATTTCGACGCGGCGGGCAAGTCGCGGCTTGCTTCTGCTCCGCGCGCTCACATAATAATACGCACGCCACAGAGATGTCACGAGCGCTACTTTCATCTCCCCCCCCCCCCCCCCCCCCCCCGCACTTTTCCGCGATGCACGCTCGAGAGGCCACTTATACTCGCTTCCGCGCGACCTTGGGCGCCGTCCAAGGTGATTGCGCAACCATCTGCGGAGAGCTCGCCCCCACCGGAGCTGCCGGTACTCTTTCGATCTGTTCTCGCATCATCCCCTTAGCCTTGTTAATCTTGGCTCAGGGAGCGTATACTGTACGGCTGGGACGCGTAGCGTCTCATCCCCCCCAATACCCGCAACTCGCATACGCCTCGTGAGGTGGTCTCGCATACTAAGCTCAGGGCACCGGATATAGGCGTAGGCGGTATTCGCCGCGCTGTGTTATTTTTCTTGCGCGCGTGATAATCGGATAGGCACAGCATAAAAGTGTGGTGCGTGTGA
Source organism: Amblyomma americanum (assembly GCF_052857255.1). NCBI lineage: Eukaryota > Metazoa > Arthropoda > Arachnida > Ixodida > Ixodidae > Amblyomma > Amblyomma americanum. Next base: position 101,241,221 of record NC_135506.1, on the reverse strand, counting down.
TAGTGGTTGGGGCCGTGATCTAGAGAACCGCTGTTCCTGTTACGGGGCTGTTCTTTCAGTCGGTTCGCACCCCCCTATAACCTTGCCAGCCTTGGCTCACGGAGTGCGCACGCACTACAAGGCACCTGGGCTGCGTAGTGTCCCACGCATTCCCTTTCCTGCTCTTTTCTTCTCCCCCACTTTAAAGCTGGTGTGGCATACTAAGCTAAGCGAGTCGGGCATATACTATACAGAATTCTGCTGGCCTATAGGTGGTGTTTCCGCTATGGCTTTCTTTTTCCTGTACTCTTGGACAAGCGGGCCACTTTATAAGCAACATGTAAAACTGTGATGTGTCCCTGGCTGTGGCCCGGCCCTTGCCTACTTATAGAGCGGCGCCTGTAGCTGGCACGCCTGCAGTGTCTGGAAGTTTTCGAGATAAAAAGTCACATTGAGATTCAGGGCAAGTCGTACTTGGCGTCCTCCTTACCTTGTTTGTTATTCTGTGCTGCTTCGTTGACCATTCAGTTCTGGTCGAGTATCGATTCAGTCAGCTGTGCCTACTCTGCTCGTCGTCCTTAAAGCGGTTCCTGTCACGTGACTGACAGTGACTCTAAAGCATGTGATGGGCTCTCATTGTTTAAGGCGCGGCTTGCATGTAACACCCTGGTGCATCGGCGACAGGGGATAAGGCCTGTCATGTTGTCGTCACACAGCAAGCTAAACTGGCAAACGACGAAGGCTACGAGCGGTTAACCGGTTTGCAAATTACGCTATCGGAATGCATCAGTAATAGTGGACGGTGCAGCTAAGACTGGTTACCAGCTAAGGAAGTGGCGTTACGAGGTAGACTCATTCTTTATATAAACGCTGGAGTGGAAATGAAAAAATAAGTCCATGATCACCATAATCGGGTTCGAAAACACTATTTAAGATACACTGACCAAGTTTCATAGCGATCTCTCGTGAAATTTTTAGCGTGTACGATTTTACTCAGGGCAGCACAATGCATTGATTGATTAATCGATTGATTGAAACATGTGCTTTATTATATAGCCTTCAGGTGCACAATATTGGAGGCATCTGTGCGGGATAATCAGCGGAGGGAAACATATTGTCATGCAGGTGCACCTAACAAGAACCTCATGAGAGGTATCGAACCAACTAGCCTCCATCTAGTCTAGAATTTCATAGCGATGATGATTTCATAATTCATTGCATGACAAGTATTCACGTGCGATTTTCTCTAGTTTTGTTATTTCGGTCGACGTTTCCTGCGTGGCTGGTCGCCATTTATACGTTTTTTTCGCGCTATCTTTTTTTGCGAACAACCATGCGGAAGAACCACGTGGCGGAGGTGCCGTGCCTTTAAAACCGAGTTCTTTACAACCGGACTTTCTCACAATCGCGACTTGCGACACGCCCGTCGCGACCGCACAGTGTTGACCCGCAGGTCAGCGCCGTCCGGCTTAGAGGAGTAAACCCCAGCTGAATACGAAAGGTCGGGGAAGAGGAGATCTACAGTACAATTTCTAGCCATTCATGCTGCACGTAAAAATAAAAAAAACAATCGGCGAAAAAAATCGCACAATATGGCGACACCGTAGAGATCCGTCGAATTGACTCAGTGGTAGTGGCGTTCGGCTGCAGAGCCCGAGCTTGGGGTTTCAGTCCTGACCGTGGCGACCGCATTTCGATGAAGGTGGAATGCTGACACCCTTGTGCTGAGCGTTGTCAGTGTACTTAAAAAAAAAATCCAGGTGGAAGAAATCCCCAGTCTGGATCCCTCCACTATGGCAACAGTCGTTCCCGTCTTTCAGTCCTTTCTTCATCCCTTCCCTTATACGGTTGGGGGGTTCGGTGACCGCTTTGAGTTGGTGTAGTTGCTGCGACCCTCCTTTCCTCATAACAGTCCCAACCCATGCCGCACAGTAGAACTGCATTCTATGATATCGTTCGATGTAGGCGGAAATTCAACATATCCGAACCATAGGCGTCAGCGGAGTTCGACTGCTCTGTTACCTCATCCTCACTCCCAGCGACCCATGTGAAGCAACTGGCTTGGCAGAACGACGCGTTGTACGTTATACTGCACGCGATTGTAAACCGCGACTCTTTAAAAACCACGCAGCATTTATCGAAGTTAGCGCCGGTGCCAGCCACTCACCGGGTGACAAAGAAATCTGATTTCACCTTGCAATTGGGCGTCATTGGTAGGCAGTCTTGACGAGCAGTCAATTTGGTGGTCGTCGTGAATGGCCGGATCACGCGGACGCCGACCAACTGCATATCGTCCTGACTCGCGCGACCAGCTGTGTGAATGGCGCGACAAAGATCCACGATGGATTGACGCTATAAGCCTCGGCTAAGATAAACATAGTCTGTTGCATGTTCTCGACCTTGTTCTCTTGCGCCGTTGTATTCGTTTAGCTATGTCTCTGCACCAACTAGCTCAAACTAAAGTCTTGCTGGAACACATTGCTATTGCCAGGCTGCTTGAGGAGGAATGTGAATGAGCAGTCCTTATTAAGAGGGTCTGTCGCGAGGGTCTAGTTAAGGGCGCTGGAGTACGTGTTCCTCGCTCAGTCACCCGATATTCTTTTACGCTTCGCACCTCGTCTGAGTGAAACAGGGCGGGTTCCCAATACTTGGAAGAGCGTAAGAATGAAATGTAGACGTGTTCACAATGCGCGGCGTGCTTGGAGTTAGTAAAAATAAAATAAGAGGTGAGAGGAAGATACCGAAAGGTGGGGGAGAGAGGCGCGCCTGGATGAGGCAATCGAATTGGAAACGTTAAAAGAGAAGGGAGATGATTTGGAAGCAAAGGGCTGTGCATAGGAAGAAGAAGAGGGTGGTGGCGGTTTGGATGAGTACTGTCCTGAGGGGAAAGGGTGGAGGCAGAGGATGGGGAGAGGGCGAAAAAAAGAAAGAGAAGTGCGTTTCGGATTCGCACGGATGACCGGCGGGAGAAACGCGGTTTACAGTCTCGCGTCAGTGGCTCGCCTGATGGATGCTGTCGCGTACCTTTGTCGTTGCGGTCGCGTCTGCTAACGTGGCTGGCTGCGTAGAAGCCTCTGTTGTTGCTCGAGGAGGAGTTAAAAGGAGGGAAAAACAGAGCTGCCGGGTTCAGTTCGCGACCACTTGTCGACGGCGCTGTGAATAGCTCGCTGTTGACGCCTTGCCGGGTTCTTTGGGATTTTTTTTTCTTGCTTTCGTACTTTCTTTGAATCTCGGAGCCAAGAAAGGGGACGAGGTGTCTTGGAAGAAAGAGCGCTGCGGGCGAGATTGTTTGCCAAAAGAAGATGGCACCGGACATAGACGTTCCTGTCGACGTGAGTGCCTGCGTGAAATCAAGTAAGAACGTTTGTTAGTTCAATATTTTGTAGGAGGACAGCCTTGAGATGCTTCGAAATTGCATAGACGTCTCCTTTTGTGTTGTTCGAACATCAGATTGCACTTAGCTATGAAGCAAGAGGACATAGATGGGTGAGTTTAAAACTACCTAATGAGTGCTCTCTGAAAAAAAAAAAAAATTGTTGCTGCGCCCGAGGCAAACTTTTGCGAACGTGTAGTGTATTCGCTTGTAATCGCAAACAGCTAAGGTTGTTTACGTTTCAATTTATGCTGGGAGTGAGCACTGAAATACTCATTTTTGCATCTGAGTCCTTTATTCGCGAACCTAGGGATTGCCCATAGCTTTTAGCGCAAGATGTTAAGGGCAGTTTAGATTTAATTTTACGCTGTGAATGCTCACTGAAAAAATTTATTGTCGATACATATTAGGAGAGTTTTCAGGTAAGAATTCAGTTGCTCGTTCTTGCTGATATTAGAATGACTCACTATTTACGCAGCTGGTCTGATCCAATGAAACAGAGCAAGTGTTATTTGTTCTCTTAAGGCTACGAGTAGTTTTCGTGAGACTGCCTTCTCTCTCAGAATTATTTCGAAAACTTACAATAAAAGGCTCGCGCGTGCAGGCAGCTTTCGATCAGTGGATATGTCCTCGATAAACTTGTTTTCGTTCCCCTGTTTCGTGTGTGTGCGAGTTTCTCATTTTTTTGTCAGCATTTCCTTAATGATGCGTTGTGTTCAGCCTCATTGGAAGCGCCCTTTTCCCCACGGTGAACAATGCCACATCACGCGTGTGATGAATGGTCATGTCGCTGGAACGATATCACGCGCTGATCTGGGTCACTCATGAGTCCAGACGTGTCATCTTTGTTCGCGGGGTCGATCACTACTATGCATGGGTTGTATTTCAACCCCGCTGAAGAGTTCTTTTTTTTTCTTGTTTTCGTGGCAATAGTCGTATTACAGAATTCGGGTGGGATTTGCATAATGACGAAATACTCTCCGATCGATCCTCAGGCCAAAGAGACTGTTGCTGAAGTGAACTTAAGCAATAGGAAAAGTACTGTTCCGCAGGCTGAAGCTTTAGAGGGTGTCCTCTGTGGCCATGCGATCGATATAGGCTTACGGGAGAGCGTTTTCGTGGTAGGTACAGCTGTCATGCAGAAGAGCAGACATCCCTATCACTTTTTAGCCATGGTCATGGTAACGTTTTAGTGTCCTGCAACAAACTTTGTACAGCTATTAAAGACACTTTCAGTTTTACAAATAAAATGTATCATTTCAAGGCAGCTTGCTTCTGTTACAAGCACTGTTGATCCCCTTTCACTCGCTCTTAGATATTTAAAGCTCAAAACATTTTAAACTAACCCGTATATACCTTTGAGACGATTTACCTGTTTTATAACCCATCTCAAGGAAACGTACATTTTATACAACTCTGTTTGAAGCACCCACGGTGAGAGAGGGCAGGAGGATCAGATTCTTGACAATACAAAGCAAAGTCAACGAGCGATGAGGGGGAAGCCTCAGTATGCTTAGCCAACGTTTCGACAAGAGGACTTGTCTTCGTGTCGGTCGGCAACGCGTTCATTATTGTCTGGGGTTAAATAGGACTTTCGCTCCGTGTAGGAAGCCTCGGCAAAGAGGAGGAGGCTGTGGTAGCCTTAGTTCTCTGTTCTAGGATACACTATGATGGCTACAACGGGCTTCAACGGAACACAAGAAACATCACAAACCTTCAAGAAATTTGCTCACGCGGTTGTCGCAGTAAATGGGTCCCGCATTTGGTAGAGGGTTGAACCTTGAAGGGTTAGAATGGTGGCGGGGACAGATACCCTCATGGAATGATTCTTACAGTAAACGTCTCATATGACACAGTGAGGTTATGCTATTTTGTTATCATTGGGTGGACCTGTGGGAGTTAAGTGAAACTAGCATTTAACGAAGCTTGTGGCGGTGGTTAATCCAACTGTCACTGCGGTCCGCATTTATTCTTTTGCAAGCATGGGAGTCGGACAAGAGTGGTGTTCATTAATTATGCTCGTGAACACTGCCAGTAATCGAAGCGCAATCGTCATTTGACGTTTGGTGTGAACGTTAGGAAGACATCGCCCACCAAGACAACCAGGAAGACAAGGGCAGGTGCGCAGGCACAACTGGGCACTGTTAAATTCATTTTAAAATGTTGACCGTAGTTACTTAAACGACCTGATGCTTAAGCCCATTAACTGTATCTGAAAAAATATTCTGTCTAGATACTTTCTTATATTCGTGCAACCGCCATTAAAGTAAGTCGCGGAATCTAATCAAGCAGCTATCTAGAATTAGTTGAACTTCTTCCTTAGAATTTTTATGTACCTCGAAGTAAATCACGTGATGCGTTTGTGCACGTTCTTATCGTGAGCATTGTAAAAGAGAAGAATTGGTTGATAAAGGCTAGTGCTCATCTGGGACCGATGATGAATATGGTATAAAGTCCACTTTGTGCACATTGTTGACATGGGCACTGTAAGAGGACGGACTTGGCTGATAAGAGCTAGAGTTCATCTGGGGTCTGGGCTAGTGTTCATATTCATGCATATACGATGAATATGGTATAAAGTCCGCTTCATAAATCAGCTGAAAGACCCGTACACCTATTGCCCTCAGCGCAAGGGCTGCTCCGCGTTACAGCGCATGCAGCCCACTGAGATCAGCGTGGTATGCTTGTGTGTTCTTGGACTTGCGCTCCAACAGTTCCAATCCGTCAACTCTAACGTGTAATCTCGACATCTCCGACATGGCCTCGCCTCTATAGGCTATGCGCCAAGTAATGCCAGCCGTCGATAATTTCTTGTTGCTTATTGTGAAGGTCGGCTGTTGTAACCCCCGCTCTAGAGCTGCTTTTTGCTTTCAATTTATGACGAGACATGTACGTTAAGCAGCATGAGAGGGAAATGCAAGAGAGTTTAACCAGGCTTGCGGCTGGCTGGCTGGTTGTCGCGCATGTATAAAAGAGCGAAATAATGAAGCGAGAGTGTGAAAGCATGCACGTGGTGTGTGAGTTGGTGGTCACCCGAAAGAGAGAGAGAGAGAGGAGGATAACAAAAAAAGTAGGCGTTACTTGTGTCCGAGCAACTACTCAAGCCCGTCGCCTCTACACCACCGGCGATGAAAATGACGGAGACTGTCGTAAACGTTTATTCTGCAGACGCAATCTTGACACCTGTTCTCATTTAATGTTCTGTGTTAGGCTCCCTCAGATAAAATAAAGTAAAGAAACAATGTAAAGTAAATATTTCAATAAAATAAAAAGAAAGGAAGGGAGAATAATGTAAAGTAGAGAACTTATGCCCACAAAACGACGTGTGTAAAAGGGGGATTTCATAAAATCGGAAGACACGCGTCATAAACCCGCGAACTTGCTGCTATCACATGCCAATCATTGTTCATCGAAGAAATCACGCGTGTACTTGCTTAGTGATAATCTTATATTTGTATAACTTTCAACTTATCTGTTAGTCTTTCTGTATTTCATTTCTGTGTGCCCCACCCCTTATGTAATACCCTCTAACGAGGGTTTTTAAGGTATTAAAGTGAAGTGAAGTGAAGTGAATATGGTGTCCAAGTCAAACAGTTGAGAGAACGCCTTTAAAGATGGACTACTCGCTATGGGCTGCCCGTACTGCATAAGATGCAGTTGTGCAAGCCGTGGTGCGCTCATCAAAGGTTCAAGGGTTCTTGATGAGTCAGTCATCCTCGATTGATGAAGGGAAGGTGGGGGTGGGGTTGTGGAAAGGGAGGCTGTTGCACGTCGTCGCAATGCAATAGTCCGGGGTGTCTGTATAATGGCTGAGTAGAAGAAAAGACAACCTGGGTGTCTCAAACCTCACCGGCGACTGTTCTTAAAACAGCCACGTACCAGCGCTGTGGCATGTTTCGGCTGAGTACTTATGTGATAACATTACGAGCCTCATGGAGCCAAAATGCGTGAAATTCGCCTATTGTCTGAGGGGGGGGGGGTCATCAAACCGGAAGTGAGAACTATATACGTTTCGATGTATCTTCACAGCATCCATGTCGCCTCTAGACGACCACCCGAAGAGATGTCTGGTTGTTTGCAGACAAAACGTGTAGGGGTCCGTAAGCACAACTTGTAATGCTGCCATGTTGCCAGCGCATACTGTAATAAGGTGTCGCTGTGAATTTTGTTTGTGACCTGCGTGGGCTCTAGGGCGATCCTTTAACGGTGTCGTGAGCCTAGACAACCGCTTGGTATAAGAACAAGGCAATGCCCTGGCATCGTCGGGCTGCGAAGAGTTACACTGTGCAAAGCAAACATCATCATAATTCAGTAGTCAAAACCGACCGGATGCGGGTCGCAGTGGACGGGCTACGAGCGCTACGAGCACTGGCTGAATGTTGTAACTGAAGAGCGCGCGCCACACGTGACAGCGCAGGGCGAGACAAAAGCAAGCCCGTCTCGGATGTCCACCACCACGTCACTGGACAAACAAGCCACCTACGGAACGAGGCGCGCTCGTGTCCTGTCTTTTTTTTTTCTTTGGTTTAACGTATGTTAAACCAAACGTATGTTTAACCTATGTTAAAGCAGCATGGTATGGCCGCTTATCTAATGCTTCTGCACGCAGAATCTTTGTTAACCGGGTGCTGGTGCGGAGGCCAGTTGCACCATGTGCAGAAACAAAGATCCAGAAACAGGTTGGGATAGTTCTGTTGCAGAACTGCATATGCGAAGGTTTGCATATGTAGCCTCTCAACACTTTATTACGCCTCGGCAGTTAGAACTTCAGGGCATAATAACCGTGTTCAAAACCACATCGTCGAGGCGAAACAACATATTAATTTCTCCGGGTGAGCTGAACTCTACACTTTAAACACGTCGCACAACGCTGCATGATGCACCAGCGATGCTGTAAAAGCCGAGAGGTACAGGCGCGACTAAAATTAATGGGAACAGTTTAGTTGGGTTTTATGACACATAGGCAGCTAAGGCTATCATGCCGGGAACAGTTTAGTCAGATCAGAACAAAAAATTTGTGTTTACTTCTACATGGAATTTTCAAACGCATTAAAATAACCATGGGCCCATATGAAATATGCTTGGAAGAAAAAGTATTTACAGACGCACCCGAAAAACCTTAGGTGCAACTGCTCCAGAAATGAATTTCTACCAATTATGCCGATGGAAACTTCCATTGCGAGAATTAAAATTCGCGGTCGGCTTGCTCATTACCATAGAAAGCCCTGCATTTTGTCGAGGCTGCCTTCATTATCAATTATTTCTTCCTCTTCATCATCTCCTTTTTCCAAGCACCGCCCAAAAGCTAGGATAACCGTTTATCCCATTTATGTGCCCATGCACGCAGTGTGCGCTGTATACGTGGTCATAAATACTGGTGCATTTACAAGGACAAATGGGCTATTAATCGTTATCCAGGGGCCCTTCATTCGTAAACTTTGCAGTGCCGATACAAACATCTGCTTGGTGGGGAAGTCCTGCAATGCGTTTCTGCAATAAAGTAGAGTAGCAGTAGTAAAGAACTTTATGAAAGCAGGAAGTATGCTTCCCAGTAATAGGTGCGGACCAATCGTGGACTGTACGCTACCAGAGTGCTTCTTTTCATGCTGCTTCAACCTGTGATTTTATACGACTCGGAGAAGCGTCTTAACGTTGGGGATCGAGGTTGTTATGAGCTATAAGTGGGATAGAATTTCCCTCACAGCTGTGCATCTAACTGAAACCGTGATTTGCAGAGAAGGCTAATTGCAGCACGTAGGAATGAGTGGGGAGTGCATAACTTGTTTTTATTACTTTTTCTTTCTCTTCATTTCTTGTTTTTTTTTCTTTACGAGCTCGAAATGCTGTCGAACCAAGACTGCCGCAACCACGCACTGAAAGAGCCGTACAGCGCCCGCCTCGCAGAGCGGCAAGTATGCGTGATTTATATTATGACACAGTGCAACTGGATATGCGTTACCCAGTACGAACGTGACTAGAACTATAAATTCAAACGCCTGTCAAGACGTGTCGCACCTACTGGGCGAAATACCGGAGCTTGAAGGAAAAGTAGCTTGCATAGCTAAAAAGAAGGGAGGGGGGGGGGGGGGGGGATAGCAGTACGAGAGACTTTCTCTCGAGTCAAAATGTCGCATACAGGTGGCGTTGACGTCGTGAAATGTGCCAGACGAAAACGTATGCGTTTCCGAGAGGCAGGGGTGCCTCCTATATCGGTTGACAATAAAGTTTTTTCTGATATAAGCCATGTCTGAGGCGTAGGTGTAAGCCTTAGTTAACCCTCAAGAGTGTACCATACGTGGTGACATGTTTTCTTTTGGGTGCAGGAGTACACTCCAAATACGGACACGCCTATATGGGATTAAAGAGGGAATAAAAGCTGTCCTCTAGCGCATTCCATTTTATGAAAGGGAGTATACGCTAGAGGACAGCTTACTGCATCTTTACTCCTTTCTGTGTGGAGTGTAGGTGCACTCAAGGGGAGAGATGGAGGGCAGCTACCACTATCGCTTGCACTTCTTAGTCAAGGGGGAGGGTTAAACTCTGAGAGTTCTTCCTCATCGTCGCCTCGCTTTCACATTACGCGATCCGCACCGACTCTGTCGTACACATATTGAAGGGAGAGCACAGGACTGACTCTAAAGTTGCAGTTTTCTCCTGTCGGGGGGGGGGGGGGGGGTTCTGATATATATTGGCGCAGTTCAAATCCTCGTTGAGCCGCGCGAGAAAATGAGCTCCACCACTGTGTCGTCAGTGATGTTTTCCAGAAGCAAGAGTAGAATCACGTAAAAAAAAGTGCGTCAGTGCTATACGAACAGGTTGCGGGATCACTCACAGTAAAACTGTTAGCAGTGGGTACGGCAAGCACCATTGTTCAAGGTCTCGGCTTCAACGACATCTTCCTGTCGCTGCGAGTTTCCCGTCGTCCCGAAAGCATCAGGTAGACGGCATTCTGCTAGTTCAGTCAGAAGAGCCTTCTACTGCAGGTTAGGTTAGGCCCTTCGCGTAACACCGGGCGCGCCACCCATCTGGAGCAGTCACGTGCTACATTATTCGGTGACGGCCGAGGGTATAGCTATTTCCGTGTAAGGAAGCGCTGCCATCCGAGGGACTGGCACGTAGCTTGCAAGCGGCCGTGTCGCATATCACTAATGAATACTGCGAACTGCCCTTGGTTCCCGCCCCAGATGTTATTCGCTGCGCACCTCATCAGCTTACGGGCGTCGTGAGAGCGAGAGAGAGCGTGTGCGCGAACAGCGGGCAGGGGCACATTGCGTGGCGTCGACGGGGCACTCAGATATGGCACGGTCGAGCGGCACAAATGCACGCTGTTCAAGAGGCGTGAAAACAGCGGACACGCTTCCGGAGTGAAAACGTTGCAGCGGCGGTGTTTTTCCACGCGACACGATCGCGATCGAATCGGACCAGCGAATCGGGGGCAAGCGAACGCTCTGTTAAGAAAGCGGCTTTGTCCCGAGTTATACAGGATTTTCTGCCACGGTTCCCCAGTGGCGGAAAACCACGGCAGAATGCGGTGAAACGCTGATTGTGCGATCAATAAACCAATCAGTCAAATATTTAATGAATTACTTAATGATATATTCAATCAATCAATAATTACATCCTTCAATTAATCAATACAATCAATCATTCAATCACTTAATCGATTAATAAATATTTCCATCTTTAAATCTATCAATCAGACAATCAATCAAAATTTCGTAGAATTCATTAATCAATCTTTACATCATTCAATCCCTCGCTCAACATATCCACCGATCAATCATTCCATCATTCAATCCACCAATGGCCGCCGCGGTGGCTCAGTGGTTATGGCGCTCGGCTGCTGGCCCGAAAGGCGCGGGTTCGATCCCGGCCGCGGCGGTCGCGTTTCGATGGAGGCGAAATTCTAGAGACCCGTGTACTGTGCGATGTCAGTGCACGTTAAAGAACCCCTGGGGGTCGAAATTTCGGGAGCCCTTCACTGCGGCGTCCCTCATAGCCTGAGCCGCTTTGGGACGTTAAACCCCCATAAACCAAGCCAATCCACCAATGAACCAGTCCACCAATCAATATATCCATCCATCCGTCCGTCCATCCGTACGTCCCTCCGTCCGTCCAACGTTTGAGAGTCAGTAAATACCACAACCGAATGTTGCGCGACCATGACTGTAATGCGAGGACCGACTTTGCGGACACAAGGATCCATCTATGCCAAACGCACCAAAGTTTATGCTCGAGCCTCTCCAATTCCATTCAAAATTTGTGGCTTTCTATAGAACTGTCAAAAGCAATCTCTCTTTATTTTATTTTATTGAGAGCCGACTGAAGTTGAGTTGAGTTGAGGTGTTGAATGCTACAGGTGGGGTTAGCCTTGCTTTATCTGCCGGAAATTGCTCCACCGCAGCGTCCTTTCTATATTAACAATGTCGCATCTACCCCGCTATGCGCACAGTCTCTTATAATAGCACACATTCTCTCCCGCAGTCACCATCTATGCACACAATCAATCCACACAATCCACATCACAGTCCACTCCAGAAGTCACCATCTATGCACATATTCAGTCACAGTAGAACATAGGCCATTGTAGTGCCACACTCCATACACACATTCACTCACAGTATAACGTAGTCCACTCCGGAAGACACCATCTACGCACACATTCAATCACAGTACTAGGCCATAGTCCGTTCCTGCTGTCACCATTTAGAAACAAGATCACTGTCCTGTAGAAATGTTAAAAGAAGGAGTACATCCTCCCTTCTGCATGTCTGGTTTCCACTCGGGTAGACAATGTCCTGAACTGTACAGTTAAGGGCTTCTGTCTTCTTGAAGGAAGCGAACATCACGCCTTTCCGCGTTATACTCTGGGCAGTAGATAATATAATGTTCGATATCCCCGCACACACCACATAAAGAACATAGTGGAGACGATGCCATGCCCGTCTTATGCATCCATGCAGGAGTGCGAGCAGAGGCCGTGCGAATTCGATGTAGAAGGGTCGCCTGAGATCTTCTCAGTCCCTTGGTCTCACATGGCTCGTGGGACGCACTCCACAGGGTACTGAAGTGATCGATCACCGTTTTTCTGAAGAGACTTTTTCCATTCTGAGGTGCTTTTTTGATGCAATCTTTGAGAGAACTTTATGGGCGAGATTGTCCGCCACCTCATTACCGTTGACTCCCATGTGAGAGGGCACCCTTTGGAAATGTAGAGTAAAGCCTCTGCTGTGCAGATTCTGCACCAAGCGCAGAGAGCTTATAGACAAGGCGTCAGTGGGGAATCCGCGCTCTAACCTCGGAAGGGCAGATTTTGGAACAGTTAGGATGACAACAGGTTGAGTCGGACAGGGAGAGCCGACTGAAATTTTTATTTGCTCACGGATTTCGCGTGCATTTTTTTTAAATTATGAAATGATGCAGTTCGAGCTAAAGAAAACGACGTAAGAAGCGCAAAAACTCTTTACCGACAATTTTTTAATGCATTATACAAAAGTCCCGCTCCTATATATTGCTCATAAAAAATATTGACCGGAGAAAAGAAGTAACAATTTCAAAAAGTTTTAGGGATACCTAGCTCTGCACAAGCCTGGAAAATTCAAAGGGCTGTCACATGACGAGAAAAATTTTTCCCAAGAAATATTGAGCGAAATTGCTTTTGACAGTTCAATGCAAAATCGCAATTTTTAAAGAAATCGATGATGGTCGAGCTCAAACTCGGCTGAATTTGGCATGGAACAACCAGTAAAACACCAGAATAAAACGCACACGAATGTAACTTTGGGAACGAGGCAGCACTGTGCTGAATTTGGTGTAGAAGTTCATAACTGAATTTGGTGTAGAAGTTCATACGCCAAATTCAGTACACTGACACCTCGTCTTTTTCTTCCGAACGTTGGAGACCATTCTATGCAGCATTTAAACGAGACATCGTATTACGCGTAGAACTGTAGAAAAATTGCGCGGCAGCACGCGTGTTCGATGCCGCCAAAAATACGTCAGGCGTCGATACTAAGAAAAGCAGCGTTCAATAGCACCATCACATGCAGGTTATCTCGTGCAATAGCACCACCAAGCTTTCCGCGCGCCCGGAGTGGATTACTGCCATAACATGCGACACCAGCGGTGGTGCACACAATGATGGTGTCTGCCGAACTTGAATATAACGCAATTGACGACATTACGTCTCCCGTGTTCTGTCCCTATTATCCAGGGTTGAAGCGTCAAATTCGTGCTCCCTGTTCAAGTGTGCCGTCACCAGGGGCTATTTTATTACTGCGCCGCCACTGATAAAATATGTGATGCATTGTGTCGGTCACCGCAGTTTAATGCTTGCGGCTCGGAGCTTCCGTTTGTACACCCTGAGGAGAAAGGAGTAAAAAGGAAGTAAAATGTTCTTTAGCACACTCCCATACAGACATATTCGTGTTTAGAGTGTAGAACAATACGTATTTTTATTTGTTTCCCGAAGTCAGCGGCCAACCTATACAACGCATCAACCAATATTCGACAATACGCTTTAGTCTGCTTTTATCTCTGTATAACATTCAGTTTTTTCACTTCTAATTTTGGTTTAGAAAAACACAACTCTCGCCCCATCCGAGTAAGCACGGTAAAAAATAAACCAGCCAGTCTGTGAGTCATACTGAATGGTGAAGCCTCACAGGCTCGCTTGGAACCGAATAAGAAGGCCCAGGTTCTTCTGCCATGCTTGTTCATACACCGCATTTGTTTCCGGAAAAGCCCCCCCCCCCCCCCCCCTTTTTTTTTCCACCTTTCTAAATATACAAAAAAAAATATTTTTTTTTCCCGACATCTGTATAATAAGATATATGTACTTGATCGTCTCGTGACTTTTGTGCAGTTCGTAGAAACGCAATTTGGGAGAATTACGGCGTTGAAAAAAGCTTCAAAGTCACCTGCCACCCACAATGCACAGTTTCCAGCTCAAACACTACCCTAACAGGTGAGCGTAACTGGAGCCTTGTGGGAAATATGGGCGGTCGAACAAACAGAGCTCCAAGGCCGTACAGCCCAGTGGCGCCCGTATGTGTTTTCCTGCGATCCAAAAACGCACGCTAGCTTTTAGAAAGTTGTAAACTGTGAACGTGCATAAACGATTCAAAACGAGAACATGCAGGCCAGCGAGTCAACACGTACTGTTGACCAAACTCTGCAGTCGTAGCAAGGTCAGCAAGAAAGCAGCATAGCACGTATGGCACGTTCCAACTCAAGACAGTGTGTGGAATTGCGTTATTTAAAATTAAGACGTCAGGGAGACTCCACGCACACTTAGCTATTTCTGGTTGCAGTAACTGCGTCTTCCTTCGGGATCTTTCTGCTTCGCGCCCAAACTTTTACGAGCGGTTCCATTACTTTACGTTAGAGCGTAAACAAAAAAGAGGCATTCATTACCTAAACACATGCGTTACAGCGCATCTATGTAGGTACTTGTTGACTCCGAAATAGTAAGGCACGACGAGGAAACCTTCTTCGCTCCGCTAAGTGAAGTGGTCAATTAAGTAAGCGACCTTCGGAGTACAGAGCAGGGTATCTTATATACCCACTTTCGCCGACCGCTCAGATTCACCAGGAAATTAAGATACCCGGTGGGGCATATACGTAATACGGTGTGCAAGTGCTTCGCCGACGACCGTGACGAACTTGAGCGCCTTGTTTACGGCGACGGCCTTCATCGCGATCAATCTTTCACGCCCGAAAAGGAAGGGAGAGGCTTCTCCCTGTCAGAAAATGGAGTGGACACGGTTGCCTGAGAACCGCCGTAGCCGTGCCTAAGTAAGATGATATGTACTTGAAGAGGGTGCGGTCATTATTGTCCACTTGAACGCGCAATCCGTCCATAAGCGCGGTGCAGACCAGGGGTGTACAGGTGCGCACGCGTGGACGGGAGCGTAAAAAAGAGCGGAAACAGGACACTGGACAGCAGGGGAACAAACACCGAGGGCATGGACACGAGAAAATGAAAAAAAAATGCCCGTTTTGTGCATTTAATGCGTAAGAAACAGTTGCTGAGCGATGCGTTTTAAGTATTAACGACAATGCAGCTTTAGCTTCCGGTCTTCAAAGATTTACACAAAGCGGAAGGAATTCGTGGTGTATCCTCAAGAAACGAATGGGTTTCGGCAAAACAGGTCCGTGAATGACGGTGTGATATCCCTCGTCTCATCACTTGAAGGGGACTTGAAGGGGACTTGAACGGGATCTGAAGGGGACCTGAAGGGGACTTGAAGAGGACTTGACGGGGACATCAAGGCCGCCCTCGACTCTATCTTGCAGTACTCGTAGTTTTGAGAAGTTTTGGTCGCGGAGGAACGCTCTACAAGGATATTGGAAGCTTTTTAAAAAGAGCGGCAATTTTTAATGACTGCCCCGAACGGCCCAACGTCGTATCAGGTTGTGCAGAAGGGCGTACCACAGGGAGTTGTGCTTGGCCGTTTTTTATTCAGCGTCACCCTCATTCACATACAACTGAACATGCTGCCAGGAATGCACACTGCGCTCTATGCGAACGACGTCTTCATCTGGAGCTCACCGCGTTCGCGCTACAGCACACAGCACATTACTCAACACCTCGGCGTATTTGGCGCCTCGAGGTCTTGGTCTCTCACCGGAAGATGGCGTGGTCACGGCTTCTTAATGTAAATTGATGAGCTGATACTAGCTCTGTTGGGCGGACGCACTCGCCTACCTGTGAACTCCGAGGTACTTTGGTAATATGATAGATAGAATTCTGTCTTGGTCACCAATAGTTAAAAAACTTAGAAAATTGCTGTAGCCACGTAGATGATCAGGAATATAGAGGAAATAGTGCGCCTACCGTCGAAATAAAAAGAAGGTATAAAGCGGGAACACTACGAGGCACCAACTATACCGCTCTATGGTACTCCTTGAAAATTCTTACGTAGAACAAGGAGTACATTATTCTCTACTGGTGTAGTGAGTATCTCACACGAGTAAGAAAGCATTGAAAACAACGCAAAACAACTGCCTCCGGGTCTGTCTCGGGCTCCCAAAGGGACCCTCTTGGCTCTAAACCTTGAGAACCGCAGCCAAAGCCGGGTGACCAACGCTACATGTCATCACCTCCCAGGAGGCATTATGCATTCATCTCCTGCATACACTCTAAGGCAAGAACCATTTCTTTCGTTTCATTAACATGACCCAAACCAACCTTGGCTATTGCGAAGCCGTGCAACTCATTTACCAGCCCTTACCCAGACATCGAAATTATTGCTTCTGCCTTTTCCTCAGTGGACACATTCACCATTCGAAACCATCTGATTTATACCTGGTATCAGTGCACATAATCGCGTTATAAAGACAGCGCTACTCCAAGCTGCTCTGAATTTCACAGTTGAAAGGTGTTGGCAAGAGACCCAAATTTTCGCCGATGTTCCCTGTTCTGAAGAGAGTTCCTTCCGTGGCTTTTATGTGCCCAGTACTGGGAAAATGTTCTCCTATCGACTTCAGTGTGCGACGTATTGCTCATCGACAGAGCTGCACGGCATTAAAGAAGCTGTTTTGTATACCTTGCTCTAAAACAGCTCGACGATGAGTGATATTTACAGACTCCAAAGCGTGCTCTGCAAACTTCTGAAGCCTGTTTAAGAACATTAAGCATCAGCCAATCTTCGTTGGCGTTGGATATCTCCGTAACTTGGTCAAAGCAGCGGGCCGCTGAATACTGCTGCAATGAATTCTAGCACACTTTGAAATTATGGGCAGCAAAAAAGCAGACGAAGCGTCTCGCGAATGTCTCCAGCACCGGGATTTCAGGAGGGTTTTCTTCACAAGCTGTGACGCGTCCCGGATGGCAGGAAAATATTCCTATGAAGAAAGGAATCGCCTGTGCAGCTTGCGACCTCATCATTACAGGCTTCATTTTTCTACTGACCAGCACTTAAGATATAGACGCCTGTATCTACTTCCTCGCCATCTGGAATCTGTTTACCATCGCCCTCGACTCAACGCCACGTTTACAATCAGCTTCAGACAATCAGAGGCCAAGCTACCGGTACATCATCACCATCGTCATCATCATCATCATCAGCCTGACTACACCCACTTCAGGGCAAAGGCCTCTTCCTTGTCTCTCCAGTTAACCTTGTTCTTTGCCAGCTGCGCCCACCCTAAGCCTGCAAACTTCTTAATCTCATCCGCCCATCTAACTTTCTGCCGCCGCCTGCTACGCTTGCCTTCTCTAGGAATCCACTTCGTTACCCTTAAGGGTCAGTGGCTATCTTGCCTTCGCATTACATGCACTGTCCAAGCCCATTTCTTCCTCTTGATTTCGACTAGGATATCATTAACACGCGTTTGTTCCCTCACCCACTCCGCCCGCTTCCGGTCTAAAAACGTTACACGTAACATTTTTCTTTCCATGGCTCACTGCGTTGTCCTTAGCTTATGCTCAATCCTTTTCGTTAAGTTGAAACTGTGAAACAAGTTCCTTACCAATGCTCAGCGTATACGCACGCGAGTGGGGATCTCACGATCATCAAATGGATACTCTCGCGCAAGTGCCAGTAACAATCACTAGTGTTTCATACTCATTTGCCCGCCCTGCGCAGCAGCGACATTCGTTGAAAATTGCGTATGCCTATTAAGAGGACGTTAAACTAAACGACAAACTTTTAAATCTCTTTGCGCACCCGTTGATGCATGTTCCCCATGCTTTAAACTCTTAAAGCGAAAGCTTTACTGGCCGCGAACTTGCGATTTCGCCGTGGCGGTGCTCCGAGGAGGCACATGACGTCACAGCGCGCGCCTCGCTGCGGAGCCGAACTGGTGTGGCCGAACCGGCGGCGGCTGGCGCACTCGGCACGAAATAGAGACGTGCTCCAAGTCTCCGCCAGTGTGGTCAGAGTCTGCCGAAGCCGCCGAACGCGTCGGCGGTCAAGCAAAGTTGGAGTATAGAGGGTCTCGCTTTGGCCGACGTGACGACGCCGTGCAGCGCGCCTTAACAGAGCCTGGCTTAAGCGCTATGGGAGCCACTGAAACCCCCTGCACACTCACTGAATAAAAAGAAACCTGTGCCGAGGCTCTGAATCGAACCAGGGGCTTTAGCGTTTGAGGCGGAGACGCCACCAGTGACTTACGTGTCTTAAACGCTTTTGCAAAGTACCGTTCATACCAAGAAAAGGTGCCTCTTGCTGAAGCGATTATCCTTAATGTTCCTCTGCGCGGTATCGAACGCGCCTGATGATCGTCTTTAACTGAGAAATCGCGCGATATTCATCGCTGTCCGCACGCTGTGTAGTAAACGCAGGGAGGATCGAACGCAATGGGTAATGGGTGGGACGTGATTTCACGCACTGGGGCATCCCCTTGTGGAGGCGGGGAAGGGGAGAGAGAGCGGGAATGAGGAGGAGGAGGGCGCGGTTCCGGTAGCATCGATACGGAAGGGTGGAGGAGCAAGCGAAAAAAAAAAAGGAACAAGAGAAAGAGAGAAGAAAAAAGCGCAGTGTGCGAGCGTACGGCCCTATAACCTTCGCCGCGGGACCGGGCCGTATACAGCTGGCCCGCAGCGCCGATTTCGAGGATACACTGGTGAACCGTGCTTCGAGAAGCCTGAAGTCTCGCATGGCACCCCGCAGAGGTGAGTTGCGTTGAGAAAACTGTTAGAGTGCACGGTCGACCCACTTTGCCGCGTAGAATTTAGAAAGTTTGGATGCGCGTCCAAACCTTGGCATTCGAGAGGCAGGTGCTGGCGTCTCTAGGGCGTTCGGTGGCATTTGGGGACTAACATAATGGATGACGCTTCTGTCTCGTTTAGGTGTGAAGGCTGTTCTAACAAGTCGAGTAACCTGTAGAACAGCCATTGAGAAATCGGTAGCATCTCTTTCTTGTCTATGCGTCAATTCGTTTTAGCGAAATCTCATTACAACGTATTGAACACAGAAATAATGCGGCGCGCAAGCGCATGCTGGTCCCTACTGGAAGCTGTTAACTGACTCGAAAACCACTCAGATCGGAGAATACAGGGTTTGTAATGATTTTTGCATGTGAATAATGTTGCAACACGACAAACTGAGTAGGAGAATATTTGGCGCTCGAAAATTAGATTACGAGCCTGCTAAAAGCAGTGGGTCGTCCGCTTAAGCAGCCTTGTCGCAACGTAAAAAAAAAAACGACCCATGTGCATTTCATTGCCACAGTTGCGCATACTTTGTCTGAAAGCTCCTTCGACTGAAAGCTGCTGAGTTCGTGCATAACGTTATTGCGTAACGTTAGTGCAGGTGCATCGTGCAGAAGTTTTCCAGTAAGCTTTCGTAGCATGCGAACGAATTCAGTAAGTTGTACTTTTTGCAACAGCGCCCAGCACTGAGCTTTTTCTTTGTATATTTCTATCCCTCTGACGTGTTCGAAGAACCCAAGGCTGTGTTTTTACCACGGTTCATGATCTCCAATTTCCAAGTTTCACTTTGAAGGGATAATGCGAAATATTTTGACGATCCCTATCGGTTTTTTGCTCGCGTGGTCTTTTTGCTGCTACGAGCTCTGGCCTCTCTATCGAAGGAGTACAAAGATAAGAACTTGCGTTCGAAAAGAGGCACTGGCCCAGTGATTAAATGGGGCTTACCCTCAAAGGTGACTGCAGTAGGATAAAACTCAAGAACCCAGCGGCAAATGCGTCTCACAGGGGAACCCGCAACTGTTGGCGTTGATATGTTGTCATGGTGTCTTTGTGAACCATATGGCAAATGCTAGCGTGAGGTCGCAGGTGGCTTGCATGTGGAAGGCGATTGCCAGCGGCGGCGTCATGCCAGTGTAGGTCTAAGCCACTGTCTGTAGGGTTTTCTCTGAGGGTGTTTGTGGGTGAATTCTTGAGAGTCATCCGACTATACATAATCATGCCGTGTTTCGAATTCCCTTGAAAGCACTAAGATAAGAGCAGAGTTGAGAAAACATGTCATAATTCTAGTCTGGTTTCCCTCCTACCGCGGAGGCAGCGCTGAGAGAAAGTAGAAAAAGGCGAAGTAAGTAAATAATAATAAAAAATGTCTAGTGACAACGCGCAGCAAGTTTTGGCTTCCGCCTTGTGAACACGCGTTTTTTTTTTTATCCACTAACTTAAGCTGACGAATGAAAAGTGTCTGGCAGCAAGCAAGGGCCATAATGAAAGCTGGCGATAATAGACGCGACGCATGGGTTCCCTCTATAGCTTCCTGTGCATCCTGCCGTCGCAGTCAAGGTCTCCCGGCCGAACGAACACCTCCTGCGCTTTCCCTCGTTACCTACCGCGTGCGCTTCGCTCCACCTCGCTCCAAAGTCATTGCTGCCTTCGCCCATGAAGAAGAGTTGCCATCGCTCAATTTTTTTCGCGTCGTCTCCCGCCATTGAAACACTGCAACAATCGACCTAAATAGGCACACCTTTCAACTCGTAGATGACTTCGACATGAAGAGCTTCCTGACATTACTGCTCCCACTAAACGTAAGGCCAATATGCTGCACACACCTCGCAGTCACACTCGCAGGGATGTCTATATATATAGAGTTTATGGGGTCATCGTTACCACTTATCTGGTGTCCATGACAGCCTCAATACAATTCCATGCTTACCGGGTGAGTTTGAAAGAAGTGGTTGAAAAAAGCAGGTAGAATACAATTTGATACAGATAGCCAAGAAGGTAGCACATGAAGAGAAAGGAAAAGAAGGAGAGGAGGTAGCACCATCGAATTTCGACCGCCGCGGAGGAAGTGTAGATGAGAGAATTGCCAGGAAGAGGAAGGAGTTTAAGTAGTCGCCGGGAGGGCTCTGTGAATGAAAAAACAATTAGACAGCCTGAAAAACTTTACATGCAGACAGCCATTTGTTTTTGCTAGAGTTTGGTGCCC
This sequence comes from Amblyomma americanum, assembly GCF_052857255.1. Taxonomy (NCBI): domain Eukaryota; kingdom Metazoa; phylum Arthropoda; class Arachnida; order Ixodida; family Ixodidae; genus Amblyomma; species Amblyomma americanum. The sequence goes on along the minus strand of NC_135506.1, from coordinate 101,220,008 downwards.
ATCCTCTTCCTGGCACTTTATTCTCTCTAAGCTTAGCTACACTCCTTTGCAATTCGAAGTTCCAAGGTCAGCGTATTTTACTCACTCTAAAAAGAAGGAAAAATATTTGTCCCTCTACAGAAAGCTTTCTCTCTCAACTTATCTTGCTTAGTGGGCGTCGCACTGTCCCGGACTTTAAAGGTCTAAGACTGCCGGGGCACGAGCTTTGTAAAAGTCTCGTACTCGTGCTCAGTGCATTTCAAAAGTACCGCAGCCTTTGCTATTTTTGTTCTCCTCGAACTTCAATCGTCGGAATTCCTACGTGTCTCGGCTGCACACACAGACTCTGCTCATGCGCGATGGTGTGTGCGCTGAATATTAACTGATGTCACAGGTTAACGAAATCGCGAGATGCAAGGTTAATCCTACGTCTCCAGCTACGGGGCTTATCGCCGCGTGCGCTTTTCATAAAGAGGCACACGGAACGCGTAATTTGTTACCAATTACACGCACGAGTGAACCGTAAGGGAGCGTAACTCAAAATTACTGCAGCCGTTGAAGGTGCAGGGCAGTTTCGTTAGAGAACGAGCTGAGGTTTAATGACGCAGAAGCGAAGATGTGTAAGAGGATTATTGGTAATTCGAGACAAATGGCGATACGTTCATGCGTTGCGCCGGTACTTTTTCCAGCAGCCTTTGAAAAGCGCAGCAAACGTTTTCCACGATAATGTTACGCCGATTTGTGTAGATTTCAGTGTGCCGAGTTATGCGTAGTTATGCGCAGTGTGCAGCGCTTTAGTTTCGCGCTCTGCAATCACTTTACATTGCTGGTTCGCGCAATGCGAATTATTAGCTAGATATTGTCGGCACGATTCGCAGCAGCTTTTTGTGTGTTTTTAGTACAGAATTGCACTCCAGGGCTTGAAAGGCAAGTTTTCGCTGTACTTTTTTTAGCACCATTCGTCATGTCCGCGTGAGCTTGGGAGAAGAAGACGAAGAGGACGAAGCAGTAGTATACGACGAAGAAGATAGCCCGGATAGCGTACATAAGCTTCCGTAAGTCGAAAATGTTAAGAACACCAGAGGAATTAGCGATGCAATCAGTCACCAATCCTACGACATCAAAATCTTTCCAAATTCATTCCTCACCTTGATGATTACCAAACCTTGATTTATGTACCGTTTGAGCTAAGTCTGGGCGAATTTTCCTTCTGCTCGGGTCTGCACCAAATTTGGCCCATCCCCTACAGTGGGTATGTGCCATTCCTTTAGAGCCAACAACAACAATAGCAACAAGCAGTCCCAAGCGCCTTCGGAGGGAATGCATTTGATACAGCAGTAGCGCACAGCGTCTCGCGGGTGGATCTGGAAGCACCTCTTTTATTATCTAACTCAATGCATGTTGAAAGCCGAGTTCCCACACAAGGCGCTACTGTACAGTTACCTTTGTAGAGGGTAGCGAGAAAGTCGAAGGGAGGAACGCGGAACAATGTCTTTCGCTCACTAGCTTACAGGTGGCGCTTCGGCCATTTAATTCTTGCTGTGTCGAAAAATACGACACAGCTGGTCCCAAAATACAACAGAAATTTTTGTCGTCCTGTCGTTCCGGCAGATTTTTCTGCAGTATTGCGAAGTAATCTTTGGTTGCGACAGAACTGGCTCTGTCGTTACGACAGGAGACTGCTCGATACTACACGAAATCTTGTTGACACTACAGGAATTTCTGCCGTCAGGTCCGAAAATACTGCAAGGAAATGTGTTGTGACAACATAAAATTTTCAGCTCTGCTTTTCAATGAGGTTATAATGCAGCCGTGAACTATCTGGCCGAATTTAAACGCGAACTCGCAAATGCCGATTTATCTACTGAACAGCGACATATTGCATTGCAGCCGCTTTATGAATATGTAGTTCGCGGGACCCTATAATAAAAATTAAGAATTACGCCAGTTGTATACTATAGCTGAAAGTTGAAAGGTAAACTACTTTGTTCGGTTCACAGGCGCTGTTCGCGTTTAATTCCTGCCTGATAGTACATCTGCGTGTCGAAGCAGGCGCAACCTCTACACCCGAAGCACCTGGGGTTCAGGTATAACGAAGGTAATGTGAATGCATCTAGGACAGACGTTAGTAAGACACAGTTGGAGGATTGGTGGCTTACGAGAAAGGTAGGCACGTAGAGGCACATGTATGGTATAGCGTAAAAGTCAATACAATTTGTATTTAAACGGCTGTATTTCTAGATAGTAAATTTTAAGTTTGAAAAAGAATGGTTAAGTACATATGCAAAGAGAAAAGAACCCGAGCACGGTGACACTCGCTACCATCCCGCTTCAAAGGTGATGTTCGTATTATGCGTCCATTCATTCATGACAAAATGATGATGCGTTTGTGTCGGCCTGGCACTCACCAAATTTCACCCATTCTCGCCAGGTATTTTACATCGATATATTTATGGGGTGGTTCTCTCAGGGGCAAGAGGCGTCGACTTCGCCGTCGTATGTCGTAATAAAAAAACTCAGCAATTTACCGGCTGGCTATTAAGAATGTCATCTAAAGGAGGAATGTTGCCTAAAATAAACGAGCTGTCTAGACAATGTACCACTTGTAGCCACGTCGTCCAGCTGCACTGTCTTTCCTTGACCAAAGGCGAGGGGGGGGGGGGGGGCGGAGGGCAGCGAAATGCCTAGAAGATATTAACGAATTCCGTCGCGTTACTCACTAACTCTTTTATTTCACTTCTTAAAAACGCTTGTTTCAGTGTCAGCCTGACAAGCTTTACAATACCAGTTAGAATCAACCAGAAGTTCGAATTAAGCGAGTTTGAGTTAATGAGATTCCTCTGGTTAGGAAGCAATCGCCGCTACACCTGGTTTTGTTCTGTCATGCATTCTGTGGGATTTCATTCGCGATTCGGAAATGCAAGACAATAAATACTAAGCAAACGGCCGCATTTAATGCAGTGTTTCACAGCCAGTACAATAGTCGTGATGACAAGTGACGATCTCACAGCCGTGGGGAAATTTATTGAACTTTGCTAAAAGCTACGAGCACTCCAAAATGCTTCCTTTGCTGTCCAAAATGCTTCCTTTCCAAAACCTCTTCTAGCTTTGTGTTATAGGCCGTTTCTCATCCACAAGCGCATGGTAGCCAATTGTTTATGATATTTTCTTCCTTGGGAGATATTACGGCCACTTCAGCTGCCACTTGGCTTTTATTCTCGGACAGATCGCGAACAGAATGAATTTATTGACAAAGCCGCTTATTATACCAGGTGTTTGAGGGCAGACTTTGAAAATTTTTCAGAAATATGCTTTTTGGGGTAAAAATATGCTTTTTGCGGCATAGCATCACCAGTGTTGGCGGACGCCGGAAAGCCGGTGAATCATTTTAAGCAGTAAGCTGGGTAACTAATTTTTAATAATTAACATTTTAACTATCAAATTTAAACGCCTAGTTGCAATTAGAGATTTGTAGCATGTTGTCAGTAGTATCCACATCAGTTTTTAGAATTCCGAAAACGCGATTGCCCTTGGTACTGGGGCTGTACAGAATTTCGCTTTTTTGATTCGTTACGTGCACTGGAAAGGCTGCTTTTCCTGCATACTTTTCGAAAGCGCATGTATTTTGGCACGGTGTAGCCAAATTTTGTCGGGCCACAGCGGCGAAGATAATCGGGTTTTTGAAATTCTAAAACTACTATGGTTATTACTAACGACCGGCTACAAATCTCTGATTGCAACCAGTTGCCTAGCTGTGATAGCTAAAAAGTTAATATCAGAAATTAGTTAACCAGCTTACTACTAGAGACAATCCACCGGATTTCCGGTATCCGCCAACACTGGCAATAGTATGCTGCAAAAGCCATATTTATTTCCCAAAAGCCTATTTTTGAAAATGTTTGAAAATTTTTGAATATCTTCTGTAAAACACCTGGTATACAGAAGCACATACATTGGCGCACCCTAGCGCGTTGAAATGAGGAGTGTGTTCGCTTGAAACAACAGACATTTTATGCTTCTGAAAAGAAGATACAGCACTAGCAGTCGCTACTAACTATCTCAAACTCGTATGGCAACTTTCCAGTTTCAACGTACCTCAGCACCGAAACAGGCATGCTTGCCAGGTTCGCCTTTGGTGCATTCAAGGTACAGCGCGTAAGGTATAAAAAGGAAGCATCGGTTCTTCTTTTAATGCCGAAGAGAATTGAAAAGAGCAAAACGTTACTCGAGGCGTCGTAACATTGTGCACACAGTGCTACAGCGAAGCCGGCCGCCAATTATTTAAAATACCTTTTTCGAAGTTTGCAGATTACCTTTGCCGCGTAGTAGTGTGAGTAGGAACGGATGTCAGAAAACGCGCATTCTCTAGTGAGTCAGTTAATTAAATTCTGTTAGTTAATCTTTTAACTATTTCCGTTAAGCGGCTGCTAAGATTTAGCTGCGCGTTAGGGATAGTCATATCGGTTTTTAGAACTTCGAAAACTAGATTATGCTGGGCGGTGTGAGGGAACAAATACAGGCCATCTTGCCGCGTCAGACAGACTGCGGGGCTGCACAGTGCATGCGTCCGAACCGCCCAGTACGCGTCACTCGGTAGCGGACGTCTGTCCCATCGAAGCTGGACGGGAGGTGACAGGGATGGTCACATGACTCCTCCAACCACAAACAGCCGAAGTTCAATACGAAGCTTTTGCAGCAGCGCCTACCATAACAGCTACTCAGGCTCTCGCTGTGTTGCATTAGAACCTAAAAACGCATTTATTGAATTATATCAACGCAGTATATAATGCAACGGAAGAGAAAGCTGGGCGATTTGGAGGCTGTGTCCTGTGTCTTATTACTCCGCCTGCGCCTTTGTTAGTAGTGAACTGTAACAAGGAAAACATGCGGGAGAGTTGGTATGAGTCGAATATATTTGGACTGTACTTCTTTGTAGTGCGAGGTGTTGATAAAATATCTAGTCTGATCGACCGTTCCCTATTGTATTAATTGATCCAATTATGCGGTGCGTTGACTGCCAGGAGTAATGGAAATAAAAACTCACACCTCCACACTATCTCGGAAAGTGGGCAAGCCCTCTTACGCTGAGCAAGAGTAAAAGCTATATTTGTTTTTGTTTATTTATCATAGTGTTACGCACCGCACAAAGATGTGGAAATGTGGAGAACTGAAAAAAATATTTTGAGCGGTGCCAACTAATGTCAACTGCAGCTGTTTATCGTTGACAGCAAACGCAAAAGAAAATTGTTTGTTAAACACGCCAAAATATTTTTGGAAGGTAGGTAACAAATACCGGTGATCGTCTTAAGGTGATAACCGCTATTAAACCGCGTTCAGCAACGATGCCACAAGATATAACACAGGAGAAAGAAAACGCAGTCATTCTTGCCGTAACTCTGCAGTCCGTCCAAGTTGGTACTCATTAGTCTCGGACACAGTCTTCACGGTTCATCAGGCGCCGTCTTCTGTGACGGCACGCTTACAAGTCAGTCATTTCCTTGTGGCGACACCGATTTTTCCCCGCTACGCTTCCTGACCATGCTGTGCTTGTACGCATATAGTCGGTGCACTCGACGCACTAGTGTCGAGGAAGGTTCCAGTTAACTGAACACAAAAATTTTCTCGGGAAAATGCCCGTACGACTTCAGCAGGCCTGCAGTGGCTTACTGAGCACACGCGTTTCAGTGATTAAGCGGTAGATCATCCGATCGATCGATCAATCGGTGCTGTCATAGTAAAACAACGCAGGAATATGCAGCGGCGTCTGAGAATTGGTTTGGTTTTATGGGGGTTTAACGTCCCAAAGCGACTCAGGCTACGAGGGAAGCCGTAGTGAAGGGCTCCGGAAACTTCGACCACCTGGGGTTCTTTAACGTGCACTGACATCGCACAGCACACGGGCCTCTAGAATTTCGCCTCCATCGAAATTCGACCGCCGCGGACGGGATCGAACCCGCGTCTTGAGGGCCAGCAGCCCAGCGCCATAACGACTCAGCCACCGCGGCGGCCCTGTCTAAGAATTGCATCTAGGCGAAGGGTGTACATTATGAACAGAAAGGAGTATAAAGAGAGTATGCTGCCATTTAGCGCATCCCCATTTATAAAAAAGGAGTGCGTTATCGATCAATCAATCAATCAATCAATCAATCAATTAATTAATCAATTAATCAATCAATAGCTAAATAAATAAACCCATCAATACACCAATAAGTGAATCGATGGTCTCAGTACAATAGGCTGTACATGGTCTGCTCTCCAAACGTACTTATAGTGATCGAAATTTAGCAATTTATCAATCTCATGCTCATTCGTGTCCCTCACCCTCTGCTTTTTTCGACTATGGAGCGAAAGCATAAGCGTGGTAGTGTGGAGACGTGCCCCTTCTGTGTGAAGAAAATCGGCTGGCAGAGTGCGCTTCGTGCGAGCTCTCAGTTTATTTCCGACATTCAGCGACTCACCGCACTAATTCTCGCACAGAGGGCAAAACGATTGCCTAGAACACGTTCTGGGCGTGTTTCTGGCTGAACACGCGATATCTAGCGATAACATTTGTTTAAAATTGTCTGGATGGAAGCATGTGCAGTTAAACTCATTGGATTTCGTCATCATTTTTGTCTTCCTGGTCGCAGCGGCTTTGGGGGCTGCGGAGCACACAGTTCGGTAGTTCTATAGACAAGTGTTTTGACCTGTGTAAATGCCTGGGCGTGTTGGTGGCGGTTGAATTTTTACGTCAAAACGAGAAACATGACAAGAAGGAAATGCGCTGGACGGGCACTGTTCATGTGTCCTGCGCATAGCTTTCTTTGCTCCGGTCGTGTTTTCTGAAGAATCCAGCTAACTCTTTGTGTGTCGCCAGTACGTCTGGTCTGACCCGCGTGACCCTGCTGAAAATGCTGACAACTAAAAGTACGCACACATGCCACGACGCATAATGCTGCACGAGGTGGCTTCTTGTAGCACCCTTGACGCTTGTGCGTTTGTGACGCACCTAATCTTAGGAACAATGAGAGGTTTCCGCTCACCGACTCACGCGCGGTAGATGTGGAAATCCTTGGGGCACGAAAGCAAACCCACAGTGTTCAATGTGCACTTCACGAAGGCTGTGTCATACTCAGCAATTCTGGACAAAAGTATTTTTGAGTGGGAAACCGTTTATGAAGGCAATTTTTTTATATAATGTAAGATTTCACTATAACAATCAATATTCCCGCAGATCACCCGAAAGCAGTCTTAAGTTTTTTTTCTATTAACGTTTTTTCTGTTGTCAAAAGCGTTCCCCATTGGTTTTCTATGGCAGTCTTGACTGTTCAATGCGATCGATGGAAACACTTTGAAAGAAAGATTTTGCTACATATCACAATAATGGACCATTACGTTCAACATTTCCACAACGGTAGCTTGTAATGTTCCAATTTTAAAAATTTGTGTCCGAGAAAGTTGGGCTTGATTGGTTGAAAGGATCATATCTGGTTGGATAATGGGTCCTCGAGATGCGAGCCCCAGAAAATTAGGACACCGCAACGAAACGAGAAGCTTTACCTCTATTATGTCCTTCATTTTTTGTCCGTTGAAGTGATTTCTCAGTATACATGAACAGTTGAGTTATAGGAAGAACATCTTTGTGCGAACTTAATGCCGCACGAAATGTTCGTAACTTAACCCTGCCTGGGTGTCTGACTGTTGAGAAAGGTAGCGTTGGAAAGAAAGGGACTAAAAAAGAATGACAAACAAGCAATACAGACAAATCCCCATGCACGCTTGCGTCGCGTAACGTTGCAAAACAACGAAGAGATATAATATCGCCAGCGATGACGACAGTTGTGACTGTGAAGAATTTTGCCCTTGCTGCTGTATTTAAAACAGAAAAAAAATGACCAACCCTCGCAGCTGTCACTTCAATGTGTGCAACACTATCTTCGACGGCACTCAAATTCGGTGACACCGTCGATAACGCAAGATGTTTCACAACTTGTGACCCTCAAATGTCCGCCAGGACCCGAGGTATGGGTCCTCAGCCGTTTATCACCGAAACGGCGTAAGGTGAGCACGTGAAGTGAAGTAGGGTTTATTCGCCTGTGTGCTTTCTAGAACACCGTGAAGGACGGGTCAGCGACCGTGTTCTCTGTCTACGTGCTGTGGCCTACGTCGAGCTTTTCGAAAATGGCTGGAAAGCGCGATCGTACGTTTAAATGGTTCGGAAAGTTCATTCAAACTATGACGTCAGAATGTTGGAAACTCAGCGTTCAGGACACTGAAATACGAAATAAGAAAGACGGGCAAAATTGCTGGCTGCCAAATGAAAGATTATTCGAGGAGACAAATGTTAAAATAAAAATAAAAAGTTCAAAATGACGCAAGAAAAATAGGCAAGCAGCAACACTCACTGGGGCATGCATGCGAACCGCGCCCAGGAATTTCAGCCTTTTACTTGGTGAACGCAGAGAAAACATGCTTATACAATGTTCACTGGAACGATTACTTTTTAGGGCTTCAGTTTCTTCTGGCGAATCTATCTCGTCCGTTTCTAACGACGGCAAACTCTTCGAGTTCCGTCTAGCGATAAAACCGCCGAACGATAAAACCACATTTTCTGCAGTCTATGGAATATACTGATAGGTTTCGTCATCGTTGACACTGTTGTAGTGTTAATGCTCATTGAAGTTTGTCCGACACATACTCTTACAAGAGAACGCCACAGGACGGCAAGTTTAGATGGAGGAAAGAACATTCTGGTTACAATGCGTTATCGCAGCCGCGTGCGTTCTGCCTCTTAGCCTGTCATATCACTCTTTTCAACAGTAGTTTCAAGGCGACTCCAAAGCCTCGTTGTCCATTGTTGGGCGCCAGGTCTGGTCGTGAGCTTAAAAAGAAAGGAATACAAAAGTGCTCTCAGTATGTACAGAAATGTCAGCGCGTTGATCTTACGACACCGAGGCATTCGCCGGCTGTACGGTCGTCTCGCAATATTACCGTAATTACGCGGTAACAACCGACAGCATCTCCAGCGCAGCTACGTAAGCGCAAGGTACTTAAGGCCGGCAGTCGTGCGATTTAAGGGCTTGGTCAAGGGTTGAGCAAGCCTCGCAGGAATCACGCAGTAATGCTCGCACGAAACGGAACATCACGTAGAATATGCGCGGAAATAACCCGGCTTGCCGCAGTGGACCACCCTGCTACTTTTCTGTGATCTCTTCCCTCTTTCACTGCTTTTTTGTTGTTGAAAAATCTGAAAAAAGCGATGAAAAATAGGACCAACAAGAAAGGAAGTGTTTGAACAAACTTAGCGAATGCAGCGTCCTTTACTAGCATAGATCGCTGAGAGTCATCATACCACTCTTTGGCGCAGTGGTGCACCGGTTAAGCGATACACCACTGCCCTGCGATGGCATGTGCTGCCTCCAGTGGGGCTTGCGCGACCCAGGTGCTCTTCGCGGGCAACCTTTCGCGCCTAATGATTTATTTAACTGCCACCTGCAGCGGTGGGCAGTTTGCTCACTATCCGGTGGGCAGGTTGCGATGAGGCCGCAAGGTCACGCGACATAGGTGGTCGATCTTCCTCCTAAGCTGCTCTCTTGGGATTTTTCGTGAATTTTTCGCTCAAGGTCAACGACGCCGACGACGCTGACGCCTGATCCTCTGCGACACGCCATAGTGATAAAATTGCAGAGAGAGAGGTGGAGAATTTCTTCGACAACCACTGAATTGGCAAAAAGGAAACAGCTTTTTTTTTCTTTTTCGCGCCTAAGCACCTGAGTCTTAAAAACGATCAAGGAGTGTGGCCTGCGAGTTTCAGTTTCACTGTACTAACGGCCATCCAGGTACAGGCTAGAATCACGTGACCGGGAAATCTCAACGTTGCCAGGTTATTATGCCCCGTATATGGTGCGCAAAGTAATGGCCGGGTATCAGGAGGAGACCCTATAATGGCCAACGTTTTTATATTACTTAAAAACGTTGATAATGGCAGTGAACATGGTTAGAAAGGGTCGTGGAGACGGTGCGCATGGGACTGTGGCCGCTGCTTTTGCTCTAGGGTCAGGGTATTAACTCTATAGTTCTAAACGCAACTTGGCTCACTTGGTCAAGGAGACTAACGCGGATGTCAGAGTTGGGTCCGAATTACGGAAAGATCAAATCAAAAACCTGCCACAAACGGATCCATTAATCTCGCTGCTATTGGTCGATGCGCCCGCCAGACCATGCCGACCAATAAGAGCGGAGTCTTTACGACTCTTTTGTGACTGTTTTGAAACTGTCCTCGTTCCGTAATTCATCCCCTGGGAATGTGCTCCACGGTTGAAAAGACCCCGTGAAGCGAGCGAACAACACCGCCGACGATGTTTGCGTTTTCATGTGATTACGCAAGGGCTTCGCTCGAGTTTACGGTGTATTGTGTCGGGAAGCGCTAACGTGTCGCTTCGGGAAGCCGAGGAATGCGTGCACCTGTGCTTCAGTTGTGCTCTGCTTCAGTCGTTCGTGTCCACGTCGGCGTTCGGTAACAAGGTCGTTCGCGTTCGCAGTATACTAGTTTGTGAAACGCAAAGCACGGGCTTAAATGCTCGCACAGGCAGCTGACATGCAAGCCGCACTCCTGTCTGACGCTGTGACGATGTGTACTGGTCGTTGCCACTCAAAATGAAACGGACGACTAGATTAGCAAAAAAATCAATAAAACCAGTTGCTGAACTAGTTGGTTCATTCTTAATGAAGGTAAAGTTCAACAGTGCAAAAACATGCAGGCAGACAGTGGACGTGGGTGGGCGATGTTCCTGTTCATTGTCTCTGTGTGTTCGTCCTTAACGCTCTGAAGTTTTATATTTATAAAGACGAGCAAAAGTATTGCGCTATGAGGGTTAAGGTCGAGGCTGCTATGAAGTGAACGCTGTTAGTGCAGTCTCTCTGACACGGCCGTGGGTGTCATTATGGAATAGTTGTGGAGTTTCTGTGAACGTTTATCTGAGCTGGTTAGTTGCCATACATAAAAAAATAACCTGCCCAGATACTTAATATTTTCCTCTTGTCAGTGCTGACAAGTGCAGCTGGACATCGACAACCTTCGCCTTATATGAACATTTGCCAAAAGTATGCTGCTGTCAGCGCGCCCGCAGGTTTTGGGTGCCTATGATTCCAACATTTACCGGTGGTAGCAATTAACGATCGTGCCTCTGTCTGCTGCTTTAATTCAGGTTTGTTTCCGTTTTCCTTATTGTTTATTCATGAGCTCATCCGAACAGAGGCTAGTGAAACAATCATAACGAATACAATCGCATGAAATATTAAGAAGGTTATTCGGCAGTATACTACAGGCGACATCGTCGGGTGAATACGATATGCTCCTGAATCTCCCATGCCGCTGTGAAGTCGTAGTAAGTGGTTTTATTAAAATAATAATAGAAAGGAAGGAAAAGATTTTTACCTGCCCGGCATCTGCCATCGATACTGAAGCACCTGAGCTGGGGCAGCGGAAATTCTCCGCCAGGTAGTTACACGCAGTGAATGAACGCTCTGCGAGTTCTACTTTGGACGATTAACAACTGGACGCCCCGTGCTGTGCGCGTGTGTTTTAATACCTCCATCGTGAACTAATCACGCGCACAACCTGGACACATTCCTTACTGGGTAAATAGTTTGTGTATATTACTTCTCCCCCTATCCTCTCTTCCTGTCCCCTCACCTCTTCCATTTCATTTCTCCGCTGTGAAGCGTGAATGCTCAGATTCCCCAGCTGTTTTGTCGACCACTGGAGCAAACTTAGCTCTGTCGCATGAACTGGCTTGTCATACAAGTACGCGTTGTTTGACTTTGGCAGAGTAATCCGATCTTGATGCTTTCGAAACGCGTGAATATCAACCGCAAATGCAGCTTTTGCCATCACTTAATCGACGTGGCTTGCTAGTCGAAACAGTCGACGCCCTCGAAATTGAGACACTTTAACCCCAAGGCCAGTGTAGTCTTCCATTAAGTTAAAATCCACTTTTTAGCATGCGCTATGCTAGCATCTAGTTCTTTCTATAGTCAGATACAATTCAAGAACGTAAAAGCAAATTCCCCTCAAAGAACGCCGTTCAGCCAATGGTGTCAACCGGTTGACGTGATGTAGCTGATTATTAATTGAAACTATGGTCCATCCCCTGACACGTGAAAGCTCCCGCGGTGTGAGGCTAGCGAATACAAGTGGATTAGGCACGGCGTCATGCTGGTCACTCGACGCCGCTGACTGGAGGTCCCTCCATGAGGGGCGTTCGCTGCTTTGTTCTTGAGTTGTATCCTACATTGGTTCTACTTTCTCCCTGCAACTTTATGTTGAGATCAAATCAAATCAAATTTAATTCCGCAACAAAAAGTTCACGCCCGTTATCCAGCCTACATACAGGAAAAACGTACGTGATGTTTGTGTTTGGCAAACGCGCAAATGAGCATAGCATCTACGTACTTCGACCTTGGGACAAAGAGCAAACATGCAGTCAAAAGATAACCTTTGGTGCCCGGAGTATGTTCAAGAAGAGTACAGAGGACTGCTTATCTCTAAGCTCTATAAAACTCAGCCGCCTTAAGATCATAACCGCTCACTACTTGCAGATCTGACTCGGCGTGGCACGAGTGCCTACGCTGAAAGGGAACACCATCCGTACTCTTTATGCACTATCGGTTTTTGAGCTCGTCGCACGCACAGTGATGATTCCCTGAGGCGTTGTTTATCAGCGGGTTCAGAGTAAGCTTCACTCAAGGCAGTCAGCCGCCTTAAGATCATAACCGCTCACTACTTGCAGATCTGACTCGGCGTGGCACGAGTGCCTACGCTGAAAGGGAACACCATCCGTACTCTTTATGCACTATCGGTTTTTGAGCTCGTCGCACGCACAGTGATGATTCCCTGAGGCGTTGTTTATCAGCGGGTTCAGAGTAAGCTTCACTCAAGGCAGTCCGTTCTTGAATAGAAAAAGAAAAACAGGAAACGAGGTAAAGGTGAGCAATCTAAATAAATACACGGACTTCACGTAATACTGTACCGTTCCGTTATCTACCTAACCGGTGTGTTGCATGGAAAATTGTCACACCCATCAGCCTTGCGACCTGCAGGTCGCACTGACTGTAACCAGTTGGAGTTAGGCCAGGGACAGTAAACATGGATAACCACAAGGAATACGTTACACAATTTACAAGGGGGAGGGGGGTTAAGTGCACTTTATCGCCGTTTTGCATGCTATCACGTCCTTATCGCTGGAAGCCCGCACGTCTCAGACCTTTTTTCCTCAGCGTCTACCTGCGGTTGCTGCTGCTGCTGCTGCTTGACCGATGCCCGCTGCGCACTGCTTCGTGCGATGCTCGTGTTTTTGGAGACCTCTCGTCGTCTCCGCCGAGCTGATACGGGCGGCTCTCTCACTCGAACGCCGGAACGCGCCAAGAAAAGAGGCGGCGAGCAAAAAGAAAACCCTTCGCGATATGGCGCAAGGAGCCACCGCGCAGTGGGGTCGCTGGCTGCATCGCCCCACTTCCTTTCATTCTGCCGACAAGCCGGTCGCTGCCGACACCGACGTCGGTCTCACGACCAGCGTAGTGCGATCACGACCGTCGACACGTCTGTTGCCGTGCAGCTATCCGCTGGTTGGCACCACTGTCCTCGGCTTGCAGAAGATCTTCGAGGATCCGAGAAGTCCGGCGAGTCTATTGGTTTGTCGCGTCAGGGACAACGGAGTATTCGCGCTGTCTCTCCAGGCTCACGTGCGGCGGTAGCGGTCCTCCTGAAACCGGAGGTCGTACCATTGGTGAGTCACTATTCACCGTCACCTTGACGTCTGGTCAGGACGACGGAGTTTGCAGACGTATCTTCAGGCTCAGACACAGGTTCTACCGTCTGCTCATCATCTAACCTTTAGGAGCATCTGGCTGTGCTAGAGAAAAAAGGACGCCTTGGCAATTCCTGGGGGAGTTCAGGAGAGACCCCGGTGTGTACCTCAGATCCAAGGTGTGTTGAAGCACAACGTCAAGTCAGCGAACTACGAACACATACGACCAGGAAACTCTGTGCAAGTGATTCTTAAGTTGGTGTCAGGGGTCCATTGAAGAAAACTATCAATTTTTGCAGCTGCCGCCTTCTACAAACGTCATAAGATTCTGCTACAAAGCTAAACGCCGATGTGCAACGAGTCCTGAATCAGAGTGCAAAGAACTAAGTCGTGCGTGGTGCTTAGTAGCCACCCTTTTTGTTTGAACTGGAACTGACAGCACACACTTAGCCGCAGGCGGGACAATGCCCCGGCGTTGTCAGCTCAAGCACGCCACCTAACAGAAGATACTCGAATGAATGGCTGGGAAAAAAATTACCACATCAGTCGTTCATCAACGTATAGCGTATTCCAGCGCAGTTCTCTGCTGAACAAGCTGCCGTGGTCAATCAAACGACGTGGGAAGTTTCTTCCAAACCGGATCTGCGTCCTTTAATACAGCTGTAGTCAGTTTTAACGTCGTTCAATCTGAATCTTTCTTCGACGAGTTGCGAATTTGCATCAAGACAGTCGGAAGACATTTGCTAGCAAACCCACATTTTCCTGGAGTGGCTTACAAGTTTGAGCTAGAGGTACGCTGTCAGGATGGAAGTAGCTTGCAGACGTGCATTGACCGCTGCTACGACTGGGAACCTCTGGAACACCGTATCGTAATATAAGATATTACAATTTAGTTCCCGCAGTTGGCACCAAAAAGCAAAGAAGCGATTACAAGTGGACACCGCGCAGCGGTGTGAGGCATCATCGCTGGGTCAAGGAGCGAGTTCACAGAACGAAAACTTTCGCTTGCTGCTCTGTCCGCGTGGGTAAAACCCACCGAGCAAGCTTCTGCTGTTAACAAAAAAAAAAGGTAGTGTTGAAAAATTTTGGAGCGACGTGAAATCCGTTGCAGGCCAGCGACTATACCTCCCACCACCACTTTCCTCACATTGCGAAGCCATCTCGCATTATCCTCATAACCACTTCGACGACCACCAAAGAAGCTGGGCACGCTAGAAGCGAACCGAAGAAATACGCAACCAGAGCGCTTTCATCGATCATACCTCTGCATCTCGATGAAAGATTAAGCGAACTTCGCAAACAACACAGTTGCGCCACAAGGCTCGTAAAATTCAAAGTTCGCCCACCCGTTTGGCGTGCTACCAAGCTCGAACGGGGCCAGAAAAAGAGTCTGAGACTGATCGAACGTTAGAGGGAAGGGGGCGTGCCTCATCACAGCTGCGGCGAACCGACCTCACCCGCCCTGTAGCAACGCTGTGGGAAAGCCGAGACCCTTAACAACTGCTCTACCATCATCTCTGCTCTCTCTCTTTTGGCTGAGTTTTTTTTTTTGTCGCGTGTGTTGTGTTTCTTGTTACTGAGGCCTCTTCGCCACCTGCACGCGGCCTCCCCGCTCCAGCTGCGAGTCATGAACACTGGTCCCGAGGCGGACGCTCGATTGCTGCGCGTCTTGGACGAGCTCCGAGCGAGTGAGCCGTTTTTAGGAAGCGGTGAGTGACGTTCACAAAAGCGCGTGACCGGCGATTCTCGCAAGTGCTCGCACTGCGACATTTTGCTAGCTCTCTTCAGATACGTTAGGTAAATCAGGTCTGGCCTCGCACAGCCGCGCAATTATGTTGCACAATTCCGGGGAACTTTATAAATATAGATTTCGCTCTCTGCGCGCCTACAATGTCAACGTATGTGTATGAGGGTGGCTTGCACAAGGAGATTGCAGACTTCCGCGTGCGAATCAGAATCAAGGACGCGCTGGAATAGTAGACCAACGTGTATTCTTCCTTTCTTTCTTTCTTTCTTTCTTTCTTTCTTTCTTTCTTTCTTCTTTCTTTCTTTCTTTCTTTCTTTCTTTCTTTCTTTCTTTCTTTCTTTCCTTCTTTCTTTCTTTCTTCCTTTCTTTCTTTCTTTCTTCTTTCTTTCTTTCTTCCTTTCTTTCTTTCTTTTTCTTTCTTTCTTTCTTTCTTTCTTTCTTTCTTTCTTTCTTCCTTTCTTTCTTTTTTTTCGCGTCCTTGCTTCATTTTTTATTCCAACACCGAGCGCGTCCATGCAAATTTTTTGAACTTTGCGTGCGAACGTATCTCAACGGCGAAATGATATTACGAAATTAACCCGATGCAAATTTCCAGTACGGATTTTAAAAACAGCTTTTGATATAGGCCCTTCAACTCAATGCCGCATGCGTATGCTTATGCTTGAGTGGTTAGCTTCATAATAGAAGGCCACTTTGTTGAAGCAAGCACTGTGGCGTTCATGCCATCACAGATGTACTACTATTCTTATGCTGCTCTTTCGTATATATTTATATTGTTGGGGAAAAAGACGGGAAAGGTATAAGCACGGAGTCGGCGCTTAGTTACCTTTTTATCTTTACACATTTCTAATGAGCT
Organism: Amblyomma americanum; assembly: GCF_052857255.1. Lineage (NCBI taxonomy): Eukaryota > Metazoa > Arthropoda > Arachnida > Ixodida > Ixodidae > Amblyomma > Amblyomma americanum. The sequence goes on along the minus strand of NC_135506.1, from coordinate 101,203,639 downwards.
AGGAGGAAAATGCACTCTTGGAATAACAGCCTTCGCGGCTGTGTGCAGCTCTCTGAGTTGCCTTTTAAGCTACAAACATTGCATTTTGCCTCCCCGCTGGCAGCGGTGCAAGTGCAGCTTCTTTCTCAATGTTTTATCCGGAATACTGCCTAGATAACTATGAGCACGGTGCACACAAAGTGAACAGGGGGGGGGAGTAAAACCTCAGGGTGCTTGCCAACGTTTCGACAAGGGGATTTGTTTTCGTCTGGGCAAATCGTTAATCATTGGCGGGGTTTCAGTAGGGCCTTCACTCCGAGGAGTGAAGATGTTAGCCCATGCGTTAGAACTTCATGCCCTGTCTGCTGTAACTTCTCACCACTCATTCACACCTTGCAACAGCGTCGCTTCATCGTATAGTTAAATTTTCTTTCAGATTCGTTTTACTGTCGCCGCTCCAGAGCAACTATGGAGCGGAAACAGGTTAACATGGGCGCCCATGCATCGGCTAGTGGTGTGCCATTAGTACAAAACGTTTTCTGACACGCATCATGTTCTACTATCGAGAAGGATCTGAAAATTTGTGTGCGTGCAATTGGAACCCCCTATTTCAGATAAATAACATGAGTGGCTTTAAAAACCTAACAAATTCACGCCCACCGAAAACTTCCAAGCTCACGAAATTTCAGCTGTACATCCTGAAGAACAAGCACGTTTATGCCAAAATAATTTATTTACCATTAAATCTGTTCCCACGAGAAACAAAAATAGCTACTGTGTTCTTTTATAAAACATTCAATCTCGTAAGGGACTAAAAAAGTTACAGAACCAGAAAGAACTTTCTAAGCGCACCGTAGAACTTCGGGACGACCATTTTTATTTGTGGCTTTTGGAACGAAATATCCGTATCATTATGTTCTGTTGGGGTTTAAGACGTAGCCGGCATCACTGACTTCTGAGAAACGGGTCGAGACGCTCCGAAAAAAATTTGAAAAGTTGCGTGCACAATCGTAGATGCTGTGTAGCAAAGGAATAGTGCCCCTGGTCTTTTACAGGGCAGACGCTTTTACGAAGCTAATTGTAAATGAGAAGAGAGAATAAGACCCCATTTGTACTCTTTAACTCTGAAGCGCAACCACACGAACGAAATTACTGCGGCTATCTATGCTCGCCGCGTATTTTCTTCCCCTGTCCTCTCCCCACTTGAACCCGTCGTCCTTGTGGAGTATTCCAAGCTACAGTTAGGTGCGCTATCCGAACCCTTAGTCGCTCCTTGCAGAAAGGAGCCGGAAACTTTTTAGCCCTTTCAAAAAGCGCATGTTATTTCGATTAATCGCAAATATTTTCGCAGCTAAATAGCACATTAACAGCTGAAGAAACTCGATTTGTTGGCGCACGTTAAAGATCCCTAGGTGGTCGAAATTATTCCGGAGCACTCCACTGCGGCACCTCTTTCTTCCTTTCTTCTTTCACCCCCTCCTTCATCCCTTCCCTTACGGCGCGGTTCAGGTGTCCAACGATATATGAGACAGATATTGCACCATTTCCTTTCCCCCCAAACCAATTATTATTATTATTATTATTATTATTATTATTATTATTATTATTATCATTATTATTATTATTGACTTTGCAACGCGAAGCACCGTCTAGTAATTTCCGGCCAGTATGTAAGCAACTGTTGCAAAGCCCCAAAATGATCGGAAAATGTGACGCAAAAATGTCAAATTTGCCAAATATTTACCCGAGGGATCAAGAATTAGTTTTTGTTCCAAAATATGCGGCGGCTGCGTTTTCATGGAGAAAAACGCTAAGGCGCCCGTGTGCTGTGCGATGTCAGTGCACGTTAAAGATCCACAGGTGGTCGAAATTATTCCGGAGCCCTCCACTACGGCACCTCTTCCTTCCTTTCTTCTTTCACTCCCTCCTTTATCCCTTACCTTACGGCGCTGTTCAGGCGTCCAACGATATATGAGACAGATACTGCGCCATTTCCTTTCCCCAAAAAACCAATTATTATTATTATTATTCCAAACGATGCGTATGAAGCAAGAGACACCCCCAAAGGATCTTTCGACTGGTGACAACATCTATCTGCATGAAAATGGCGACAGAAGTTCTGCCGAGCTCACTGCAATGGAGAATATGTATTGGGAATGCGGTCGTTAGCTGACAAAAAAGGCCTGCGATTTGCAATGTACGAAGAGTTACCCCTTCGAATAAAATAAATAAATACCTCATACTTAGCAATTCTGGACAAAAGCATTTTTTAACCGGAAAAAGTTCATGAACGCAATTTTTTCATATATTGTAAGATTTATCGATGACAATCACTATATCCGCAGATATCACGCCAACAGGCTTGCATTTTTTTTACTATTAACGTTTTTGCGATCGCCAACAGCATTCCTCACTGGTTTTGTGTGGCAGTTTTAATTGCTTCATGCCTAACTGCTTCAAAGAAAGATTTTTGGTACACATCACAGTAATGGACCATTACCATCAATATTTCCATAAAGTAGCTTAAAATTTTCCAGTATTCGAAATTTTTGTCCGAGAACGTTGGACACGGCTAGGTGAACATTAGGGTGAATATAGAGTGAATATAGAAGGTCTTCACAAATGCGTACAACGCATTTGTGTTCCGGTCCGTGATGTCAGGGCACACCTGATTGCTGGCAAGTTGCCCACTACCCTGCGGTACCTCCAGGTCTACGCTGCAAATGAGATGATTGGAAGCAAAAGGCCTAGCTTACATTGGGCTATACTGACTGCAAGTGCTCTTGTGTAGCCACACCTGGATAATTAATTGCGGCCGATCATTTGTGGCGCAATTCTGTTACCTGGTCTTGAGAATGCTAGCGCCTCCTTCCCATTACAAGGACTTGATATTCGGCCTGGATGCACATGCCCAGGTGGAGGGTTCTGGGAGCACGCATACAGTGTACAAAGAACGCAAACAGGCGCTCATTCTCCGCCCTTTTTACTGAGTTGGTTTTCCTCTTTCTTCAACACTTACGCTACCAAGCATCTCCTTTCCATTTCAGCAGAGGGCCAATATGTTCAGGGTTGGTGGGACGTTTCAGGCCACAGGGTGCGCTTTTAAGCATTATAGACGGGCACTTAGGAACCCTGTAAATCTACCAAGTTATCAGAGGTGAGAAGGATGCTTCTCCTACACCGTACAGATATAACGAGCTTCGGGGGTGTACAAAATGCGCCTCTGAATGGATCGAAAGCAGACCCTGCGGCCTAGGAACTTTTGACCAACCCTGTACTTAAGGAAGCAATGTATGACTCAACTGATTATTTCGTACATTCACACGCTCTCTGCATACGTTTGCTTAATCTCGTTAGTAAACGGATCGTATCGTTTTCTGTTCTCTTTTTAATGCAGCAGCCACACCAAAGGCCCAGTCCGTGTGCGGGGACCTACCGTCGAAGCCACCTGTAAGCAGTGAGAAAGAGCACGATGCTAACCAGACGCCATCCACCGGAACGAACGCATTGGCGCCCACGAGTCAGGCACAGGCCGGGACCAAAGACAGATCCTTCCTTCCTGTGCTGCTGGCTGCTTGCATCGCCTCCTTGGGGGGCATCCTTTTCGGCTACGACTCTGGTGAGTCCTCCTGGCTAAGCCATCGCTCTCGTGACGCCACGCTCGGCGGCTTAGTAATCAGCGAATAATCATTCCTTCGTTATAACCAATATTTTGTTATAATCAGTTTCATTATAACGAGGTTCGACTGTATACCGTTAATGAGCTGCTACCAATGTCATTTTTTAAATGCGAGAACCTTGCATGAGCTATTAGCCACGAAACCCGGCGTTGTTTTCGGCGTCCAGGAAAAGTGGTTTATAAAACCTCCCAATGACGTCATCAGAAAAGAGAATTTCTTCCGAAGGTGCGGGGAATTGAACCAAGGGCCTTCAGTTTGCGAGGCGAGCACGCAGCCCATAGGGCACAAAACCGCTTCGATTGTTGGCGAATGAACCTGAACCTAGCGTATGCGTTGCCTTACGACTATATGCGAATGAGTAGGTGTGTCATTAGGAAGGAGGGAAAAATATAATTTAAAAAAATTAATGCTTTCGCCTTCAAAACACGTAAGTAGTCTTAAATGCCCTTAGACTTGCAAGTTCTTTGCAAGGATTCTATATATTACACACACTATGGGTAGAGCACCATACGCGAAATTCGGGGTTTGTGGGTTCATATGTTGTGAACGTTATGTTTCGTGGAAAGACGGTTTTCCGTGCGTCGACCTCTGAGACCGATTCCCCGCTTTGCGGAAACATTCGGACTTATTTATTACCGTCTGTGCCCTTCGAGGAGGGCGCCCCGCGTCCCCCTGCGCCACGCAAGGCCGCTCTCCCTGGAGAGCATCTCTCAACGCCGGAGTCCCCGAGTGGCGAGAGGGGAGGTGTCTGGCGGCTCAGACCGTGGGAGCGACGAGACAACGGCGAAAGCGTCAGTAGCAAAACGAACCTTGTACGCATCGAACCTGTTTGTAAGCTGTCTCTTTTACCCAGTATTAAATTCAGTTGTTCTTCGTTCATCGGTTGCTTACTCTTCAACGACCGTCAACGTATTCACGACATTTTATACAAAAGTTTTGGTGCCGAAACCCGGGACGGGAAGTGAAGAGACGAAATTGCGAACAACGAACCGTGGATATTCGCCTTATTGTGGCCTGTCATCTCAACAGATCCAACGCTGCTACATGAAGTCGTCTCATCCTTTGGTTATTTGAAGCAATTCCGGTGATCCACAACGGTACTGGTACAACGATGGAGCACATCTGCAAGAAGCGAAAGGTATTGCGCACTCAAGTAACGAAGCTTATCAAGGAATGCCTCGAGCGTCTAGATCGGCTAACTCAGAGCGATGCTAGTGTCTTGCACGCTCGACTAATGTCTCTCCATGCTGAGCTCAACGCTGTGAACAGTCGTTTCGAGGAGATACTGGATGATGATCAGGCCGAGACGGAATACGAGCAGATTTTCGAATACAACGATCGCATCGTAACCGTCTTGGCAAAGCTGCAACAGTGTATCTCCAACCCGACTGGAAACCCACCAACGACTCAGCACGAGAATAACGCCGCTCAGGCCACAACGACCTCCAAGATTAGGCTCAAACTGCCAAGGCTGGAGCTCACGAGATTCAGCGGACGGCGACACGACTGGCAGCCCTTCTGGGAAGTGTTCGAACAAGTAGTCGACAAGAACGAAGAACTGTCATCTGTCGACAAGTTCCACTACCTGAGGGCATCGGTCACAGGTGACGCCGCTGCTGCACTCGCCGGACTTCCACCAACCGCACGGTGCTACAGCGACGCCGTAGAGCTCCTCAAGAAGCGCTTCGGCAACGAAGAGCTCCTAATCCAAGAGCATATGAAGAAGCTGATTGATATACAGCCAGTTCGCTCTTCGGACGACGTACGCGGACTTCGTCGCCTGTACGATACTCTGGCTGCGCACATCAAGGGCTTGGAGACACTGGGTCAAAGGCATGACTCCTACAGCTCACTGCTCATGCCGATTGTGCAACGAGCTTTACCAACGGACATCCTTCTCGACTACAGCCGTCAATGCCTCATCGCGACAACTAGCTCCTCGGACGAGGACGAGGAATCAACGACCGACGACGCTTCGGAAAGCTCTAACGACACTAAAAAAGGTACTGTGACGTCCTTTTCACGCCTTATTGCTTTCCTGAGGGTCGAAGTGGAAAGTCGAGAAAATCTGGCTGCATTAAGGAACATGGATATAACTAAAAGCGCTAATGACAGTCGAAAGGAGAAAACGAAGCCGCCTTCCAAAAAGATGAATAAGACTTTTTCGACCGCTGCAGCCCTGCACCAAAATATAACGAAGGAAGGCTGTTTCTTCTGCAAGGCTGAGGAGCATCAGACGCATGAATGCGATGCACAGAAAAGCATAGACGAAAAGAAACAACTTCTACAAGCGGCAGGAAGATGCTTTAAATGTACACGAAAAGGGCATCGTTCAAGAAATTGTAATGTGTACATGAAATGCATGAAGTGCGGGAAGAGACACGCTACCTCAACATGTGACCCTTCCTACTTGGTAGCTCGCAAAAGAGAAGCAGCTAATGGAGTCACAAACGCACAGGTTAGCCTTGAAACGTCGACAACAGGATCCGAATCCGCTCCCATGAGGACCGTCTTACTGCAAACGGCGGCAGTTAACTGTGGTGGCCAAAAAACCTGGACGCAACTGCGAGTCCTTTTCGATGGCGGAAGCCAACGCTCGTACATCACATCGGAAGCGTCGAAAAGAATAGGATGCAGACTTCTCGGAGAAGAAATGCTGACCGTGGGGGTCTTTGGCGGTCACCAAGAAGAAAAATTATTCAGGCGAGTTATGGTCAAGGTGAAAACTAAAAAGGGGAAAACTTGCGAACTGGAGGTTCTGGAGACAGACGTAATTTGCGATCAGTATATCCCAACCCCACCCGTGACACTGACGGACAGGCTGAGAATACTCGGCTACGAACCCGCCGATTTTACCAACGACGGAGGGCCTAGAAACATTGGGCTTTTAATAGGTTCCGATCACATTTGGGAGCTAACGACCGGCCGATCCACAAAGATCGACGGAAAACTGAGAGCCGTTGAAACAGCTGTTGGTTGGACCATTCAAGGACCAGTTCAAGGCATAGACGAGGGGCCCCACTGCATGCAAACGATCACCCTGCGAACCTCGGTCACGGAAATAAGCACAACTGACATATTGACGAAATTCTGGACATTGGAATCGATTGGGATAAATGACAATGAGGCAAAGACCGGAAAAAATGCTGCTGTGGAGTTTTTTGAGGACACGGTACAGCTGAAGGGGGGTCGTTATGAGGTAGCCCTCCCCTGGAAACCTGTTACGGCTTTAGAGGATAACAGAGAGGTTGCTCTCAGACGCCTACACCAGCTGACAAGACGCCTGCAGAACTCTCCAGAGCTATTGAATGATTATGATGCGGCTATAAGACAGTACAGCGCACTGAATATGGCAGAGATCGTCGAAACCAACGACAGTGGCGCAAACACTGTATATCACATGCCGCATCAGGCTGTAATCCGCGGCGCTCACAAGCTGCGTGTTGTTTTTGACGCCTCGTCTCACAACAGGTCAGCAAAATCTCTGAATGACAACCTGGAAAGTGGTCCAAATTTAACGGCCGACCTTGTGGGCATGCTGCTCAACTTCCGCAGGCATAAGATAGCTCTCGTAGCTGATATCGAGCAGGCGTTTTTACAGATCTCAGTGAGACCGGAGGACAGAGATGCCCTGCGTTTTTTGTGGTACGAAACGAAGCCTGAGCCAGGTGGTCCACTTCCACCAATTCTGACGTGGCGCATGAAACGAGTTCCATTCGGGACGACTGCCAGTCCGTTTTTGCTCTCTGCCACTCTCCAACATCACTTAAAGAACACGGAAGAACAGTTCCCGATCACTGCTAGTCGACTGCAACGCAGCCTTTATGTCGATGACATACTGATGGGAGCCGAAAACGAACAGGCCGCATTGAATCTCTACAACGAGGCAAACGCCATTTTCGGAGCGGCCTCGATGCAGCTGCACAAATGGGCATCTAACAGTGAAAAGCTTTGTCAGAGATTTCAGCAAGACTCGAAGGGAGCCAAGCCGCTGGGTTATCTATCAGGAGTGTTGAAGGTGTTGGGCCTCACGTGGGAACCAAGTACCGACTTGCTAACATTCTGCCCCTGCACCGATAGAATCTCCACGGCAGAACCACCCACCAAACGATCCGTCCTACAAACCACAGCACGGATTTACGATCCCCTAGGGTGGCTATCCCCTTTCATTGTACGAGCGAAGGTACTATTTCAACAACTTTGGCGCCTGAATATCGAATGGGATGATGCCCTGCCCGAAGGAATTGCAGCGGAGTGGTCAAAGTGGCTTGACGAACTGTCTTACCTCCCCGAGGTCAAGGTGCCGCGATACTACAAGGCAAAAGCAGGTGGAGACGCAGCAACCAGTTTGCACATTTTTGCAGATGCGAGCCCAGTCGCCTATGGAGCGGTCGCCTACCTGACGACAGATGGCGAGGAAGGTAGTGCGACAATACTAATAAGCAAATCTAAGGTCGCTCCAATTAAGGAACTTACCCTAGCTAGGCTGGAGCTAACGGCATGCCTGCTGGCTGCGCGATTAGGTCGCTACATTCTCGGCCAGTTAGAGGAACCTCCCCAAAATGTCCATTTGTGGACAGACTCAACCATCGCATTGCATTGGATTCAGGGGAACGCCGATCGCTGGCAGCAGTTTGTACGCAATCGCGCGGTCGATATTCAGAGGCTGACTGGAGAATTTACCTGGAAGCATTGCCCAGGAAAGGAGAATCCTGCAGATCTCCTTACCCGCGGTCTACCCGCGCAGAAGCTGTCGAATAACGAGCTTTGGTGGACGGGTCCACGATGGATCTGCATGGAGGAATGCTACTGGCCTCAGTGCGGAATCGCGCCTACATACACCGAGGCGGAGCTGGAGCGAAGAAGGGAAACGAAGGCACTACCCGCCGCCGCAACCACACCGGCAGCGGACGCCTTGACGGAAATGCGACATTTCAGTTCCTTCTCACGCTTGGCTCGAGTGACCGCCTGGGTGCTGCGATTTGTCGCGAAAATACGACGCCAAAAAAGCGAATCCGGACCACTGACAACGGAGGAGCTAAAGAGGTCAGAGGAATACTGGATTCTTCATGAACAACAGACTAGATTTGCCAACGAAGTAGAGTGCGTACGAAAGAGCCAGAGAATCCCCTCAGACTCACCGCTGAAAAATGTGTCCTTGCAGCTCGACAGTCACGGTGTTCTTAGAGTGCACGGAAGGCTTCAACAGAGCCAACTGACTTATGACAGCAAGCACCCTATCATTCTGCCTAAACACAGTGACTTGTCCATGCTTATAGCCAAACAATGCCACCGACAAGTGCTGCATGGAGGCATCCGCGATACTCTGACTCAACTCAGAGAAAAATTCTGGGTGATTGGCGCAAGACAGCTGGTAAAGAAAATAGTCAAGGAGTGCGTTATCTGTCAGCGCTACCACGCACAACCACCCAACGAGGTCTGCGCACCACTTCCAAGGGACAGAATAACAGAGGCTCACCCGTTTCAAGTGACTGGAGTTGACTTCACCGGTCCTTTACTTGTCAAGGGGAATGGTGCGTCAAAGTGTTACATCGCTCTGTTCACTTGTGGCGTCACCCGAGCGCTCCACCTTGAATTGGTGAGTGACATGTCTACACTCTCCTTTGTTTTGGCTTTCCGCCGATTTATCGCCCGACGAGGTGTACCTCATACTGTCTACAGTGATAATGCACTTACCTTTAAGAAGGCAAGCAAGGACCTAGCTACTCTTTGGAGCATTATCAGAAGCGACGAAGTGAAAAACTACTTCGCGAACAGCCGAGTTGAGTGGAAGTTCATAGTGGAACGCGCGCCTTGGTGGGGCGGCTTCTACGAACGACTTGTCGGCCTGACAAAGAAAGCCTTAAAGAAAACGCTAGGAACAAGTTGTCTCAATTTTGAACAGCTCACCACAACGCTAATTGAAGTGGAAGCCATCCTCAACTCTCGTCCACTCACGCACGTACACACTGAAGCAAACGAACCTCAGCCGCTATGCCCGGCATCGTTTCTCACCGGCAAGAGGCTGACCTCACTGCCAGATGTGCCGCATGTCGAATTGAATGCCATTACTGGTGCGAACCTACGGCAAATGTTCACGAACAGGTCTCGACTGCTGCGCGGATTCTGGCGGCAGTGGATGAATGAGTACTTGAAGGAATTGCAAGCATCACAGTTTCACCGAAAGAACCCCACCCGGAGTCTACAGGCAGGCGATCTTGTGCTGCTTAAAGAATCTCTTCAGCCAAGACAGCTCTGGAAGATGGCACTAATTGACGCGACCTTTCCCGGGCGTGACGGGCGAGTGCGGTCATGCATCGTGCGACTTCCCGGAGGAGCAACCCTGCGTCGTCCAGTTCAACTGCTCTATCCGTTAGAGCTTGTGAAGTGAGTGTGGCTGTGAAATGTCAGTGCCATTTCGGGCGGGAATGTGTTGTGAACGTTATGTTTCGTGGAAAGACGGTTTTCCGTGCGTCGACCTCTGAGACCGATTCCCCGCTTTGCGGAAACATTCGGACTTATTTATTACCGTCTGTGCCCTTCGAGGAGGGCGCCCCGCGTCCCCCTGCGCCACGCAAGGCCGCTCTCCCTGGAGAGCATCTCTCAACGCCGGAGTCCCCGAGTGGCGAGAGGGGAGGTGTCTGGCGGCTCAGACCGTGGGAGCGACGAGACAACGGCGAAAGCGTCAGTCGCAAAACGAACCTTGTACGCATCGAACCTTTTTGTAAGCTGTCTCTTTTACCCAGTATTAAATTCAGTTGTTCTTCGTTCATCGGTTGCTTACTCTTCAACGACCGTCAACGTATTCACGACATTTTATACATCATAAGCCTGTGGCAGCATGTGGCTGCTTTTTCTCCTACTTGCTAATCCATTATCTTTGAGCCGTAAGTAATTACACTCTCAATTAACCAGTAATCAGCACCACAAAACTAGGAGTAAAAAGAATAAGATTTCCATATTCTTTTCTTCATTTCGGTGACTGTTCATATCCTTCACAGGACACCCTATGGTATAGATTTGTGTATCCTTTCGAAATCCGAGCAAAAGTTCTGTTTCTTGACGGAAATCAAAATCCATTTTGTATATCTTTCTTTGTAGGTCTTCAAACGCGGCAGTCAAATTTTTTGTCGTTCACTGTATTCGGTAGATACGCAGCAAAAAAAAAAAAACACATTTAAATCAAGACTACGAAAAATCTCCTGTGAATTGAATTGAAGTTGTTGCCGTGGATACAGGGGGAGTTGGTAAAAAGCATAAACATTGCATTTGTTTGGTCACCGTGAGTAAAAAGCTGATGAGTAGCTCCCTTAGCTGCCGCGATTAATGACATCATTTCTGGTTCGCGAAAACATGCTCAAAGCGTCCCCCTGGCAGCTCTACACGTAACTAGAGGGTCGTAGGGCGAGCACTCTGTGGTTTGAAATCACATTCAGGCATCGCGGGCAGAGCATTTTCTGCAACGATGGAAGAAAAAACAAACAAGTCTGCTGTCTAATTGCATGTCAGGTTGGAGTGTGACGGGAACATGACACACATATATTACGCGCCGTTGCTTCGCGTATTCTGTAGGGGCGCAAAACTATCTTGCTTTTGCCATAGCCTTGATCGCCATCGCTTCGGCGAAGATGGTTACGACGCCTGTCTACTCGATTTTTTTTCATCTATTCATTCTTTCAGCCTTTTCTATCTGTACGAGGCAGCGATAATGTACCCGTCGAAACCAGTCAGCAGGGCCGGGCACATTACTTTTCTTTTTTTTCATTCAACACCCCCCCCCCCCCCCCAACACACAGACACACTTCACTAACTGCGGCTGCTACGGTCTAAATGACGTGCCCTTCGAGCGCGACCTATTCTTTGTTTCCTCGAGGCGACATTACCTTTGTTACTTCTTAGAGATGTTAAGGCATCCAAGTAGAATTCACGCTATGTGTTAGCCACGGGCCTTCGACTGAGCAGTCCTCAATAGTGCATGGTCGTGCCTGTCGATATTGCAGTGCTTTGATAGCGATGCGCTGCGGTAAGATGGCGTTATTGGTTAATGTAAGTATCATCGTCATTTTCGCCCTTACCACCGCATTTCCCTAGCCGTGACCAGCTCTATACCAGCAGACCTCCTAATCTCTTCCCTCCGGCAGACCTTTTGATCGCCCACATCAATGGAATGATAAAGGGGTTGAAGAAAGGACCGCACTTAAAAAACAGAAGCAACTCATGACTGAGTAATGCGTGCCTTTGAAGCACAGCGTTTAGTTCGGAGTGTGTGTCTGTGTGTCTGCATGTGAAGAAGAGGGAGAGAGTGAGAATAAATGAATAATGAATGAATGAATGAATGAATGGTAGCCTGAAATTCCTGCCGAAATAGATTCTTACAGCAATCTCAAGCACTTGCCATGGACATCACAGGCATTTCAGCAAAAAAGAGCCAATTTTACGAATTCCAAGACTACGTTTTCTCGTTTCGCGAAGTAGTGGTGACAGTAATGTGCTACATGTACCACACCCTACCCGCTTGTCTCACGAGAGAATTCACTCCCAGGGAAACCTTGATCACATGTGCTACACGGTCGAAAGGGTGAGCTTTGCCCCGGGTCCGCCTGGTGTTTACAGCACAAACCACATCTTTGGCAACGTTAAAGATTTTTTCCAGAACCGCTATGCGGTAACGACATCCAAATTAGCTCTCTCCCTCCTTGGGCAAGTTTCGTCGGCCGTGAATGTTCGCCACTTCAGGTTCCCGAGAGCATTTAGCTTTTAGTCACGTGCTCTTTCTTTCATGAGGAATTAAAGTTGACTGACTGACTGACTGACTGACTGACTGACTGACTGACTGACTGACTGACTGACTGACTGACTGACTGACTGACTGACTGACTGACTGACTGACTGACTGACTGACTGACTGACTGACTGACTGACTGACTGACTGACTGACTGACTGACTGACTGACTGACTGACTGACTGACTGACTGACTGACTGACTGACTGACTGACTGACTGACTGACTGACTGACTGACTGACTGACTGACTGACTGACTGACTGACTGACTGACTGACTGACTGACTGACTGACTGACTGACTGACTGACTGACTGACTGACTGACTGACTGACTGACTGACTGACTGACTGACTGACTGACTGACTGACTGACTGACTGACTGACTGACTGACTGACTGACTGACTGACTGACTGACTGACTGACTGACTGACTGACTGACTGACTGACTGACTGACTGACTGACTGACTGACTGACTGACTGACTGACTGACTGACTGACTGACTGACTGACTGACTGAGCACTGCAGTATTTGCAAGGATTGTGCACCAAGTTTTTCAAGCGTAAAGATTCTTAGCAGAAGCAGATATTGCAAACCACACGTGAAACTATAGAGGCCTATTACAAGGAAAAAAAAAAACTGGGTCATATTTCGTTAGCGATGCTTCAGTTTTACTATACAACGCAGAAAAGACGTTTCTTTCATTTTTTTGTGATAAATGTGCGGTACATATTTCTTGTTTTCTTGCATGGTGTGCGCCTACGCTGGTCTGAAGGTATTCAAGCTGTGTATGCGTCGCTAACTAAACAGTTGTCAGTCAGCGCCATGTTAGTTCTTTTTATTTCATCCTTCCTTCCTTGTTTAGCCTGTACCGCTGAGCTGGAAAGCTAGGAACTTAAATCTGCAATGCCAACTAGCCTAACAACTGACTCTACTGAACGATTTGCCTTGGCAACCATCTAGATGTCGCATAATAGCACGATGTCCGAGAGTGATATTAGTCGGTTACCGTGTCAGTTAGTGATATGTAGATGCGCGCACTTGCTTGCAAGGCCTGCGCCGACTACAACGCATTCGAACGCAAGTGATATACGAGAAGTATGGCGTGCACGTACAGGACGATCCTGTCGAAGATAACTCGGCTCTGCAATCATTCCTTTTCCGAGCATATCGAACAGCCCTGGTCTTTACCGAGAGTGATACAAAAAAACTCCGTCTCTTCCCCGGGAAATTATTCAACCAGGAAGCGACCTTAACGGGTAAACACCGGTTCTCTGACGTGACACTGACGAGCGAAACCAAATGCACAAAAGCACGAAGTCACAATATGTCGTGATCCCGGGACCAATTTAAATCGTAGTGGCGACGTTCAATGCGTGCGACCGCCCTAATCACGGGTTGCCTACGCAACGACAAAACAGGTCTGCGGGGTCGCCTTGGGTTACGGGCGCGTTCACGCGGCCTCGCAAGAGCGATCGTCGTAACACGTTAATAGCTCCGATGCCAGAGCACAAGGAACCGAGCAGGTTTTCGAAGGATGCCACGCTTACGGTTGCAGCCTCCCCCTTACGCCCCTTACCTTCCCATGGTATACAGATTGCTGTCGAAGATGTTTACAATCCGTGTTCTTCCTGCGTGATCTCTCCGGTTCAGATGACATGACTGCGTACGGAAGCATTAATCTTCCTCGTGTTTTTCTTGCTGTTTTTCATCCTGGTGTGTGTGTGGGGGGGGGGGGGGGGGGTATAAAATTGGTTACGCACGTGCTGGCCCGCTTTAGCGCAGCATATACAAGTACGTAGAGTCGTGCACTAGGAAGAAGAGAGGTTATCTAACAAGCATTATTCCGTTTGCACGTTATAACAAGTATTGCCGAGGCACAAACAGCCTCTTATTCTCAAGTAGCGCGCAATTATTCGTGTCCCGAAGGTTTTGCATGGACGATCAGTTGCCCCGCTATTCCGGGATGATTCTTTCCGGAGGTTGCGCCTCCTGGGGCCGCTATACACTTTAGCCGAGCTTGTGTGCCTTCGTGCGTATGTGGCCAGTGTCGCATACGCCCACCCTTTCCATTCACAACCTTACCTTTCCTCTTCGCACCGGTGATGTCACCTGGCGTCGTTCATCTCCCGCTTCTCCGCGGTGATATTTTAAAATAATGATCTGTGTGGTTATGCGCTTTTTAAGTAGGGGAACAGTTGACATTTACTTCCACCTGACGCCCTGACAATAAAAATTCTTGGACTAAGAAAATGTGATGCAACAGTACTTTCTTTTGTACCCGCGTTTCTTCGGCTCTGTAGAAATTTAACGGAAAATATTCTCTTTGAAACTAAAAAGTTTATCCTTAAGACCCCCTCCCGACACCTCCCTTGCACGCCTTCGTAACCGCTTGGTTCTTTTGTAACACTTGCGTCCGCAATGCTTTGGAGTCAGACCGGGGCTTACATCCACACTCCACTGACTGAATCCCCCGCTCGCCTCCTAAGCGAGGAAAGGAAAGAAACACCGTAATTCTTGTAAACGCTCGTATATGAGAATTCAGACAGATGGTGTAAAAGTCAAAGGGCTCACAGACCCACTGTGCGTGCAGGAAATGTTTGTAGTATCTGGATTTTTATTATTAACCTTGTATTTCACGATTTATTCAGGGTCATCATAATCTGTTTGTTACTACAACCGGACAGTACCCATCACTCTTCTTCGAGCACGAATTCCTTGGTTATTCGGCCCATCCCTTAAAGGCACTTCTGCATTTTTCCGCGCGCCCCCGCCGCGGTGGCTCAGTGGTTAGGGCGCTCGGCTACTGATCCGGAGTTCCCGGGTTCGAACCCGACCGCGGCGGCGGCGTTTTTATGGAGGAAAAACGCTAAGGCGCCCGTGTGCTGTGCGATGTCAGTGCACGTTAAAGATCCCCAGGTGGTCGAAATTATTCCGGAGCCCTCCACTACGGCACCTTTCTCTTCCTTTCTTCTTTCACTCCCTCCTTTATCCCTTCCCTTACGACGCGGTTCAGGTGTCCAACGATATATGAGACAGATACTGCGCCATTTCCTTTCCCCAAAAACCAATTATTATTATTATTATTATTATTTTTCTGCATGGTATTCTTTTCTCATCTGCACTTACCATTTTTGCTTACAATGCACGCACGCACACAAACACACCGATGGGTGCGGAACCACCGAGTTTCTCTCGCCTTATCGTTACCTTACCCATTACAATACCAGAAGTTATCCAATAATCGGCGCCTTGTTTTCATTTTTCATGCAGTGTATGCTGAAATCAGTTCATTTAGTTTATTTAATCAATTGAACATGTTGATTCAATGTGCACGAGCTCGGAAAACAGAGACGAGAGCTCTTTTTTTTTTACCGCCGCGGTGGCTCAGTGGTTAGGGCGCTCGGCTACTGATCCGGAGTCCACGGGTTCAAACCCGAATGCGGCGGCTGCGTTTTTACGGAGGCAAAACGCTAAGGCGCCCGTGTGCTGTACGATGTCAGTGCGCGTTAAAGATCGCCAGGTGGTCGAAATTATTCCTGAGCCCTCCACTACGGCACCTCTTCCTTCCTCTCTTCTTTCACTCCCTCCTGTATCCCTTCCCTTACGGCGCGGTTCAGGTGCCCAACGATATATGAGACAGATACTGCGCCATTTCTTTTCCCCCCAAAACCAATTATTAGCTCATTTTTTTCCTTCCTTTCTTCTTTCGCTCCCTCCTTTATCTCTTCCCTTACGGCGCGGTTCTGGTGTCCAACGCTATATGAGACAGATACTGTGCCATTGCCTTTCCTCAAAAAACCAATTATTAATTATTTTAAATGTTCTTCCCTCCCTCTTGCCTTGATACACTGCGTATCTAGGGCGTTGTCATCTTTAATTTCTGGATAATATCCGGGGCGCTGCTGCAGCTGAGGGAGACCTTCGATCTGTCCTGCGTCGTCCAGCAGCTGGTGGTGGGGAGCCTGTTCCTGAGCGCTTTCGTCGCATCCTTCTTCGGAGGTGAGCGCACGCCGTGACTAATCGGCCGTTTTATAATTGCCCTGGCGGACAGTTTCATGGGGCAGCTTTGATGGTAGTGACCGCGAAGCTCGTGGGGCGGAGTTTGCAAATTCGGATAGTGTTGAGCGGTGACAGCTCTCTAATCTAGAATTAAAGCACGGAGTTCAATTTTGTGAAAAGTGAATTAAGACAGAATGCCTGAATGTCAGTTTCTTTGAGAAAGTTATCTCATCATTGAATATTCTCTCCTTAGTGATCGAAGTTCAGTGAGTAGAGAGAAAGAAAGAAAGACAGAAAGGCAGGGTGGTTAACTAGACAGCGCCCGGTATGCTACCCTACACGTGGGAAGGGGAACGGAGGGAGAGAAAGAGAGGGGAGAGAACAAAGGGAGATGATCACTTTTCCACATGTCCGTTGTCCATTACTTGAAGGGTACACAAGGCACACACTGATAGTTCACAATCTCACTCAGTCCTGAGTCCTTCAAGAACTTGAAAAGTGCCTTCAAAGCTGTCCTCTGCGATGAAGGCTTACTCCAAGGACCCAGAATCTTGGCTTCAGTAAGGGGCCGAGGATCTAAACTGCGGAGTGTTGCAGCCAGGAGTGCACGCTCACGCTGAAACCGAGGGCAGTTACAAAGAAGGCGTTCTATAGTCTCGTCGCACCCACACATCTCACACGCAGATGAGTCTGCCATTGCGATTAAGTGGGAGTAGGCATTTGTGAACGCCACTCCCAGCCACAGGCGACACAAAAGCGTAGCATCGCAGCGGGAGAGGCCGGACGGAGGACTAAGTTGGAGGTAGGGGTCAAGGCGGTGCAGACGGCATGTGTAGTTGCTAGTAGAGGACCATGACGCTAAAAGCTCTCTTCGGCCAAGCATTCGCAGATGTCTTGCTGCGTCGGCTCTTGTCAACGGTATCTGGACAATGTTGGCACTGCCGTGAGCTGTTCGAGCTGCAGAGTCGTTTCCAACAATGCCAGAGTGTCCCGGTATCCACTGGAAGACTGGTTACGAACAAGTAACCAACCTCTATAAAAAAGCTCGCAACATAGGCACTGAAACTTTCTTCACAAAAGAGCGAGTGAGAGCGACATTCTGTTAGACGAAGACAGTATGAGTTTGCTACAGCAATTTAATTTTATGAATGAGCAAAGCTGAATGGAAGTCGGCGGAAACAGTGCCAACTGTTATGAAACGACGAAGGTGTCTTAGTGAGAGAATAAAACAATTAAACTGCTATATTAGCCGAATCACTCGAGGGCCAACAGTTTGAAGACCAGGATCAGGGTTACCGGAGCAGTAAAGCGGTGAATTAGCTGGACATAATGAAAACAGGTATACGTTTCTTCAGATACTTAAGATCTACAGCACAGGACGTAAGGAATTGTACCTTTATAGCAAAATGTAGTGTTCAATTGAGTGTAGACAAGTTTTCAACCCCCTGAGGCCTTCATCTTTGAGGCAGTCGTCTAAAGAAGCATCTTTTTAAACCGTGAACGTATCCTGATTTTTACTCTGCGCTGCAGAAAACTAAAACAATGACATATTGGTTTTTTAAAATCAAATATCCGCTTTGAAGTTACGCGAAATAATTTAATCGTAATCCAAAAAAATAAATATCAGCTCCATATATTGCGGAATGCGGGTAACTCCAGTCCATAATTTACGGAATTAACCGCAATTCCTAGCGATGCATCCGCGTTTTCATTTCTGAACATATTGATTTTGGTGTACGAGCACAACCCTCTGGGATGTCGGCTCACCCTGACGTTGTACTAAATATTAAATTAATGTATTAATGATATTCGTGAGCAACTAATTTACATATTTGCAAACTCCCAGCAAGAAAACGAGTTTAGGACCTTGCTTTTCGAAAGGAAAAGGAAACCAGAAATTTTGGCTTTACTACCTTGTTTCACGTCACTCGTACCATCACTCGACTATAACTACCCTCTACGCTCCATGCAAGGCGTCCTGGTCGACCACCTGGGGCGCAAGAGGGCGCTCCTCCTGGCCAGCACACTCTTCCTGACCGGCTCAGCGCTGCAGAGCCTGAGCACAGGGCTCGCCATACTGGTGACGGGGCGCTTCATCACTGGCGCAGCCGTCTCACTCTCCACCACCGCCCAGTGCACCTACATCGCCGAGATATCGCCACCCGTAAGCCGCTTTCACCCAGTGCAAGATATCGCTGCTTTCTTTAGCTTTATGCTGCTCCAAAAGAAACGCTTAATAACGCACATAAGGCACGGAGCAACAGTAGACTTTATGTGGAGTCTAAGCCCCCCAGCTTTGCATAAAAATGGTTGGTATTTTGGAGATGCCTGGAATGTCGAACAAGAACTTTTTTTAAGATATGCACAGGTAGGATAAATATAGTTTTCACTAAAAACTGAATTTATCTTCACTTCTTCATGGAACTTGAGAAGACAGGAAAACGACGATAGATCTAGAATAAAACTACTTAGAAAGAAACGATAAAGTCGCTCATGCCTGGAAAGAAATCTTTGTTCTGTCAAAATCAGACGTTCTCATTCATATACTTCGAACTTATACATGAGGACGGCTGCGTAAAAGAGGGTCAAAGTTCTGCAGCTAGAAGGAGCTTCTGGTGGCACGTGAGGAGGAACAGGTGGCGAGCCAAATTTGAAGACGCATAATTACAGATGAAAATGTCATTTTTTTTATTAACAGCAAAAAGTGTAAGAGAAGCGAAATGTATTCGTTACATGCCTT
Organism: Amblyomma americanum; assembly: GCF_052857255.1. Lineage (NCBI taxonomy): Eukaryota > Metazoa > Arthropoda > Arachnida > Ixodida > Ixodidae > Amblyomma > Amblyomma americanum. The sequence continues at coordinate 101,184,452 of NC_135506.1, read as the reverse complement.
CCAAACATAGGCCGACGGGAAATAACGTTTGTAAGTTCAAATCAGCTTGCCAGCGATGAAGGAAGTTTGAAGAATTCTGGTTACAAGCAGGAATCTCAATAATGAGTTGTTTTTGACTAGGACACGTGATCTTTGTTGTTAATGGCACGTACCGTCTTAACCAAAAGCTGCCAGGCGACGGGGTTTTCTTTGCTCCTCAGCCAGATAAGGAAGCCCTTGCGGCGCCGGTAAGAACCAGAAAGGTCTCGAAAGATGACAATGGTTCCCCTTACCCTGCACAGATTTAGAGCTAAAGGGTGGCCACAAGCGCTTCCCTACACTGCTATGAACCAATCCCTGTTGCTTAGTTACTTTTGACAAAGATGGCACCTCACTTGCCCATTATGTCTTTTCACGCATGCCATTCTCACCGCCATCCCTTCTGTGGTGCAGATATTAAGCATACAGTGGCGCAATAATCGCTCATTACGCTTGCTGGCGAGGCTAACTGACGAACCTGAGGGCAAAGTCTCACTATTCCTGCCGAATTCTAATATTATGGTCTTCTAAGTAGTGCAAGGCTTATGTCTTTCGGCTCCCACTTCTTGCCACATACATACCTATAATATGTACGCTGGTCTAGATTTTCAAGCCTGTTAAAGCACCGTGTACGAGAGGTTATGAAGGTTAAAGAGCACTCATTCTGCCCGGAAAAACATGTTCTGGTGTTCTCTTGGCCGCAGGCCCACCGCGGTCTGCTCATGTCTCTCAACGAAGTGGGCATCACTGTGGGTTTTCTGCTGGCGTACACGGTCAACTACGCCTTCATCTCCTACGACAATGGCTGGTTAGTACAAATATTGTACTATAGCTGGCAGGTAATCACGACTCTGCTCTCTTCTTGTCTCGTTCAGACATTCACAACTACACAGCCGCTTGCAAAGGGTTTATTCTCTTTTATCGGTGCCACAAGAAAGGTTACAGCTGGGCCCGGTTTTCAGTTGAGATTTTAAAGTAAGTGGTAGCGTCTGTCGTAGTCAAAAGCTGACGCTGGCATGAAATGGTTTGAACAGCATGAGCAGTATGTCCTTCTGATCTAATGTCTATGCGATTGATTAACTGACCGATTGTTTAATACACTGATTGAAAACAGGCTAATCGCCGCCACAGTTGTTCTCACTGTCATGCATTATAACTTCCACCTTGGGCATACATCGCTGGCTATTTTCGTAATGCGTGTGGGCACTGGTAGACTTACATTTGTACGCAAAGGGCTATTGAAGAAGGGCTACTTAGCACTCGGCACAGGATTCTTTATTCAGTGTTGGAGATCGGAAAACGAGTGTGTTTGGGAATGAAGTGTAAAGCTGAATATTCAATGTATATGCTTTCTCATCAGCAACTGCGAGGATTCGGCTTACGCATCGTTATGACCGCTTTCAAGAAATTCCTTACTTTGTTCCGACATTTTCTCCGACAATAAAAAATAGCTACCAGCGCTTGCTCCTCACAATGAATTTAACAGGGTGATGATTCAGTGGCTAGTAAGAAAATTGTAGTAAGACGCATAGGTGGGGCGTTAGACCGGACGATTGAGAAACAACAGCCAATGCTGACAATTTTGACCCCATCAGCTGCAAAACTCCACATAAAACTTGTGAAACAAAATTCGTCTTCGTGACTGCTTTTAAGATTAGCTGAATGCTACGAAACTTTCAGCAGTGAAACGAACTCTCAGGTTGTCTCTTTAGGATAAGGAAAAGAAAGATAGTAACACACCTCTGGTAGCTAATATCACAGGCGTCTGAAGGGGCCCTATCCGTTAACTTCTAGGAACTTGCCAAGGTGCACTGCCGGATTTTAATGCGGGCTTTCGTAACTTCAACTGTTATATTACTGTAAATGACAAGCCCATATGCCAGTATTTGCGCGCGAGTTGTGTACAAGGTAAGGCGTGCGTACAACGTGAAATGTGCGTCGCTGCCTGTGGCCGACGCGCACTGTGAAAGTCCGCCCCGCCAGTGCGAGTGCTGTAGCGACCCGGTCTCTCCCCAAGGCAGCTCATGTTCGCCGCTGCTACGTGTCCGGCCCTGCTGCAGCTGCTGGGTACGCTGTTCCTGCCGCAGAGCCCGCACTTCCTCGTACTGAAGGGACGGCACCAGGAGGTAAGCTACACTCCAGGGGTCGCTGCTCTCGATTCTAAGCGTGTGCTGTGTAGGGGTTTCCGGATCACGCCTCGCTTGAAGCTTGCGGTTTTAATGCAGAGAGAGAGAGAGAAATGAACGGAAAGGCGAGGAGGTTAACAAGGCGACGCCCACTACGCTGGAAGTGGCAAATGAATACATCTACTTAAGGCAGGTAGTGGCCGCTGATCCGGATCATGAGAGGAAAATAACTAGAAGAATAAGAATGGGCTGGAGCGCATACGGCAGGCTCACTCAGTTCATGAATGACAGTTTATCAATATCCCTCGAAAGAAAAGTGTACAGCAGCTGCATCTTACCGGTACTCACCTACGGGGCAAAAACGTGGAGGCTAACGAAAAGGGTTCAGCTTAAGTTAAGGACAACGCAGCGAGCCATGGAAAGAAAAAATGTTACGTGTAACGTTAAGAGACCGGAAGCGGACAGAGTGGGTGAGGGAACAAACGCGGGTTAATGCCATCCTAGTCGAAATCAAGAGGAAGAAATGGGCTTGGGCAGGGCATGTAATGCGAAGGCAAGATAACAGCTGGTCCTTAAGGGTAACGGAGTGGATTTCAAGAGAAGGCAAGCGTAGCAGGCGGTGGCAGAAGGTTAGGTGGGCGGATGAGATTAAGAAGTTCGCAGGCATAGGGTGCGCGCAGCTGGCAAAGAAGAGGGTTAATAGGAGAGACATGGGAGATGCCTTTGCCCTGCAGTGGGGGCAGTGAGGCTGATGAGGATGATGACGTGGGAAGGGGAACAGAGGGAAAGATAGAAAGAGAGAAAGGACAGGGAGATCACATTTCCATGTGTCCGTAGGTCATTTCTAATAGGGAATTCAGGGTAATTAAAGTTGTTTATATCCATCCATCCACAGGGCACACACTGAAAGGTTATAACCTTGAACGCAGTCCTGAGTCCTTCAGGAATTCCTTGTAGGGCTTACGGGCCAGATTTGCGCAGAACAGAGGTGGATATATAGGGCTCAATGGGAGAGGCGGTGTACTAAAATCAGGTAGTGCTGATGCTGTATCTCAAGATGGCAAACAAATGAATCCAGTGGAGCTAAAATGATGGCCAAAGAGGGACCGGCAGAGCTTTGTTACAACGTACTACAAAAGTGAATTTGATTTATTCTGCCTTTAAGAATCTAAAAAAAGACCAGAAGTGGTGTTTCAGTCTCTATTTAGCGGTTTAGTGCATTTAATGCTTCGCAGACTGGATTTTGCAAAACTCCGGAAGCGAACACACTTAGTAAGTACGCAGCGAAAATATAGGCAGAGAAACAGCAAAATAATCTTTACGGCGGACTTTGAAGCATTTGTACCGATTTCTGTTTCAAAAATTGTTTTCTCAGTCTTCTACACGTGGTACAAGTTAGTGACGAACGGAACCTGTGTTCTTAACCCCATTTTTCGGCAGATTGAGCATCACACAAAGGTCACACTGACGTCACGACTGCTAGTGCAAACGTTCAAACGTCCCTGCCGAATGCATCAGCTATTTTCGCCGATGACTCAAGGGTAAAGCCCGCCGCACCTGAGGCAAAGAACGGGTGATGCCGCTTTGGGTCAGGACGCGTGGCGATCGAAGTTTCAAGAATAGCTTCCGAAGGAAACCTGTCAAGTACTGTAGCATACAAGAGTCTACAAAACATGCGAAAAGCAGTCAAGGTGCCTAGATGCATCATATCTTAATTCTTATTTCATTTCACTACTACACATTACAGAGCATGAATCGCACTTGTGCCTCCAAAGTGTGGTCTCGAGACGCTGGCTAACGACAGAGATATCAGATTAGGTCGCTGGTCGTGCATCTTGGAGACTATACTACCTTCTCTTTCCCCTTTTTCTCTCATTCCTCCTTGCCTTTCCTCAGTGTGCAGCAGCTCCACTCTTCTTTACATTAAACTTTCACCATCTCTCTTGCAGGCCCAGAAGGTTCTCAACGTTATCCATGGCGAAATCGCGGCGTCCCAGGAACTGAACCGCATGCAGAAGTCGCTGTTGGAAGAGCAGGTCAGTTTTCATAAATGACTCATTTTCTTGAACGCTTTCGCCGTTAGGACAGAACTGCCGAATGCCACGTTGTAGGATCATTTGTTTTCACACTTTACTGCGCAGTCAGAAGCACTTGATACCAGCGTACAAAGTGTTTCTAACCATTCCAATCATTTCACCTGTGCGCTCTTGAACGCAACTGTGGCCTTTTTTGCCTGTATCTTTTTTTCCAGAACTATCGCTACCGGGACCTATTCGCGCCTGGAATGAGAGGGAGAATGATTATTGGCGTTGGCTTGGTAATCCTGCAGCAGGTACGTTAAGCTCGCGTAAAGAAAAGCAATCTTATGATAGCGGGGAGAGAGGTTCAATACTAGTGTTTGGATATGATGATGACTAGGCGGTATTTTGTTTGCGGAAAATTTCAGAACACATTTGTTTCATCCAAGTTAAAACTCTTTGGGTCAAATTGATTCATTCTGGTAATGGTAATATTTTTTTTATTTGTGACATGATACAAATCTCTACTGAGACAAAGCTGTGTGATAATATCAACTACTACTCTGTCCCCTGGGTTTTTATGGTGAGATCACACGACTACAGTTATGTGCATGTCTGTAGCTGTGCACAAGTCATTACTCAAAGGGGGGCCTTGCCTTGTCAAGCTCTGATCGCGTTCTGTCGCTGTGAAAAACGTATTTTTGCTTAATATGCTCACCACCGTGCCTTAGAACGAACAAAGGATTGCCGGCCTTTCTAAACTTTGCGCGCGCTGTTAGCGCCCTACGACCCGGTATTTTTGGCAAGCAGGTTTCTGCTTAAGAACTAAGAAGGGAGACTGCATCCGTATCACTTTAGCATCACAGGGGGTATCTCTGGTAACGAAAACTCACCTCGGACCGTCTCTGGCCTCGCATTTTCTTATTCTTCTTTATATTTGATATTCAGGTTTGAACCTCGGACATCCTGTTTTTTTTCACATGCCTTGCTCGACATTGAAGAGCTTCAAGAGATCCATGATTGCCGGGGTCTCCTCGGAGAGCTTGCCTTCTGCATCACCCCTTCCTACACACCACGTTTTGACCACATAAAGCTAACTTAACGTACTCAGTTATGCACGCACAAAGAGCCTAACCGTGTCATACACAGTCTATCATGACGTAAAAAAACTTTTTTGTGAACTTCGTCTTCTTGTGTTCCTTTTTTGCTGCTTATTTGATTATGTTTGACCAACACCAACAAGGTTGAATTGATGCCATGTTGCAGTAAAAAAACCGATATACCTTAATTTAGCCTTGTTTAAATCCGAATGCATGCTTAAGGCTAACAGGTGTGGCTAGTTCCTAAGCACAGATTTCAAATGGCGTTAGGACCCAGCTGAGATAATCGAAATCGTTTTCAACGCATTTGCTTCCAGTGCACTGGGCAGACGAATGTGATCTACTATGCGCCAACGTTGCTCAAGCATCTGGGCTTCTGCACCAACATCGCTGCAACCCTCGCTTCTGTGGGTTTAGGCGTCGTCAAGGTATGTGCCACTGACGTCATAAGAGTATCTTTTCAGTGAGCGCGTTGGCGACGGCTGACAGTTAGGCGACCTAGAATGAATCCGACCTGCCTTTCTTTGGGAAAGTGCTTGACCAAAACAAAGATTACTTGAAGATCCTTAGAAGTGCAGTCCTTTCATCGGTGCTAACCGAACAATAATGGTTGTTGCTGTTATGGTTATACAAATTTTCGTTTTGTGTGTGTGTGTGTGTTTAGCGCTTTAGACGATGCGGCCTTTATATTTCTTCGGCCATCATGTTCTGCGTCGTGTGTTGATGAAGACAGGAATTCAGACCAGCCGCCAGGCAATAAGACCTCGCATAGCGTTTGCGATTCTGTACTGTGCACGGCAGTGCTGTCGACAACGTTTTTTCCTCTCACACGTTATACGAATGCAGTATTTTCTCGAGCAGAAATACTCAACTGATCTGGCCTTCCGCTCTTGATTCCCCTACATGTAGTACCACTCCCCGTAATGCTATTCCCTCCATAATTTTCTCCTTTTAGCCTCCACCAAATCATATCATTTTCTTTCTTGTCCTGATTAACTGATTAGGAGACTGTTTTCATGCGAAGCCTGACTCTCGTCGTTTACTAATTAACCATTTTGTAATTCTATATCCTTGTTTGCTAACCTAGTTTGCTATCAGTTTTGTAATTAGGGCCGGACTCGGCACTGATTATATTATACAGCTAAAGCTGTTATAGCTTTGGCTTAGCAACAGAGCCCTGCATTCAACCACAGAATCTACAATGTGAACCGAACGACCTTAATTATTTAGCGAATTTAATGTATTTTAAATATTTGAACCAATTGTGTTTGATGTTAACGTAAGTAAATAAATAATTTGTAGCCTAGCAGCAACGCTCGGTAAGTGTTGTGAAAGAATAGTTCCACAACAAATAATGAAATTGCACTCCTTTGGAGCGTTTTGACAACCGCCACTTATCCACTTAGCTGCAGTACTGTTTGTCAAGCTCCATTTCACGGCTCTGATTTTCAGTCTTCTGTACAGTTCAAGCATTTCTTAATTGTCCTGGTTCATTTCATTTCACTTTGACCCGTTAGAATAGCCAGGTCTGCACGAAAACCGTGCCCAAGTTAAACGGCAGTTTGTCCTCTCTAATGCGTTATTCGTTTCGACAGCAGTCCACTAAAAAAGTAAGCATTCAGTGGCTTATTTGTTCTACGGGAGGCTAGTGTGTCCTTTAGAGTATTCAGACGTCGCTTCCATTTTGCAGGTCGCCGCAGCACTGTTCGCCCTGCTGTTTCTGGACCGCTTGGGCCGCCGAGTGTGCCTATGCTCCGGAGTGCTCCTAATGGCGGTCAGCATCTTCGCCCTAGGAATCCTCGCCAAGTTCTCCTACGGCGGTTCTGGTCACGTCATTGCTCTGCGTTGTCGGGACAGGGGCAGCATCTTCAATTCTTCCATGTCTCCGTATTCGTACGCGTCACCCGCAAGTGACGTCACAGCAGCGACGCAAGAACCCATACACTCCCTCCACTTGTCCACTCCATCCTTGAGCCGGCGATACCGTCGAGAATACGTACCAGAAGGTTCGTCCTTCGACTCGTCTGCGCTAGACACATTGCCGAGTCTGCCGGCAAGACCTCCAGCAACGTCAAGTCGGGAGGTCTCAAGGAAATCGGAACCAGCAAGCGTTGGCTACACCATTGGCTATGGAGCAGAGCTTCCTCGTATAGCGGCCACTTCTCCACCTTCTGGGACTATGGACCATTTGCTACGCTCAGGCCAGACACGTACAAGTGCACAGGACAGCACAGGTGAATCCGAGTCTGAGATTCCGCGAGAAGATGATGGGGCCCGGGAAAGCAAGCCATCAGTGCTTAGGCAACAATACGCGGATGAAGATGGAAGTCCTGGAAAGCTTTCCATCGAGTTGCTGGCTCAGCCCATCGGAGCCAGGACGGCGCCAACAATTGCATCTTACTCACTAGGCGACGTCCACCCGTCCAGCGACGTGCTGGGAAAAGCTTCTATCACGCGAGAGGGCGTAAGCGCAGCGGTAAAGTCAGAAGGAGCGCGAGCGAGTGACACAGCAGATATGAAGACATCGACGTCATCATACGATGGTCCTGATGGCGCGGATCGCTCGGAGGCTAAAGCGAAGTCTGGTCGCAGTCGTACTTTGGCAAGCTCTGCCGCAGCAGAGTCTCAGTGCTCAGGTGTACCGCAGGGATCGGCGGTCCAGAGAGCGCTCACACTGACGGCCCTCATGTGCTACGTATTCGCATATGGAGTCAGCTTTGGAACAAGTAAGCATTTTCCGGGCTTTTAGGGTTTTAGGGTGTCATACCCATAAATCTTTCCCTTACGGCGCGGTTCAGGTGTCCGCCGAAATGTGAGACAGATACGCCATTTCCTTTCCCCCAAAACCAATTGTCATTTTCATTTTTCAACGCGAAGTTCGTTGTGAACGCAGTTTTTTATATATCTTAAGCTTTCACTACAACAGTCAAAATATCACAGACCTTTCATCGGCAGGCTCGAGTTTTTTATTTTGCAGTTAACGTTTTTGCTGTCGTCAAAAACATCCCCATTGGTTTTCTATGGCAGTCTTAAATGGTCGTTGCGACCAATGAACAAACTTTAAAGGAAAGATTGTGCTACACTTCAGAATAACTGATAGCTAATTACTTTCAATGATTTCATAACAATACCTTACTATATTTCACAGCTGCCTCATAATTAAGATTGACATCCAGGAATCCTGGGCGTCATTTCACTATCTCGTTGGTAGATAGGTGCAAAAAGTTCAAGTAGCCTTCATTCATTGAACCTAGATAGGAAAATAATGTTATTGCAGTTATTGCAGTCCTTTGAAATAGACAGATATTTTAAAAGGCAGAATTATTATAAGGAGTCAATAATTCGGCCTTCAGACGATTGTGTTGGTTAGAGCGCATTTATGCTTGCTGTGTTCCTAGTCGCAGTTTCGTGGAAACTCACGCTTTCACACCAATGTGACTCGGCGTAACGAAGTTGCTTTGGTTAAGTGAATGCCATTATCCGCTTGCTGTTTCTAAGGGCGGCAGCACTCAATTCACATCTCGCTCTCTGCACAGCAACGTGGCTGATCCTGAGTGAAATCTTCCCGGCCGCTGTCAGGGGTCGAGCCATATCGGTAGCCACCTCGGCCAACTGGGCAGCCAACATGACTGTGTCCGCCTGCTTTTTAACGGTTCTCGGTAAGTACTGAGTATTTTTTGGCGCTGGGCACCGAAGTTCGCGTTAAAAGAAAGCTAGTGTCGGCCGCCGTCTGGAAAAAGAAAAACTGAAATAGACTGCCTGCGCCTCTGATACTTCATGATTCACAGTCATCATCACCGCTGTCAATAGAAACGTTAACTGAACCACAATGTTTTTTGAGGTCAACAACAAAAACGCAGAGCTCTGCTATTGATTTTGATTAATCTCCGTTTGACCCTATAAATCTTAAAGGGACCATGAAATGGTATATACTGAGGCCAAAAAAGCGCACTAGCGATTGAAATTTAATCACTCGTCACTGCACCGAAAAAGATTTTAAGCTAGTTTCATTAGCGCCGAAGGTATCCGCGTGTCTTTTCATTTCATTAGCGTTTTATTTTTCTGGAGCGCGGTTGTTCTCCTTCAGTGCATGCTTTTCCTCATCTATTATTACTTGTATTTTGTATTTTTGTATTTGTATTTTTGTAGTTGTATTTGTATTCTATTTTTGTTATCCTCTGTACTTTCGGCCAAACGAGCAGAAGTCGTTGTGTTTACCCCCTGCAATAATGCCTCCGGGCGCTGCAGGTATCGGTAATAAATAAACAAATAAATAATAAATAAATAAATAAATAAATAAATAAATAAATAAATAAATAAATATGATGCTCCTCCTCACCCTCCTCAACTCATTTACCGCGACGTGGCAGAAAAAAATAAAGAAAACAGATCAGTACTGCACCCCTCGGCGCGCCATCTATCCCTATCACAACTAAGCCGCCTAAGCGCGCTTCGTGAGATTGCTCGTCTAGACTGCCCACTGACATCATTGGGGTAGGCGATCCGCGGTGAGATGTCACCTTATTCGGTTGCGAGCTACTGCGAGCAGCGATTTTTGAAAATTATTTGTAAAATATGGGGCCCACGCGGACCTTTTAAATTTGACTCCAATGCCTATAAAGACCACCTCTAGAGATTTGTTTCACTAGATTGTGGCCATCGAAATGATTTCAGAGCTCCGTTAATTAACCCTAACCCAGAAGATTTCCCGATCTTATCTTTCCTCATGATTCTCCGCCGCCCCGGATGCGTTTCCATAGCGTGCTGATCCCGGCAAAGTAACGCCACTCCTGCAGCCATAGAGATGCATTACCTTGATTTCTTTCTGCAGCGTCGTGTAAACCACGTGCAAACCGAGCCGTGTGAATGTCCCATCTTCTTGCAGATGCCCTGGGTATTGGAGACACGCTGCTCATGTACTCCGGCGTGTGTGTCCTAGCGCTGTGCTTCATATTCCTGTGCGTACCAGAGACCAAACACAAGAGCCTCGAAGAGATCAGCGAAGAACTGGACCAAGGGTACGTTGGCGCGAATGCGCACGACTTTACGTGTAGCAGCAGGCTGAGAGCACTTAGCTCTTCGAGCTTGAAGTTTGTGAGCGCACTTGCGTTTCTGGTTGGTTGCCACATCTACGTTGGAGGAAAAGTCTCGCATCGCAGTGTGTTGTTAGTGTGCAGACATGTCGATCGATGCGAGCAAGTATTTTACAGCGACAGCTGTTGACGGCAAATTTTACGGTTGCGCGGAGTTGGCGTAACACCGCGCTGCGCTAAGTGGTCCGAACGCAGTGACATCACTAGTGACAGTATAGTGGCGTCACAGTCACTCTAAAAGAGAGAAGAATTGACCGAAGATTACGATAGTCGGTAAGGCGGAATTTGAGCGCAGCTCTTCAAACGCCACCTGCCACCGCTGTCAGGTGGCGTGTTACACTGCCAGCCACCCTCCAGTACCTCCCCGTTACAGCCACCTTTCAGGTGGCGTTTTGCTTTGCTACTGGACAAACGGTTTCGCTGACAACGCCGACGACTATGACGACTACGACGCAAAACGCAGAAACGGGCTCCTACATAAGAGCTGCCCTCCAAAACAACAATAATAATGACAAACAGAATGACATTCACTACCAAAAGCAGCCGTTGCTGATACTCTGGCTACATGGTGGTAACTATTTTGTGTGGTTTTCTTTAAGGTTTATTTGCGTATGCATTAAAATTTGTCGCAATAATCATGATCTTCCTAGAATAAGCTGTGTATTATTTACAACTCACTTTGATGTGAGGCTCCGCTCCCAATTTTTTTATCGCACTCAATATTTACTTATTTTATGTCCCATATACTGCAGCCGATAAAGAGGCTGCGCTTACTGCGCCTTTCCTTCTGTTCAGGGCCAGCTCTGCACAACTTGTTCAAGAAATTTGTGTCTGAGAATTGCCGAAAGGCACCATGCATGTTCTGGTTATCATCTGTAAAGATTAGAGGGTTCTTATCTTACCGTTGCATTTTGAAACGCAGGTTGGTCCGGTGGCGGACGCTGCTCCCAACAGGGTGGTGTCGTGCTTCGGACTACACGCTTCGTGGCGCTGCCTGAAGAAGAGTGCGTAGGGCTCGTGAACTGTGCTTCCAAGATCCCCCACCGACAAAAAATACTGGCGCAACGAACATAGCGTTCCTGTGTGCGCGGGTTGTGTGACGGCAGCCACGAACACCGTGAACCTGTGGACCTGTGAAAAGCCCAGCAAACATCGCTGAGCATTCTGTGGTGCACGTGGTGACGTGACTGTATAGCGTGCACACGCACTTACCGAAATTCTTATAGAAGACTGCGCTGGTCTGTGCTTTGCAATGGCCACGGGATGCTAAAAGCACAGTTCAGTGTATAGGATGAGAAGCCTTTTTTCTCCAGTTTACAGTGCACCATCCCGTCATGCCGAACAAAATCTCGGCCGCTCCTTTTTTTTCGACTTTTCGGTCTCTGCTTGCCAGGTGGCTCAGGACTGTAGTCTTTCGTGGCGAGAAGGTTCCGAATATCTCGCAAGGTACTCGGAGCATGTTTGAACCGGAAGCGAAACCCTTTGAGCTTGTTATCATTCTCAATCAGTGGCACGGTCAAAAGATGACATACGGACGACAGCCTCAACGATAGCTGTTATGCGGGCTTATCGGCCAAGTTTGAACGACGTGGCAGCTTTCTTCCCGCTCCGTGATTAAGGTGCAGCTCCTGCAGCACCGGACCTTTTTTGGCATAGCTTGCAGCATCAACCCCTCTCATATCAATTGACTGCACTCTTGAGGTTCTTGAAGGAATTAAGCCTGAAAACGCCATACTTTCTACTGAAGCATGTGACGGAGCGAAAGTTGGTAACAACGAAGGAGGCAGGAGTTTTTTTCTGAGCCATAATATATATAATTATGATTCCTAAGTGCAGGGATAAGCGCAAACAAAGCAAGCAAGGCTTCTGATTTTGTCACCTGCTAAAGCGGAGAGAACTCGCCTCGGAACTGTGGGCAGTTTGCCCATGCCGCTGACGCGGAATTCAATGAAATGTGCAGTGCTGCCCTGCGCGACATATTTTGTTTTCCTTTTTTGTTTTATACCCTGGAAAAGGTATTGCAGTAACATGGGCATTAAATCTACGCTCGCAGCTGTTGGGATGTTTTTCTATAACCCATTAATTCACGTCCATTGAGAACTTCAGATAAAAGTTATGAATTTTCAGGACGTCATCATTAATTGCTCCTTAATTAATGACATAGTAGCTGACTTGAGCTAATATTTATAATATCTGAGTGTGTGAGAACCACAAAACCGCGTGCTAACACGCAAACGCATGCAGGAATTCGAGTGCAAAATTCAAACTGCTCTATCATCTGTGAATTAAGCATTACGACCACATAAATTTTAGACAGTTTTGCCTCGGGGCTAGTTTTTGCACGAATCTGTCTTTTCGCGGGCATCCCGCAGGTCTGTCAGCTTATACTTTGACTTTACGTTGATAAACACGTTGGAGAAGAGCGTTACTTGGAGTATGCCAGCAGTTCAAGTAGATATGCGGGCAGAAATTAAAAATAGACACATTTTTTGCTCTGTGTATCATACATAGAACGTTGGGCCTTAATGGTTTAAGACAAGAGATATAAAAATTGCTATTACCGAGCCTTGTTAGGCGTGAACCAGCGTCGCTGTACAACTGCTGTTTCAAGCAAGCTAGGAAAAAAAAACTTGAATAAAAAGTTTGCTCAAACGTGAAGTGTCGTGTACTCTCTGAAGCATGATGAGGAAAATGTTACGGAGTGGATTCAGCGTCGAGCTAATGACAGTTTGTCAAATAACTAAGCCTACAGCGATAATTAAAGTGATTTATGGCATGGGCGGTAGCGTAAACCAAGACGATGGACAAAACACAGATACATTCACCGCAGGCGCTAACTTCCGACTGAAAGGTTCCCAAAAGACCAAGACGAGCGTGAACTGAAGGGACTAACAGGACCGTGCCTGTGAAAGAAAACATCGTTAAAGAAAACAATCTTTCGTGGCGCATTAGCCTGTTGATCTTTTTATGTCATGTTCGCCTTGGTCGCCAGGAATCTTTCAGCCGGAACATGGCGGCGAATATATCTGTTCTTTGTCCGCCGTCTTGGTTTTGCGCAACCCCCCTGTCATGGATCACCGATAACGACTTGCCCAAGTTCCCATACCCTTGTCAATAACCGTGCATGGTGGTGACCTAACTCTCCTTCTACGCAAAGATGGTCCCTTTTTGGAGAAAATTTTGAAAGTCCTGGCTTTTAGTTTCAACGACGCGTTAGGTTTAGTTTCTACCAAAACATAATCCCTTGCTTCCAAATTACTACCCCGCAAATTTTGCCGAGAGAAGGGCTTGTGTATTTTTGAGTAAGTAGGAAACTAGAAAATGCGCGATGGACAATTGGCCTCTGCGTTTAAAATGACTCTCAGAAACCAAAGCTAAAGCGCTAAAGTACAGAGCGAAGATTCCGAGAACATCAAATGGTGACTTATTTCAGCACTTGCAAGAACGACACGTCGCCGGCCCGGCTTTATTAACACATGCAAGAAGCTTCATAACACATCTTAGTCAGCAACAGGTGCACCGAAGGGATCATATGTTATTGGATCAACTGTCTGTTGTTTTATATGCCACAGCTGGTCTTACTGACGTCTTGCTGTGGCAAACAGTAGCAATAATTCCATTGTTCATGTTGTCCAAGCTACTTCTGACGTCGCTTACATAGCTGTATGTTCTTAATCGTTGTTTATTTTTACTTAATCTCGTGCATATCCGCTTAAATGCCCGAAACGGCGATGCAGAATTTAATAAATAAATGTAATTATTACAGTTTTCAAGCATGTGGCTGCGGCTTTCTATGGTATGCACCTTTTTCACGCATTCGCATAGCTGCAGAGGTTGTTTCTCTATTACGTTCGTTCTGCTCACTGTTGGCCAAGGTGCTCTGCATTGCAAATCCTGCGTACGTGGGATTTTTGACGGTGTTGCTCGCTGCCCAAACATTCCGGAAACCCAAGCCCATGAGCGGGCAATACAGTTTCAGACCAAACGCCGCCATTGTGTATGGGATGGCTGCAATCTTTTCCACAAAATGTTGGTGCTGAAGTGAGGGATGCATCTGGCGTCAGCAAATTAGGGGTCGAATTATTAAATTATTAAGGCTAGAGCCTTGGCTATCGCATACACTGTTGCCAAATCGTGAGTGGCAATCATTGTTCCTAAAGGCGAGGGCGCAATTTAAGCCAGTTTCGAAGGCTTGTAACATGCAATACCTTATAGAAATTCGGTTCCTATACAGTTCGCTTGTGCCAACTGTAGCTACCACTGACTGCCAAGAAATATCGAAACGGAGTGTAGGCGATTGTGCATCGGCACCTCATTCGCCAGAGGAACACGTCAATGCCATAATCACGCCGACACCACCGTCTTCTCAGTGAGCAGACATGAGCCACGTTAACCAGAGTTCTTTCATTTTATCGGTAGCAAAACTCCCCATAGAAGCCCCGTATCAAAATATCTTTCTAATAGGGCCAAATCTGGCAGTTTGGAAAACTATTGAGGGACGTGTAACATTCAGAACAAAGACAACAAAAATAAAGTGGTTGCCCAACTAGTGGCCAGGAAAATACTCGAGTTTCGAATTTCGGAGTTCCACCAGTGGTAAGATCAAAAAGCTTTGGCGCAGTGCCCCACCGACGGATCGCATAGGAACCGCGCCGGCAAAAGGGAGCTACAACAGGGAAATCTCCTTACGTTTCTCTGTTTTGCGTGGAACTGGCAGCGAACTTGTGTGCAACGTCAGGTGTTTCGACTGCTGTACACGGTATCATTGCGAGTGGCCGCGCTACAAAAGGGAACGCAGCAGCGTGCGCCAAATAGCCGCGAGCTCTACATAAGTTGATAAGCGGTAGCCATGTTTGGAAACACGGTGCAAAGACAGTGTAACTAATAACAATAGCGCAACTTAGCCAAAGCACGGAGGGAGAAGAATGAAGGCCGGTTAAGCTTACGGGTGTTCCGGTTGGCTATCCTCCACCGGGGTGAAGGGTTGAGCAGAGGTAAAATGGAAAAGATAAATAGAGGAAAGGGATGTGAGGAACAAGGACACCAGCTAAGGGCATGCTTGTTGTCAAGTCACGATCTGTAATGTTGTGTGAGGTTCTAGCTTCCCGAAGCTGCCCATCGGTTATATGGTAATTGCAGAAATGGAGCGCTCCGGAATGACTTCGACCATCTGGGGTATGCTTCGACGTGCAGTTATATCGCGCAGCACACAGGCAGTTCTGCATATCGGTTCCATCGAAACGCTGGCGCCGCGATCGAGGTTAGGTCCCGCCACTTCGGGCTCCGCAGCCGCACGCCATAGCCACTAAACCACAACGCTGCGGGTGTAAGGTTACAAACTGCCGGCCGTGGAACCGGAGCAACTCAGAGAACACACAGCACAAGCTCCGAATGGAAACTCAGGGGTTGGAGGAAACTGTAGGGACTCGACATTTAGGCACGACACTCACGGCATGTGAAAACTATCACTTACCTACCATCTGATCAGAATATGAACCGACTCTTGTAAACTAATAGTCCTCACCGTTTTCCTTATCTAAGCATTATTTCTTAGTGTTCATCCGCTAAAGATTCTAGTTTGTTCGCTTACTTTCCTGCTTACTTTTGCTGACATCCTGACGCGCCTTCTGCTAGTAGACTTTAGCACAGTTCCATCAAGTGCGTAGAGAATAGCGGCGTGTGACATCATCAAATCGTTCTTTGCGCCGTATTTCCAAATGTCGCCCAGACACGCTGTCATATAGGTAAGGCTCCAAGCTACCTGGCACGTGTTCCTGCATACCCTTTTGGCGCGCTAAGAATAGTAGTGTATGCGGAATATACGCCGCTACTACGTAACTGCAATGCGCCATAACTGCCACGTGCAACTACGTCGGGAAAGCCAACGAGGAAGAGGAGTTAGCGGTAACCAAAGACGCCGACCTTGGGCGGAGCTAACCAAGCGCGTTTGTTCCGTCTACTGAGCTTAACGCCCATCGAAATGGCAGTACGCTATACTGTGGCGGTTTTATGCATGCATCCTCAGCGGTGGCTGCTAAGCACGTTGGAAGATACAGTGGAACTTCACGAGGTACTCCGGTCGCAAAGCTTACCGCTTAAAATGGATATGGGTATGGCTCATGTGAGAGCCTTGAATGTGTTCTAAGGAGAAAAAAAAAACAGTGGCTCGTGCTTTTACATGACTGGTACGGCAAACACCGGCAGTCCTAACAGTAATTTTATTTCAAGATACCCCTAAAGGCCCTCCTCACGAGGGTATTACATGGGGGAGGGTAAAAATTCGAACATGAAGATACAAGAAGGAACAACTAACATGAGGAACAGAAGAAAAACAAGACAAGTGCAATAACTGATAGTCAGCAAGTATCAAAATGTGGCGGAATAACAAAACGCAAAGTGCACATAATAAATAAATAAAACAACGTAATAAACAAAACGAAAAACAAAACTCAAACACATTACGGTGAGCATAACAGAATTAGAAGAAAACTACACATCTTTGATTTTTTAAAAGATCATGAAGTGATGTCGTATTCGTTTCAGTTGCGATTGTGGAAGGCAGCCGGTTCCAATCAATAACGGTTTTGGGTATGAATGATTTGGCAAAACTTGAAGTATGACATGTGGTGCGTTTTACCTTGAAAGGATGGTCACGGCTTGGAAACACTACTGAGGGTGAGTGAAAGAAATCGACGCGAAGCAACGGATGATGGTAAATTTTATGGAAAAGAGTTAAGCGAGACAGTTTGCGACGATGGGAAAGGTTGTCAGGTCCAGCACGAGCTTTTAACGCCGTGACGCTAGTAAAACGTGAGTAGTCAGAAAAAATAAAACGAGCAGCATGGTTTTCCAGGGATTCTATGTTATTTTTGATGTAGGCTTGATCTGGGTCCCATATGGCTGAAGCGTACTCAATTATAGGTGGAATTAATGTGATATAAGCAAGTTTGCGCCCGTGCGCCGGAGCATGTCGATATATAATTAGTTTTGGGGGAAAGGAAATGGCTGAGCACCTGTCTTATATATCGTTGGACGCGTGAACCGCGCCATAAGATGAGGGATAAAGGAAGGGCTGAAAGAAGAAAGGAAGAAAGAGGTGCCGTAGTGGAGGGCTCCTTAATAATTTCGATCACGTGGGGATCTTTAACGTGCACTGACATCGCACAGCACACGGGCACCTTAGCGTTTTTCTTCCATAAAAACGCAGCCGCCGCGGTCGGGTTCGAACCCGGGAACTCAGGATCGAAGGTTACGTTTTAAAAGTCCAAGAGAACGGTTAGCAGCTCCTAGAATCAAGTTAATATGATAGTTCCAGGTAAAGTCTGATTGAATGTAATCTCCTTGATACTTGTAAGTGGAAGTTGCCCCAACTGTCATGTCATTAAGAGAGTATGTGGTTGGGATGCGATAAGAATTTCTACTAAAGGAGACTAGCTTTGTCTTAGAGGGATCTTTGTCATTGTCTTAGCTTTGTCCTCGCTTTGTGTTAGAGAGAGCTTTGTCTTAGAGGGAATGTAGAATGGGTTGGAGTGGAAGCTTTCCCCTAGAGCGACCGGTACAACGACTGCCTCCTGTATTTTCCGCTATGTTTCGTATCTATGAAGCATCAGCAAGCAAGCACTCTGGTAAAGCCCGAAGAGAACTAAGCTGGCTTGCCATCGTTGTAGAGCGATGCCATTGCAAGACACCTGTGCCTATAAAATGACGTCGACATAGTTAGTAGGGGCAAGTTCTCAGAAGGGTCAAGTATATGTATGCAGTTCCGCCTTCATCCACTCTACCCATGAAAACTTTATACGCATCTCTGTCGCGTGCTGCAACCTCTTGGAAGCGTATTCTTGGCTGCTTGCACACATTGCTGAGAACTATCTATCGGCATTATTAGCCCGGGATATGAATACTTATACCGTTCCTTTCAGCAAAGAGTAAATAATACAATGGGGCGCACGGTTCCTCTGGAGGCTGTTTTTGTTGTCTTGTTATCCAGATTGCGACACTTAAGTACATAAATGTTCCCCGCACCGTCACGCCTCCACTTCGCCAACCTCGCTGTCACGATGTCGAGGGGAACTCCCTTCGCTCGGGGAGTTCCCACAGTGCTGCTTGCTCATTTGCAGCTAATGTGGTCGAATAAACGGACTTGGAAAACAGCGTCTCATGTCTCCTTCCTCGAAAGTATCCCATCCTGATCCCTTCAGAGTTCGGCTACGTCTAACGAAAGTGGCGATTCCTGGCTTCTTTAGTCTATATCTCGTCCAGTCCCTATTCTCTCGCCTATATTATTGACTCTCCTCAGTTACGTCTTGCGAACGTGATAAGAATTTTTCAATTAAATTTATTTATATTTTTATGGTTTACTTTTCAGATGCAAACGAAGAAATGCCATGCGAAAGACTTTACGGGAAACAAGACCTGGCCCCCTGTGGAAATTCAAACTATATGGCACCGGCCGATTTTAACAGAAAATTGAACAACTGCATACTTGTGTGTAAGATACATAACAATTGCGGTGAACAAAATGTCCTTACGCCATCACCGTGCTTGTTGGGCATTTCGAGTATTTGAGCAAATGGCGGCTCCGCGCAAAGATGTGGTCCACGTCACCTTCAAGACTGAGCATTGCTCTGCTAAGTGGTGACGACATGGTATAGAATGGTATTGATTGTGGATTTAACGCCCCGCAGATACACATAGGGGCTATGATGAGATGTCGCAGTGATGGCTGGAGATTAATTTTTGCTCACCTGGGGTTCGGCAAGGGGGAACACACAAACATTTGGAACGTAAACAAACGATATGATTTGTTTCATAGGCATGAAGAGGTGTCTAGCAAGTTCCAGCAAAAGGGAGGATTGTTGCGCCAGTTGGTTGATGATTCAAGGCTGAAAACGGCGCGAAAAACGGGACAAGATAGAAGCAACACACACAGCACCGGTGCTGTTTGTGTTGCTTCTTTCTATCCTGTCCCGTTTTTTGCGCCGTTTTCAGACTCGAGTTCTAGCAAGTTTCAGACTCAAGCGTTGAGTGAAACGTAATTTAATATGATTTTGAATACCTAAGCGGCCGCATCGGTCGACGTGAGGCTGCACTTGCCCCAGTTGTGTCGTTACCAAGCCAACTGATTGTTCACAGGACCAGCCAGTGCTTGTCGGCGACAGAGACGTTACCAGCAGTCTAGTAATCAAGGTTGGGCTGTCGACCGGGACGTCAAAGTGCACTTCAGCGCTGGCGCCGACCGAGATTGACAGGACCGGTACAAAATCGTTTGCAGTTAACTATTAACGCTGCACACTGGTGTTTCGAGCTCATTTTCATGATTACTAAGCCCATAGGCCTCTTAGAAGGCAAAAAAGGCTGACGCCCAAAAACTTTGTGTATGCACATCACTCGTACGTTTTTGTATTTCGCCTTCATCGAAATGCGGCACCCGCGACGGGGATTTGATCCTTGACCCCGGGCTGAGCAGCCGAGAGCCGTAAGCGTTGGGCTGGGGCGCCGGATCCAGCTGATGACGAGTACCGGACCTGAGTTGAGACGAGCTTTTGACCTGTAGCAGTATCGAGATGATGTCAGGACGGCACGAAAAAGCAAGGACAAAAGAGGCGCAAGAACGCAACAGGACATGGCGCCTGTCCTGTTGTGTTCTTGTGCCTGTTTTGTCCTTGTTCTTTTCGCGCTGTCCTGACATCATCAAGAAGCTATGCACCAACTAGCCCAAACCAAAGGACTCCTGTAGCAGTAGCGACTGAAAAGGCGTTGCATACTGCTGGAAGATGCGCTCTTTCACGTTGCATTTAGCGCAGGAACAAAGGAAAAAAATTCAACCCTCCGTGCTTTGCACTGGAGGCAAGAAAAACTTCTATTCTGCAAGCATGATACTGAAAGCGACCTCGATCTGAAAGAGGATGGCGTCACAAGGAGCTACGGTTACGCGACCCACTGGTTACGCCTCAGACTTAGCGCGGCTGCAGATAAAAGCAAGGGTGGCGCTAATTCTTGGAAGTCCCGCGAACCACGCTGAATTGCGAAACAAAAGACCGAGAAGCGAAATTCGGATGTAAAGTAAAGAGTAAAGTATACAGTCGCGCTCCACACAACCTGCAATTTAGGCCGCCGCGGTGGCTCGGTGTTTATGGCGCTCGCCTGCTTACCCGAAAGACACGGATCCGACTTCGTCCGCGGCAGTCGAATTTCGGTAGATGCGAAATTTTAGAGGCCCGTGTACTGTGCGATGTAAGTGCACGTTAAAGAACCCCAGAAGGTTTAAATCCCTGGAGCCCTTCATTACGGCGTCCCTCATGGCCTGAGTCGCATTGGGACTTTAAACCACCATAAATCATAAAGCAAACAACCTGCAATGCCTCAGCAGCAACCAGAGCGTGGCTGACGCTTGCAGGTACTGTGATGCACATTATACAAATCAGTATCGTCTCGATTTGTAAACCACTAGCATTGCTTTCCACAATTACAGGGTATTCCAAAGCTCTGTCAAAGAAGCAGGGGCTACACCTTACATATTGCAATTCATTGTCCATGTCTCACGTTTCTAAATATCAGCGACTAGTGCCACATGTAGACAATCATTACAGAACGGCGGGTCACTCAAAGGGACTGTTATCACTTTCAATCTAAGAAAACTGCGAAATGCGATGTGATGCAGTCGAGCATGTTGGTAATGATGGTCTGAACTTCCTACGCTACACAGGAGATCACTTGTAAAAATGGTTGCTGAGTAATATAGAGGCCGAAAGGTTCCTACACGCCGATAGCGTTTCAAAATTAAGGCGCAAATTTTTAATGCTCGTATTCACGCGGCACGTCAAGGCAGCAGTCTACACTAAATGGGGTTCCCCTGAATTTCGGGGCCTGTGATCCCGACTTGAGATGTCAGTGATTTTCAGTGAGGGATAAAAATAACTGCTGCTCTCTTTGGAGGGTTGGCTGCACGCACTTGTAGAAAAGAGCAGAATAAGTCCCGCTGGATTCAACCTCGTCCCCCGTAGTGTGTGCAAATGTCTCTTTTCTGAGGCCGCGTTTCCTGCATCTCGTCGTGAAGGGCGGCGCGCCTTTGGAAAACGGACGACCGCAGCGGCGCCTATAGCAATCGCGTTGAGCGCCGAAGGTCGCGCTTAGCGACAGCTCTGTTTTTGAAAAGGCGTCGCACTGTTAAAGAGCTGGCCCGGGGCCAGCGACAAGTGTCTTGAAACCATTTCTTCGCCGAACAGCTTAGTCATGCAACTGGTTACATTTTTAGATCGTCACGAGAACCGCATGCCAGAGAGCCAACCATAGAACTGCCTTCGAATGTGTTGTTGCTCAGGCGTCTAGGGGCAACTTTCTGTGGCTGTCAGCCAAGCTTATGGAGGATAAGGAAGGCTGGCCAGCAGGACAGGGTGGGAGGTATTGTATTAACTAACTGACAGCCCAGAATGTTACCTTGATTTTGGGCCACCTGAACACTTTTGCAATGTTTTAAAGTGGATAATACAACATAAATATTGCGCCAGAAAAATAAAGCTTCATTTGCAATCGCACGGTGAGATGTTGCTCCTAATCTCACAGACGAAAGAACGTATAGCACCTGCTCCTCTTAATTACTTCGTGTGATGGGTCTTGAAGCAGTTTTGGCAGAGAAGCAGGCTTAGGTTATTTCTGCATTTCATGCAATACAGACAAACGTACGTGAGCGTGAAATAGTTGGCTCCCTTGGGTTGCGTAGCCTGCGCTAAGCCTGTTTCAGATTGCCAGTGCGTTAGAAAAGGCGGAATCTGCACTGCTCCTGAAGAACAGTGATGAAGAAATACTTCCGATCTTCTTCCAATGTGAAGTTGCAGAAGTTTCATTTTTCAGCGCGAAATAAAAATTTGGCTGGTAGCAGACGGCCTTGACCATTTCTTATTTCTACAACGACAACTCGCAAAAGTACTCGTATAAGGGCATTCAAGATTGTTCTCTTTTTCCGAAAATTTTTATCAAATTTGGAAGAAAACAAATGTGCACCGTTTCGAGGAAATTTTAAGAAACGGAATTTGCTAGTTTTTTCCCCCAAAATTTCTTGATAGTACAAAATGGTGCCAGAAAAAAAGGATAGAAATAAGAGTTTCTTGTTCTTTAAAAAGATAATTTTGAAAACCAAACGCAGCGTCTTTAATATTTCCAGAGATGATTGAAATAAACGAATTTTTTGCTGTTAAATATCCTGCGCTCACGCTGGCACGATTTCGCTAAGCTTTTATGTCAGCTTACGCCGGCAATTCAACAGGCATCATTCAATTCCTCTTTTGAACAAGTAGAAATAAATGCTGCGGTCTGTTTTTAATATTACGGAATTGAAGAACCGAGGAAATGTGTACCTTTGTTGAGCAGCACACAGGTAATCAAAAAATACAAATCTCAGAAAGCAAGGGCGGTGTTCGAGGCGATGGCTATCAGGCTTAGGGGTCAGAGTTGCTTCAGCAAAACATCTGTTAGATTGCTTGAAAAGTAAATTGATTATTTGTCTCCGTAACAGCGTGTAAGTAGGCGTTCACTGTGCCATGTATTTTCCAGGTCACATTTTATCTTTCTTTTCATCTTGCGGCGCTTTCTTTCCTTATATATTTCGTATAAAGCGGAATAAACATGAGTTGTTAATCAGCGCTCGTGGTGCCAGTTCTTTCTTGTCTTGTGTGTTGCGCTGTGTAAAACCGCTTCTATGAAGAACAAGTCACGCCGCATAGTGATTCAGGTGCATCTGTTTATTAGCTTATCAACCAGCTTCAATTCGGCCACTGAAACTGATAAGCTTTCAAACAGAGTAATTGCAGCACCAGTACTTACGCATTCAGGAGCTCACTGAGAGGCGAATGACGCATCGACGACCTCCAAGATCTTCGACATTGAAAATATGCTGACATCCCCGATGACTTAAGAGGATTATCGAAATCACTGGAGACATCTCGTGCAGCGTATACTCCACCAACTACAGACCAGTAAACTAAGCAGTAGTTCTGAAACACTTCAAAAGAGTTGTTCTGAAATTGGAGTCGTTGGACGAGTTCTGAAGCGTTTTTAAGCGTCCATATAGAATCGCTGAGCGCCATTCGTGCTAGGTTGTGCGTCTGTCTCACGACAGTTATTTACGGCACGCGAAAGCATGTGACCAACTCTTCAGGACACAAACTACACAACGCCATTGTGCCAACGTTTCTTCGCTTGCATGGAAGCAGCCATCCTGTAGAGGAAAACAGGTTTTATATAACGGTACTTGGATATGTTCTTTGTCGTTTTTTTTGCAACAGCATGCAACCTCTGTGTTGCATAAAAATCCATGGAGCAGCACTTCGCCGAACCCTAAACGCCTCGGGTCACCGTTGGTGATAGGCCGGTGGTGGAGCAGAAGGCTGAGGCCCATTGGGTGGAGCTCTGGTTTCGAATGTGGCGTAATTGTACTGCGGTGGCGGGAACCGATAGTAATCCTGAAAGAAAACAAAATAGCGTCACCGCCTCAACGTAATACGCTTGCTGAATAATTATGTGCGCATCGGCTTCGTCCTGAAACATTTATAAAAAAATGCTCAAGTAGCTTTGATCAGTATAGTGTGCAGGCCGCGCTAAACATTCTTGTGCTGTAAGTGTCGTTTCTCGCCCTACGAAATGAAGCACACTTTGTTTTTTTTTCTAAATACTTTTCCTTTCAACGACAAACGTTCGAAACCATTTTCAGTTTCAATCGAAAAATAATAACAAAACACGTTCTTACGTGAAAATTGACGGTTACGATTCCTCTTGTGGTTACGTGCACAGCTAGCTGTACACATTTTTTGTTTTCATGGTCAGCCTTTACCAGCTAGCCTGGCTAGCCATTATTGTATCTGTATTTGTCTCAAACGAAGATAAGATACGGAGACATAGTGCACGGTCGTTTTTATCCCCCCCCCCCCCCCCCCCCCCTTCCTGTTGCTGAAACTATGCGCCTCCGTCAAAAGTGCGCAGCGCTCACACGCGCGCCGACTCACGTGTGCGGCGTAGTCTGCGGGAGTGAACGTGTTGGGCGGGGGAGGAGGTGGCATGGAGTACATGGCCACCCTCTCCCCGCACTGCATGCGTCGCATCTCCTCGAGGCGCGCCCTTGAGGACTCCGTCTCCGGGGAGTTCCGGTCCTGGCACCTGTGTCGCATAGAAAGTCACATATTTCTAATCTAATCGGATGTAACCCAGCGAAACCCAAAAGTCTAATCTACTTCTACAGATAGGATAAGCGCCCACCTCCCTTTTTTCTCTCTTCAGGGTCCTCGAAGATTGGCCATTTTACCGGACAGCAACTGTCTACATTATGGTGCTACAGAGACGACATGCTAGTACTTTGCAGTCTTAGCCGTAACTGGGTAAAGTAAGAATAACAGCACCCCCTAGTACTCGCGAGCAATGATTAGTAGGAAGACTAACTCTGGCTAATATCCCTTTGCACATTGTCTCTAAAGTAGTAATGTTTGCTTTTCGAGAGGCTAATGGCTATGGCAACGCCGTAAGTCGAAGGGCTCTGTACTACAGTCGCGCCCACATAACGAGCCTGAAGGTCGCACGGATTACATTCGTTGTATCCGAGGCTCGCAGTAAGAGGATGACCCACGTTACATCCATAAATACATGGTAGAAGTGGGTGAGTCGATCACGACCGTCTGCTTATTGAAACTAGTCCCTATTGCGGCGCTTTCTAAGCTCTCCTGCACGGTCAAAGCTCCTCGTTGACACCCTTGATTTGGGGGTGCTATATCACTAATCGCTGAGGAAGCGCTCCTGCATGACAGCAGGTGGTGCGTCGGCCTCCTCGTCATCATCCTCATCAGATTCCTGGCAGTGCCAGAATTATTGTACTTCACGCGCTATAATTTTCGTCACTGTATGGCTTTCCTATGTAGGCGTCATCACCAGCACCAACGAAGTCATCCAAGGCGGCATCAGGTCGGGCCAGCTGCACATCGACGACGCGTTGCCACAAATTTACGTGCGTCCGATGTAGGGAGGTTCAACAGCGTACTTCATTGTTCCTGGGTCTCTAAACGCTGCCTTACGGGAGCAATTGTTCATGCATTTCGCAGTAGCTCCCAAAGCACGGCGCCTCGCGAGTCTTCCCGATGACCAACGGCGGCCACCGGTCGCCGCCGTTCATGATCGTGCACAGAAAGCCGCTGACGCGAACACTACTGCACTTCCTACCAGCGCTAGGAGTCGCCTTTTGAGGCGGGCTTTTCTGACGGCCGCATCTGGTAAAAAGTTTTGTCGGCATTCGATACGCCCCGTATTTATTATTTGTGATTTATTACGAGACAGCGTTTACAGCTCGTTCAGTCGAAAAGCCGTCGGCATAATAGTTAATTTGTGGTTACAGTGATTAATGATCGATTGGTGTGTGATAAACGAGTTAATGAAATTATTGCAATTAATTGATTAATTAAGGAATTGAAAAATGAAACAAATTGAAAAAAAGAAAGTTCAATGAAGTAAAAATGCTCAGAATGAAAAGTCAATACTTGATGATGCTAATTAAAGAAATTTCGGGTCTGTAATTGATCAATTAATTAAGTGAAACAATTTAAAAAATGAAAAATGCGTTAAAATGTGTCAGACTGCTCAGAATTTAAACCATCATCCACTACGCTATTGCGTCATGTCCTTAAGGCGGAGCTTAGGTCTTCTCTCCAATTTTTTATTGTTTTTCCTTTTTATGGCTCGCCGCGTTATTTGCATATGAACGGCGGCGGGGAGGGGGGGGGGGGGGGTGACACGGACGCTAGGAAGCGCTCCGCGTCTCCGCTCCTGCAAGCGATGGTTTTCTACGGAGGGGGCCGAATTCATAGCGTCTCTACGTTCGCTGTAATCGAGATATGCAGCCACAGGTGTTCGTTGTATCCGTGATGCAATGCAATTGTCCTAATACATACTTTGACGGTAGTAACAGCCTCGTTCGTAATAAGCGAGCATTCGTTATAACTGGGCCGTTATAAGTGGACTCGACTGCATGCTCTCCGACCAGGAGTGAAAAGTGCGTCATTTGGAAAACGTAATTTACGAATGCACATAATTTAAACAGATGCTTTTTATGTGCCTGAACTTCACATGCAATTTTTTTCCTTCGCTAGCACTTCTCTTCGTTCTCGTTGAATTGTGACGTCCTTAACACCCCTCTCTTTATGACATTGCAACGCTGGCACATGATTAAATTGGTTGCACGCTCTTGTCAAGTTGGAAAATTGTTTTCGTAAGAAACGACGTTGCTTCCATTTCCAACATTCGCCACGAACTGAACCAGCAGCGTTGCTGTCGCCTTCAGCTGCACGTGCCGCGATATTTGCGAAATACTTTACAAGGACTGCACGCGAAAAGCGAGGGGAAGAACACTCAGCTGTGGCCAGAACATGAGCAGCTGGAGATCCACAGCTGTGGCCGAAGGCTTCCAACAGATAGAATTGCTTTGCTCTCAGGACCACATGTGCTTATGTCTAGCTGTCTTGAATATCCCCTTTAGCGAGGGATTCTTAATGTTTCTTTAATATGGCGTCCTTTCAAGGAAGGCTCCCGCCAACATATTCTGAATACGCTGATTGTTAAAAATCGTATCAGCTGCAATTCAGGTCATGCCGTTAGTTCATGTTTGTCTCTACCAGGAGCCCCGATCGATTACGATGGCTCGGGTTTTCTGCCACCGTACAGAGCTAGAAAAAAAACTGCCTATTTTTTAGCTCAAATAATAAACAGTTTCAGACAATGTTTTATTTAGCAATAAGCTTGAGCTTTAACTTTCATAAATGCTCTGAGCTTCGTCGCAGATTAGCTTTATAAAAGCACTTTTTTTAACCTACACGAATTAGACAATGCATTGCATGTACAGTCGAGCCCACTTATAACGAATCTCGTACGACGAACGGGTTTTGTTCCTTGTGACCGAAGTTCGCAGTGAACTGACTTGTCATATTACAGCCCAAAATACGAAGTCAGACAAAAGTGGCGTTTTTGTCTTTAAAAAGTCCGTTATTCATGTCTGTTTCTTCAAAGATGACCCTGTCGCAGAGCAAGCTCTCCAGTATGGTCTTATGTGGTCCTTTCCAGGGCCCTTGCTGCCGACGAGCTGCTTTAGGGGCAACATGTCGGCTGAAGCGTTGACGGCAACGAGTGGTAGGTCGTCCTCCTCCCCTCCAATCTGTTGGAGAGATTTAAGGATGCGGCGAAGAAACTAACCCAGCACACGTGGGCGAGGAATGTACTGTCCGCTGTCTGCGAGCAAGGCATGCCACGTGGCTGTTACTGAAACTTCTTAAATCCCTAATATTGGAGGTCAGTCAGCCACCATGTACAGTATAGTTCGGCCTTCAATCTTTCCCTTCTTAGCGCCAACCACGCTTCTGGATCCACATTTAAACGCTTTTGCCAGCCAACACACACGCAAGTCTGTGTCACCTTGTAGCTAGTCGGCGGTCGCTTGGTCGATGATTAACTGCGATTTTAATTACGCCGTTTCTTGGATGTCGTCACGGTTTTTACTGGAGGCGGTGGTTATGGGAGTTGGGAGACGCCCTTTGGACGCCGCGCTGTCATGTAGCGCGAGTTCCTCTTCATCGGGGGGAGTTTGAGGCGTCCCCTTGTTGGCTCTAACCGAGTGGTGAGGTCGCGGTTGTTCGTCGTAATTGAGGCGCACCGCCATCACCCTAATACATATTGTGACAGTCGCATGGTCCTTGCTCGTAATAGGTAATCACTCGAGTAATCAAAGTGTGCAAAACCTTTGTCAAGAAGGCAGCGCAAAAAGTGGACGAGGGACGAAATACAGGATACATAAGACGTTAACGACCGTTACTACAGTCTTCACAACATGCATCCCCGACTAGCCCTGAAGCTTTCTCTCCCGTTCAAAACATTTATAGGCAGGTTTAAGAAGGAATAAGCGACGCTTTAAAAGAATGTAATCGAAAACAAAGCCTAGTATTCTGCGCACAAAAATATAATTTCGTGTTGATTTTGAGAGTACATATAATAAAGCAAATATTGTAAGTAAGTAATACGAAGGAATTACTGTAATGAGTCGAGTCAAGAAATATGTTAATAAGAGATATGTGAAACTTCGACTGCTGTTTTCGCTGCAAGCTTTCAATTTAGAAGAAGTTTTGCATATAACTGTTAATTAACCAGTGCGCTTTTATTATCCGATAGGTTGCTTCCTATTTCAAGATGCCCCCTTCTCTTGAGTTGTCGGGTAGATCATTCGTAGCTGTTTTTCTATTGCAGCCTTTGCCGTACATAGACGTGATGCAAGCGCGTTGAACATTGCGTGCTGCAGCTGACTTCTGATTTCTTGGGCAAGCGTGGCGATTTAGCTGGGGTCCGTGGAAAATTTACCTCTGTGCGGTCAAGATCCAAGACCAAGCAGATTCGTTTTTATGCGAAGCACTACAGAGAGCTATTGTCACGGGAACAAACTTATTCTTACCCTTAATGCCTATTTGGGTTACCTATTAGATGACAAGAACTGGATGCTGCAAATGGAGCCCCAAGATTCTTGGCACTTTCCGACCCGGCAATGTGAATACTAATATTTGAATTTAGGCAGCGATTTCTCTGAAACAGGAAGACTACCTTCTGATGGATCAAAGTTGTGAAAGCATTTGTGACTGCTAGCTGACGCATGCTGACAGCTGTGTCGCCTCGACCGATCTTATTAACGCAACTCTGGCATTTAAGACTGCCGCTGAGGTTGTCTTGTTCAAGCAGAAACTTCAGCTATGTCACTTCGCATTACATTCACTGGTTTCACGAAAATATAGGCACAAAGGATGGCAAAGGCGAGCAAAGAAACAATGTCCATCCTCGTCCTAAAGGGTGTTCTAGAGTAGACTTTAAGTAAGTCTCAAAAATAGGTTTTAAGGTAAAATGATGACTTTTTTCAGCATAGTGTTACCAGTTTTGGCGGGCACCAGAAAACCGCTGAATTGCTTTAAGTATTAAGCTGAGTAACTAGTTTACAATAGTAAACTTCTTAACTATTACAGTGAGGCGTCTAGTTGCTATTAGAGTTTTGTAGCTGGTATTTAGTAATCACCATATCAGTTTTCAGAATTTCGAAAACGTGATCACCCTTGACGCTGTGGCTCGACAAAATTTGTTTTTTTACTAATTATCTGCGCTAGAAAGATTGCTTTGCCTGTGTGCTTTTCGAAAGCCCATGTATTTTGGCATGATGTAGTGAATTTTGGCGCGATGTAGTCAAATTTTTTCGAGGCACAGCGCCGAAAATAGCCGGGTATTCGAAATTCTAGAAATTGATTCTAGAAACGGCCGACTACAAATCTCTATTTGCAACCAATTGCCTAGCTGTGATAGTTAAAAAGTTAGTTAGCAGAAATTAGTTGACCAGCTTACTACTTAAAATAACTCACCGGCTTGCCGGTGTCCGCCGACAGTGGTAATGCTATGCCGCAAAAGCCATATTTTTACCCCCAAAAGCCTATTTTTGAAAATTATTTAAAATCTTCCACGAAACACCCTTTTAGAGGGGGTTTCACCCAAGACTTTACACAATTTTTAAAAATTGGTTTTTGAGTTAGAAGAGAGCTTTGTTCGGCATAGCATTGTCAGCGGGGTAGTACATTAGAACAAAATATAGCTAAGGCGTGCTAACTAGCAGGCTCATTAACTAATATTGAATAGGTAACTTTTCAACTATTACTGTTAGACTCCTTAATTACTGATAGGCTTGCGGCCCATCGTAAGTGGTATCCACATCAGTTTCTAGAATTTCAAAAATACGCTTACCCTCGGCGCTGTGGCCCAACAAATGTTGGCTATTTCGACAAGTTACGTGCACTGGAGAGGTTGCTTTGCCTGCAAGCTCTCGATAGCACATGCATTTGGCACGATGTAAAACATTTGTTGAGCCGTAGCTGCGAGGGTAACTGTGCTTTCGAAATTCTAAAAACTAATACGAATATTACTTACGGTAGGCTACACGCCTCTCGAAAATAAGGAGCCTAAGAGTAATCGTTGTAAATTTAACTATTAAAACTAATTAAAGAGCCTGCTAGTTAGCACGTCATTGCTTTATTCTGATGTACTACACCGCTGACAATGCTATGCCGAAAAAAAAAACGCTGTCCTAACTCAGAAAGGCTACTTTTAAATATTGTGGAAAATCTTAGATGGAACACACAGTATTATGTGGTGTCGGTGAAAGAGAGCAAAGCAGAATATACCAGGTTACTCGCATTCCGATCTTTGTAAACTTCGGAGAGCTACTCCGTGTTTGCATCATGCACGTCATGCGCTTACCAGTAACTGAGGCAGAGGGCTACCGCCACCAGAGAGAGGGTGATGACGCCGAAGAGTGGAATGTAGCGGTTGAAGAAACGTCGGTGCCAGTCATCTGCACACGTGCGAAAAGAAGACGACGGGTGGTTGAGCACTTTACGCATTAATAACTTGTATATATAAGGGGCACAACGTCTGTGGGGGCTATCAAAATTATATTTAAACCATAGGGATTGCTTTAACCGAAGCCACGTTGGTAACCACATTGGCGAATCAAGAGCACGGCAAAAAAAAGCGCGCTTACCTGATGCCCTTACTGCTGCTTGCACTCCGCAATTCTGGTGGTATCTATATGCGTGGTGCAGCTTCATGACTAGAGACCGGATTTTAGACAGAATGCTTATTTCATTCTCGTATCTATATCGCGTCCTTGCAATATATGAGCCTGAATAAATGATAAGCATATTTACTGAAAACTAAACATGTAAACACATTTGCCTGTCCGGTTAAGTTTGAAGACATAATAAACTCTGGCAAATCTGCAACCAAAAACTTTAAAATACTCAGCGTTCCGCCCTCTTCAGGGGTGACTGGGGTGACTGGGCAAGAAAAAAAGTTGGCATTGACCGCTTCCCCACAATCGGACAACGTGACTCACAGCCTTAACCCCCCCCCCCCCCCCCCCCCTTCTTCCCTACTTCACCTGCGCCTTTCGCATCATCGCTTTCCTTCTTTCGGCCTCCTGCTCCATTCCATGCATACTTAAAGACGCTAGCCACTGGCCCCAGTCACCCCTGAAGGAGGAGCCGAGCCGGATCAGAAACACTGGGTTTTATAAATTCAAGTTTTGGGTTGCAGATGTGTCACAGTTTATCATGAGAAGCGTATTTAGAGCGTTTTGATTGCCCCTATAAATGCCTATAGCGGGTGTCCATTCTTAAAAGAACTTTTGAGAGCTTTTGGAGTTTCGTTTTCATTTCGTGTCGGTCTTATCTTCTTTCAGCCGCTGACCACACTGAGGCGCTTTTGATTCCTACACCATACAGCCCTTCAGTCCACTCGGCCTCTTGTTAGTGAACGCGGCTGCGGATGCGTAGTAGTTTCGTGTTAGCGTGACAGCGACTTCAACGATGCCGAAAACGGAGACACCGCAGAGTGGGCTGGTTCGAGAATTGACTCATTATACTCCTTGCTACCCGGTAGGCAGAGAATCTGTGCCTTGTCGACAATTCGAAAAGCAAGCAAGAACGCCCTTCCAAATTTTATGGGCAGCCCACGCGTCATGAAAGAAGGCCCAGATTAAACAAATCTTTTGATTGTAATAATAATAATAATAATAATAATAATAATAATAATTGGTTGTTGGGGAACGGAAATGGCGCAGTATCTGTCTCATATATCTTTGGACACCAAACCGCGCCGTAATGGAAGGGTAAAGGAGGGAGTGAAAGCAGAAAGGAAGAAAGAGGTGCCGTAGTGGAGGGCTCTGGGATAATTTCGACCACTTGGGGATCTTTAACGTGCACTGACATCGCACAGCACACGGGCGCCTTAGCGTTTTGCCTCCATAAAAACGCAGCCGCCGCGGTCGGGTTCGAACCCGGGAACTCCGGATCAGTAGTCGAGCGCCCTAACCACTGAGCCACCGCGGCGGGGTATGATTGTAAACACCGGCGGTCCTATTTTTTCGCTGAGACACGATAGGACATATTACGTGTTCTATGCGACAATATTTGAATTCTTTGGGTTTATTCCTCGCATTTTAATTTACTTCCTTTAAAAACTTCCTTACTATTCCGTCAGGCAAGTCGGGTAACCCTCTGAGAGGTATCGGTGGCCAAGGGGAGGAGCGGTGACTTATGGAAAAGTATCACTGCGTATGGACCTCGTTGGATGAAGTCGCCGATACCGCTTGATCGTTTTGGCAGCCGTGTCTCTTACAGCACTCCAGTTTTTGGCGTACTTCGATGCATCTTTTAGAGCACGGTGTTTTGTCTCTGGGGATAAATATATGACGCGTTTTTCGTCCGGGGCTTTCCTTGACACGTGCAGTCAAAGCACGTGCGCGATGTGGCTTCTAAGCTGGCTGTATGGTTTTTCTACATTATACTATCTCTCTGCAGATCCTGTGGGAATAGAAGCACCACCTGACAAAGCATGAAAGGACTGCATCCCACATGGCAAGTGTTCAGAGCACACTACTCCCATCATCCAGACAGCAGTTTTTAACTGATACCCTTGCGGACTGCAGGAATCATGCATTCACCCCGTATTTCTGTGCAGCTGTAGTCGTTGACGCTGTGTAAAATAAACTGGAAAACTCAGTTTTTAAAGGATTCCTAGGAACGTACTGCAATCACGAGGTGCCATCCAACTCTGAGCAGAAACTACCTTTAGCCCTTGTGCGAAAGAACACTGCACAGAATCAGCGATAAAATCGCAGGCTAGTGCCCTTGGATCTATTCGTACGAAATTGAAGGTGCTATCGGGCGCCTCACCGCCCCCCCCCCCCTCCTTTCCCTTTTTTTATGTGGCCAAGCTCGCAGCAGAAGAAAAAACAGACTTTTTTCCTGCATGCTATAAAACGTTACAGAGGAAACACGGAGGTCGTCGCGTATTTCGTTAAGGCCCATTGAAAGTTTTGCATCCCATTCGAGTAGAGGGATATTGCTGCTTTGCTCGGACGCAGCAATTTATATGCACAAGGCTGCTTCACTCCTCAAGCCAATTTACCCCAAGATGCTGCACGTGACGATGTTTCGCCAACGGTCTTCACCCTATCTGCGAAGAGGTGACGAAGCACTTCAGACACTTGAATGAAGTAAACGCTGCAGTGTATAGCCGTGTTCTTGAAAGACCCTTCTCGCGTCTGTGCGCTTAATGAGCGCCTGCCTGAGTTCTCCCTTTCCTCAGAGCTGACTGTGAGACGTCCGGGAAATATGGATGAAGACCCTCCAGCATTATTGAAGGAAATTTTATGGTGTGACGTCTGTTTGTTACAGGAGGCTTTTCTGCAGCAAAAAGGCATCGCAGTGAAGAAAGCTCTCAGGTTATCCCATGCATAAGACACCCTTCAAAGAGATTTGGACACATTTTACGTTTATTGCCTACGCCATTTAGACGCTTGAGAGTGCAAGCAACACTCCATCCAAGAACCTTGGTATAATACTGTATGCAGCATAACCATTTCATGCAGTTCCCTCTGGACACATTGCAGACAAGAAGCCGCCGCGGTGGCTCAGGGATTATGGTGCTCGGCTGCTGACCGGCAAGACGCGGGTTCGATCCGGCTACGGCGGTCGCATTTCGATAAAAGTGAAATGCAACATATCTCGGTGGACACTCGAACCACGCTGTAAGGGAAGGAAGGAAGGTGGGAGTGAAAGAAGAAAGAGAGAAAGAAGTACCGTAGTGGAGGGCTCCGGAATAAATTCGACCACCTGGGGATCTTTAACGTGCACTGAAATCGCACAGTACACGGGCGCCTTTGCGTTTCGCCTCCGTCGAAACGTGGCCGCCGCGGTCGAGATAGAGCCCGGGTACTCCAGCTCAGTAGAGAACTTTGAAACGAAAATTGGTTTTGGAGGAAAGGAAATGGCTCGGGGGTTAAAGATCCTTAGGTGGTTCTGTCCACCCGTTGTCTTAACGCTCTAAAACCTCCGCAGTGCGCCCGGTTCTCTTTATTCATTGCCATTTTTAGTTCAGCCGCAAAACAACCATCCGAATAAAAGTACTCATGGCTGTTCCACGCAGTGGTCATTGTCACTGTGAGCCGCTGAAACTATGAATCGCACTTCCATGAGACATTATGCTCACTATCTGAATAAAGCACTCAGCATTGTTCTCTTAGGGTTCCTCATTTGTCGGTGGTATTTTACGTCGTTGTGGTAACGTCATTCACCAACCAACGCGACAAAATTTCCGTGCTTAAGGCATAAAACAATCGTTTTGCACCCGTCTCCGCAAGAGGTCCGTAAATGCTTTCTCTGAATTATTGATCACCAAGTGTACAGGAAAGTCACTTGTTCAAAATAAAAATAACCAGCCCTCTAGCTTAAAGCAATCTCTCCCTGCTGGAATTCCGGGACGTGTTTGTATCGGTAAGAAGAACCGCGACACAAACATGTCGTCAGACGGCCTCGTAAAAAGTTATCACCTGATAAAGAAACGGCAAGCTTAGAACACCTTCTTCTAATGAACGTTCTTTAAGGTATATTTTATTTTTTTATTCATTGAATTCTGCTTACGAGCGAACGTCTGCTGGAGACCAGCGTTTGAAATGTCTTCTTATGTCTATTGACCACCCCTTCACTCTGGTCAGATTCAGAATTCACCAAACCAGCCAACCCACATTCCAGCTGTAATCAACCGCACCCAACGGGATTTCAGACGCCCTAAATCCTAGAGACATGCGCGAACTACCCCCCTTTCTTGAGAGTGAAGTCTGAATAAACGTAAAAAAGAAATTGTAAGGCTGCGTACTGTCTAGTCTACAGCCATTTGGCAACAGATGCAGCCTCTTTTATACATGAGCGTGGTTCCCAGACACAACAATCAGTTGGCACAACGGACAATGCAGACACAAATACGCATAAAAAAAAGAAAAGATGGCTGCAAGTGACCATTAAAATGTTGGCTGTCCAAGTGACCTAAACGGACGAGGATTGAGCCTGCACAAGCTTTTTTTCTTTAACTTATTAAATGAAACGAGCGGTGATTAAATCTGTCACTGGATTGCGCTTTTACGATTGGTCCTGCGCACAAACATGCGTAAAGTTTCTCAACACCGTCAGTAGCAGCATTTGATAACTCTACCTAATGAAAACGACCGCTGCTGTACCCGTTTACTAGCCTTGTTGACTGCCTGCCACATTATCGCCTTGTATCACGGTTTCCCACAGTTATCGCCACTATAAGCTTGGCGGGCCTCGCACTAAGCGCTGCTCACACTTTGTCTCTCGACTTCGGGCCTTTTCTGTGCCTTGGCACATTGCCAACTGTACGCACTACTCGTTCGCGTGAAGCGTTTGGCCGCCGGTTAAATACTCACGCCTGGTTGCGTTGTAATCGCCGAGCACGTATGTCCGGAAAGACTCCCAGAATCCGGGTTCCCGTTCGGTGTCAGCAGCCAGCGTACCTTGCGTGCTCGTCTTAGTAGCGACGATAATCCCCTTGTCCGAGCCATCATCGTCGCACAGGCAGCACTGTTGCTGCAGCACTAGCGACGCGGCGAACAGAAACAATAAACAACCCGCAGCACCACCCCTCGGCGTCAAACAAGGCAGCATGGTCGCCGGAAACACATCCGCTCTCTACGCGTCACCGATATCTTTCGCGCACTCGTTTGGTCGATGGCACACGAAGCGTTTGCATGTCACTCGCCATGCACCCGCCACAACTAATAACGAGTAACGAGGGGAGCTTGAAGGAGCTCCCGAAGCAACCACACTCGCTCGCGTCGCTCGCGGTCTGGCTCCAGCGCTGCTCCTAATGGCAAACCGCAGCCGGTAGCTCGCGCGAGACCCGCGGCGCAGTTGGTTGTCAGATCGGCGTGCTCCGAGAGAGCGTTCCCGAAACTCCAGCGCAGCTCTGCCTTCGTGCGGTGTCGTGCAAGACGCCGCAGCTGCTGCCGAGGTGGGCTACCGCGGGTCGGACGCACGAGGAACATATCCGTCTTCGGCCATCTGCTTATTGTCTTGCGCCCACGTTCGACCGGTCGGTCCGTATGTATGAGACGTGTATATGCGTCATCGGGTCTCAGTGGCCCGACCGAACATTGCATTGACGTTGGAGCGAGCGATAGAAGACAGGGGATATCTCTCGATGCGTTTTCCCAAACGGACTGGGCGCGGTGTGAAATGGATGTTGGCTGTGTGTCAAGTTGGATTTGGGTAACCACCTAAACGTTTCAGGATATTAAAGCGCAAACTGCGATCAAAAGTATGCGGGTCGACCTCCAATGTACTGCTAATTAAAATTCTCCATCGTGTACTCTGTGCGGTTTACTTCTTCAGCGGCAGGATAAACCGCTGTTATTCGAAGCTGTTTAAGCTGCCGTATCTCGTTTTCACGTAATACATAACTCGCTCCAGTAGAAAAAGGTATTGAGGAGGACAAACTTTAGTTGAAAGGAAGTGAAAAAACAGGCTATACGGCAATTTCGCCATGTAGAAAATCTGAGGTGGCGCACCGGAACAGTTTAGTGCTGGCAAAGTACTCACATAAATGGATATTAGCACACTTGGCAGGTCACACTAAAAGGAAAATAATATGAGAAAAACTGAAAAGATATAACGGACACTTTGGTGTGATCTAAGAAAAGCCTGGTGATCCCCTCCCGGTACCAGCGGCATACCTGGGCTCTATCAAACTAGCGTATACAGTCAAAGCGCGCTCTCGGGGTCCCGTTTCGGGTGCCCGCGTTGTATTTCTCGGTTGAAGGAAAATAGCAAGAGAAAACAGCAAAAAGCAAAGCTGGAGACATTAAACGAAGTCCTCATAACGCGAAATCATGCGAATCTAGTTTGCAATGTATTTAGCCGAAACCCGGTCGCTCTGAATGAAGCTCCTTTGACGCCACTGGGCATTTAAATGTGCGGTACACTGGCAGTAAATGTTATTACAAATTGAGCCCCGCCGGCCGCATATACTTTCCGGCTGCACGAGACTGGTTTCTCTCTCTCTTTCCTGTCACCAGATCGCCGGATAGTCAGCTTTGTACTGTAATGTGCGGCTATATGCGGTACTTCCTTCTCCTGCACTCTTCGCCGATAATTACACAGATGCTGAGCAGCTGTCTCGCAGGTATCATTTCTCAAATGCAGACAAAAGCGCACTAAAGCGACTGAAATACATTTGTAACGAATAGATAAAATAGCCATAATTGAAGCGCTCGATCAGCAGCGTCGCTCGCCGGCAGACGACTTTCATATGCACGTGCACTAGCGCTGGGCCGCTGCCTCAGCGGTCGTTCCTGCTTATATTTAGCCGAGTCCGCAAAGCGCGCACGGCGCACATATGCCGCGGTGTCTGCGTTGAACGACTGCGGGGAACGACACGCACGAAGCGGCTGTCCGCCGAGCAGCGCGCTCTGCAGGAACCAGCCTCCACCTCCCTCCCCCTCCTGACAGCTGCGCGCGCTGGCGTTTTTCAACCGCTGTTACGGTACTACCCGCTTCTCGGAAGCGTTCCGAAAGGTGTGGCCGCGGCGATGGCCCGTCGCTGATTCTGCTTCGTTCCTTTAAAGCGACCCTGTGGGCGAATAAAAGCTGGCCTGCGTCGGTAGAGCACAGCGTTCTATTCGTGGAGGCGCCTGTATAACCTAAAACGGACCTTTTACAAAGGTAGAAAACTGGAGCAGAAAACTAGAGCGAATGGTTCCAAAATTTGTATACAGTGCGAAAGCACAGCGAATACAAATAGTCAGAGTGCATTTATTTAATGTAATAAAAAGGAAGGAAAAGATTCTTGCTACCCCGGCATCCCCTTCGGCAACTGGAAGCACCTGAGCTGGGGGCCAGCGGAAATAAAGAGATAACAGGCAGACTGGAGAAATGAAATGAAAGAGGTGAGGGGACAGCCAGAGAGGATGGGGCTGAGAGGTCAGAAAACACGCGCATTCTATTTACAAATTCCGAATGGAAATATGCAGAATCGGTCTTTTTCTAGTTAACATAGCTCCCTGGCAGTCCTCATACCACTCCTGGTGCAGTGGTGCAGCATTTAGGCGGTGCGCCAGTGCCCTGGGATGGCAGGTGCTGCCACCGGTGGGATTTGTGCGACCTAGGTTGCTCTCGGACAGACAAACGCTAGACGATTTTTTGAAGCTCTGATCCTCAGGATTAGAGCTCTCGCACTAAAGAAATGTCGGGCGGTTTAGCTTCGGGCTACTCACAAACTATCGTTGCTATCACGGTTAGCCTTAGTTTTGCATGATTGATCTCGACTTTCTATGGTTTTGCTTTATATGAAACGGCTTACGTTGGTTTATATATCATATGATGTAAGTGTGAGTGATATTGCATCATTTTATACTTGTACTACTGCACAATTGTTCATTCTATACATTCATAGACCCCTGGGAGTCCTCATACCACTCCTGGCGCAGTGATGCAGCGGTTAAGCGCCGCGCCACTGTCCTGCGATGGCAGGTGCTGCCAGCGGTGGAGCTTGCGAGACCCTGCACACTGCTTTTCCCACGCAACCTCTCGTGAATGGTCCTAGCCACCCTTCCAAAATATCAGTTTTCACGACCGCCACCACCATCCAAATGGTATGACCAAAGAACATTGCTTACAAGAGGAGGTGGTTGGTCGTAAACAGGACTGTAGACTCCGAAAAAATATTAAGACATATCAAGTAGACCTGCAAAAAAAAAACATACGAAAAGTACCGCGAATACTGTGCCCGATCAGCAACAGTGACAGAGCTTTTGAAGCGCTAGACGCTTGAAATCATGGCGGTTTAAATCATTTCAGAAAGACAATGGGCCCGAAGAGAAAGCAACGAAGCCGGAGAGTTCGTGCCACTCCAACAGAGGCTAGCAACAAGTAGACAGGTGCCGGCCCGCAACATGCCGGCACTGCAAACACTTGTGAAAAATTCTCTAATCATACTATGTCATCATACTCGGCCGTGGCAGCATACGCACACAGTCGGAGGGAAGCCAAGTGCCTCTGCTGCGGAATGCGAAGCCAGGACACTGAGCAACATTTTGTACGCAAAATGAAAACTATGAATCCAAGATGAACAGTACGTGGAAGGTCTAATAACAATGTCAATAAATGCCAAGATTCTACCGCACCAGGGAATGCATTTTGCATGAGCTGCACACACACACACACACACACACACACACACACACACACACACACACACACACACACACACACACACACACACACACACACACACACACACACACACACACACACACACACACACACACACACACACACACACACACACACACACACACACACACACACACAC
The DNA here is from genome assembly GCF_052857255.1 of Amblyomma americanum. Classification (NCBI taxonomy): domain Eukaryota; kingdom Metazoa; phylum Arthropoda; class Arachnida; order Ixodida; family Ixodidae; genus Amblyomma; species Amblyomma americanum. Next base: position 101,144,829 of record NC_135506.1, on the reverse strand, counting down.
ACACACACACACACACACACACACACACACACACACACACACACACACACACACACACACACACACACACACACACACACACACACACACACACACACACACACACACACACACACACACACACACACACACACACACACACACACACACACACACACACACACACACACACACACACACACACACACACACACACACACACACACACACACACACACACACACACACACACACACGGTTTCGATCCCGGCCGCGGCGGTCGAATTCTTCTAGAGGCTTGTGTACTGTGCGATTTCAATGCACGTTAAAAAACCCCAGGTGGTCGAAATTTCCGGAGCCCTTCACTACGGCGTCCCTCATATCCTGAGTTGCTTTGGGACACACACACACACACACAATAATTATTAATTGGCTTATTTTCCTACTTTACACCTGCGTCGTTTCTGACTAGTATTATTCAGATTTTACGTTTCAGAGGTTATTATGTATTCCACAGGCCGCTCGCAACAAGAACAAGAAAGCTTTATTGAAAAGTAGAGGCATATTGAGGCACTCTTTGTAGAGGTCATTATCTCAGTTGTTCTCACCATGTAGCTGTAATATATGCACATTACCGCACTGAGTGTCTTTATCCTACCGTGCTCAATCATTTACGTGCAAGCTAAACTGCATTGTATTGCCAAACGGAATGTATTTTTCATTCACTGACTTTCTTGTCGTTTTTTTTACTTGGGGACCAGACGCATATTTCGTAATCGCAGATATGCTGACAGGGCCACATTTGGGAATATATGCAGCTCGTAAACACAAAAACAGTGCCACATATTTTTGAAGCTTATGATGCGGCTTCTTGGGGAGATGTATTTTTGAAGAAGTATCGAAGATGTTCCAATAATTTTTGCATTATGAGAACTTAGTTAACACGCTAGAAACCATGGCCGCCGCGGTGGCTCAGTGGTTATGGCGCTCGGCTGCTGACCCGAAAGACGCGGTTTCTTCCTGGCCGCGGCGGTTGAATTTCGGTGGAGGCGAAATTCTAGAGGCCCGTGTACTGCGTGATGTCAGCGCGCGGGGGGTCGAAATTTCCGGCGCCCCTCACTACGGCGTCCATCAGAGCCTTAGTCGCTTTGGGACGTTAAACCCCCATAAGCCATAAACCGAACCATACTAGAAATCGTGTTTTTCGGCATGAAGCTGCCTTGCAGATAAATAAAAAATAGCACAAGCACTGCCACTAAAAAGCCTATAATTACAATTGAAGATTGCTGCTTTTGAGGTGCTTTAGGTGCGGAGAAATAAAGATCAATATTTCGAACATTCTTCAAACTGTGCCGTTCTTGGAATTTTTGTTGCAGAACGAGTATCCTGAAAACAAAATTTAAACACATTGTCGTATTTACTATGAAAGGCATCAAAAGAACAATATCTGTCACTGCATGCAAATGAGGCCATTTTAAAGTGATAGACGTTTTTAAGTTTCGTAAAGTCCAGAGAATGAGCGAATGCACCAACCGCCTTTGCTATTTTTTTTCTCGAGCAGGCCTAATGCTTTTCGAGAAAATAACTTTCGGTGTGTTTTTATGGGCGCAGCACTAAAAGCATTTCTTTCAGGATGAAATTGTGTACTGGATATGTGCGCTAGATATTTTACGACAAAGCCCCCGAAGTGTTACCACAACCATCATGAGATGCCTTCCATTGCATCCAGCTGAGGCTGCTAACCTGCGCCTCTATTGAGACGTCTTTTCCAGAGGTGGCAGAAGAGGCCGCGATAGCGCTAGCACTCGCGCAGACCAAAGTGGGAAGAATTGTCACTGACTCGCAAAAGGCGTATAACAGTTACAAAAAGGGGTGGGTGTCCCTTGCGGCACTAGGAATTCTCAAAAGTAAACGCGACGTTCCTGAAAGGAAAGTTGAGTTGATATGGACACCGGCTCCCTCTGGGCTGGAGGGCAACGAACTTGCCCACCAGTTCGCCCGAGAGATGGAATACCGGGCAGAGGAAGGTGAGCCACAGTCCATTATTAGTTATAAGGACATTACGAACTATTACAAGACGGAGAGGCGACGTTACCCCGATCCTCACAAATCGCTTACCAGAGAACAGCAAGCGGTCTACAGGCAGATACAGGCAGGATCCTTCCCGCACCCTTACCTTCAAAACAAGATGTACCCGGAAAGGTACGAGAAGGAATGTGATTTCTGCAAGGCGCAATTAGGCACGCTCCAACATGTCATTGGAGTATGCAACCTCAACAAGGAAATCCCCCCACCTCTTACCTGCCCCACTACCCCACCCCATCCCTCACCCTCCCTTACCGAGCGATGGGAGACCTTGCTAACCAGCCCCGCCGTGCAAGACCAGCTCGTCCTGATCTCCAGGGGCCAGGCGGCTAGGGAAGCATATGGGTCCCGTGATGAGGGAACCACTCCCATCGACGGCGTCTAAGCAGACGTCGAGCTCGAATCAATAAAGTTGTTTCTCTCTCTCTCTCTCTGAGGCTGCTAAAATTCATTGCCGCTTTTGTTAAGATGACCAAAAAGCAAGATGTCATAAATTGAGAACTGCGCAGGCAAGGACACTTTTTCTACGCGCATTAACGCTAAGCATCGGCACTATCTTTGTTTTTAGTCGAATTTAACTATTTTATGTGTGGACACAGAGACTTTGTTTCAAAGTTATCAACAGGAAGAATGGGTTTGGAAACGTAGCATACATGTATAACAGGCATGTCAGTGTTTGAAGCTACTGCATCGATACGGTCAGGTGCGACTCAAAATACAATGCCTTACACTGCGAGATTGTTAATCATATTACCAACAAAAACTTTTTGAAAAAGAAGATATTTAGTACATATTTCGTGGAAGCAACGGTTTCGTTGAAAGCGAATTGTTACTTTGCAGGGTAACCAATAGGATAGGCGAGAATGTATGATAGATTGATCACCGGGAAGAGATATTTGAAGCGACCTACTTCAATGATCAAAATTCTAAGACAAGAGGCAACCCTAGTGTCTCATTCTTTTCTCTTGTAGCGCCTTCTGTTCTCTCCCGATACCGGGACTATGATTCAGAAGCAGCTAGGCTCTATTACAACCTGTTCTGACGATGACGCGACCATGTTATGACAAGCGTACGCTTTTATTAGTGACCAGCGCACTCTGGGTGAAAATCACATTTTATTCGCTGCATGCTCACCGCGTTTAGCGCCACATAATAGACGTCGCGCATGAAGTAGAAACGTAACCATGCGCAGAGATTATGCTAAACATATCCACCTGACCATGACAAGTTTCTTTCCGATTCAGCGCCAAGGGGCCTTGAAAAAAATTAATAAACTTAACATGATGCTGAATAAAAACGTCGCGAAAAAGAAACACAAGGTTCCAGACAAAATAAAGGACTGGTGTTCAGTCAGCGGCCACAAACAGTAGAGTCTAGCTCAGCCAGAGATTTTTACATCCCCGGACTAAACATTGATGCGACATAAGCAGTACCAGGTATCGCATCATACGATTCCATCCCAGACAAAAGGATGCTGCAAATATCATCCTATGATAGGATTTCAAAAGAAGTCATGAAAATTATGCAAACGAGTCTGGCATATTTGAGAGAACAGTAATACAAGCACACACATTCTCGAGTTCCAAGAAACACCGCCTGAGGCGAGGTGGAGGTCCGTTCAGTCGTACGAAGTGGCGTACCACAGGAAATATATGGACGCCACCAGCGCGAACGCGACGGGAAAGATGACGCGCGCTAGCATATCGAGTTCGTTGACCCGGTACGCGCGGTACGAGCGTTCCGTCTGGCTGGCCGTGTCACACATGACCGTTACCGCCCTCATGGTGGGAGGTTTGCGAGAGACGCGGTAGCGGGGCTCGGCCACCGGAGACGACGACGCCCAGGGGTTCGCCACGCCGGCGGTCTGAGCCCTGGCCTGCTCCCGGTAGGCGCCGTGGGCCACCACGAACTCGAGCAGGCTGCAGAAGACCATGACTGCGCTGACGAAGAACCACACGTCCCCCGGCTGGAGCTGGGTCGAGTGCGGATTGGCGATGCGGTTGTGGCCCACCTGGGCCACCAGCATGAGCAGGCAAGCGACACCCAGCGTCACCCTGGAGGCGGCCGCGCCCACGTCCACCCAGAAGGCCATCCAGGACACGACCACCACCATGGTGGACGGCATGTAGGTGATCAGCAGGAACGACCACGTCACCTTGGAGAAGTGGAAGCGGGCCGCGACGGTGGGGTCGCTGCCCACCACGGTGGAGGCGTCTTCGAGCTGCACGGGCTCGGTCAGGACGAGGGCGTAGATGAAGGGACGCGCGTCCCGGTGCACGGTGACGCTCTCGTACTGGCCCCGAAGCGGGCTGACGGTGTCGTTGTTGACCCACGTGAGGCTGGGCACGCTGTCGCCGTTGTGGAAGAGCTTGACCACGAGGCTGCACACGGTGACGCCCAGGATGAAGTTGGCCTGCTGGCCCAGGCAGAGAACCTGCGTGCGTTTTTCGGAGATGCGTGTTCTGGAGAAAAGCACTCTAAAGTGTCAGATAAATACTGGAAGCTTGTTTGTTGTGAGGGAAAAAAGGTTCGAATGAAACGGTGTCCTGGAAGACGAACTTCCCCGTGGATATACAGATCAGCACCTATAGGATATGAAAAGCCACGCATTTGCAAAATTTACGCAACTTTTTTGGGACAGTTAATCGTGCATTCTTTTAGAGACCAAACTTTGCGAACCATGAGTTCACATGACGTTCTTGTAACCACAAGTGATAAATGTTATGATGATGGTGATGATGATGATGATGATGATGAATTTTTATGGCGGAAGGCCATCTGTCGCCAAAGAGCGTCATTGTACTACGTGTTTTCGATCTGCTCAAGGGGGATCGAAGACCCATTTCCAAAGCATATTGACCCTAAGAAGCCAGGCACCAGGCAGGGGAAAGATGCACCCATTGTATCACCGGCGGGTAACCGGTGGCACTGAGGTTCGAACCCCGCACCTCCACACAAGCGCGGCGGATGCTCAAACGACTAGGGCACCGCTGCGGTGCAAGTGATGATTTTTTTTAATTGTGTTAACTATAGACAATATAGGGCGCAAATACGCGCTGTAGACGATTTCAGTTTCGACAAATGAGCGCCGTCTTGTTGGAGTTTGCAGGGACACTTCTAGCGTCGTTACTGCCGATGCCATCATTGGGCTTCAGGGTAGCAGCTCGTGAGGTGCTGACGGAGTAGCGTATGACCTCTGGCAGTGTCATCAGCTGGAAAGATGGTTAACAAATCAAGAAGTTTTGCAAGCGGTTTTGTACCGCGTTCTTCCGCGTAAGTGCTATGGCATTAGTGCCCACAGCAATCAACCATAAGCAGGAGACCAGGCTTCGACGGAACGAGCAATCTGCATCGGTAAGTGCGATGTTCGTAATTATTATGTGTAGTTATTTTTTCACCCGTTGCCTGCGGAGTAACTGTCACACAGTGCCGCGTGAGTCGGAAAACAAAATTAAATGTGTTGAAAAACAGAATCGCTGAATGCTACCGAAAAGATGACATTCGGAGGAGCAGGGCTTCTCATGAACGTTCTGGCTGCTTTCTTGGTCATGAAGAGTGCGAGTTAATTCTGACAACAGCGTTTGTGATGGAGTAGCCCCGTCCCCAATTGAATATCCAAGCGAAGGTCACAGCGATCTATGGGACAAAGACGAATCTCCATCTGATTGTTGCAGTGTCCACGTTCGCAGCGATACGCGCGGCGAAACTGAAATTTAGTTCCTCCTGCTGATAGCACAGTACTATTCACACTACTAGCAATACAAGCCAGGTCATTTAAAACAATTCGCCTTCTCACTTAGACTGCTCTCTCTAGCACTTCTCGGTTCACTAATAACACATGATATAATAACAGGAAATAATAACGCGGGATAACACATAAGGTTGGTACGTTAAAGGAATGTTATTACCGCATACGGGAGGCCGAATTGCCGCCTATGTGTTCAGAGTGCCTGCCCTGGTTGGGGAGAAGCACTGCTCAAGTTATCACGTTTGCTGTATGTCTGGCACGTTCACACAGTTTCTGAGTAAAGCTATTTACAGTGCATTCAATGGGCTTGGAATCGAAGCGGTCATTATAATCTATGACAATTTTTTTTATCCCCTACATGTTGTGTGTTCTTTCTTTTGTCCGTTGTAGTCATGTTTTCTGCACGCTTTGTTTTTGCGCCAGAAGTTCAAGCAGCCGCTTTCAATCATGCCGTGGTGTGCTGATTTGCTTGTTTTTATATTCACTGTAGGCTCCATTTTCTTTCAAGTGGCTATGCCTTCGCGCACCCGATGCTAGCGGAGAAGTGGGCTGTCCATACTATGTTCTCGCCAGATTTGGCAAGTATACGCATTAAGTGCTGTTCGATTAAAAGAACTTAGTCGAAGCATCAAAAGCCTGACTTCATTAAATTATGAACACACTGGTTGAATAGACCAGCCGCAGTGCTTCACTCGTGTCCGTGATTACGTTTAGGCAGTGGACTTCTTTTAAAGTAGGAAGTCTTTTCTGTTCAGCAATGACGTCCACTCCTAACGCAATTCGTAGTAGGCAGGAAAAATGGCGAATCAGAAACGCATCGCACCAGCACTGAGACTTATGCCTAATACGCTGTGCGGACACATTGGCGGCTATTTCCATTTTCGCTGACTGCTGGCGCAGTTCATGAGTAAGAAATGCTGGCCATAGAATATTTGCATTGCCTAAGACATATCAGCTCGTAACGCGATAGGCTTAAGGTTTCGCTTCAGCAGAAAGTGCGGCGTCGGCGATGTGAGCGAGAAAACGGGTAGGGTTTTAACGGTGCTAAATTGAGCAGACGTGCGAAATCGTGTGTTTATTAACCTGGTTGGCTCATGGTTTTGCTTTGTGTTTAGCCTAACACGAGGCGCGATCGGCTGCGGTGATAGCATAGTGCTCTTGTGCCGTGGCGATAGCACAGTGGTCTTGTGCAGTGGCCAGCGAAGTTACCATGTTCCCCTTTACCACCCGCATACGGACACCTGTGACCTATTGTGTGTGCTTTCCTGCCCCCAAATCATCTTAGGCTGCCTGATTCGGCCTTGCCGTCCACCCGAAGCCTGACGCCTTCACAGGCATCCCAACCTGAACCTCGTCATTGACAACTGTTCCACTACGCACCATGCATCCTCACCTTCAGCGCTGCATGCACGTCTTAGTGCGCAACGATGCTCTACGCCCGCCCTTGCGGCCAGCATGCGATCGTCCGTTCAAAGTGCTCCGGCGTGCTCCCAAGCACTTCCTCCTGTTCATCGACGGCCGGGAAGATAGTCTCCGTTCACAGCTTCAAGCGCACATACGTAGACTGACGTCATCGCCGCAAGTTCACACCAGCTCTCGACTACGATACCTTTACACGGCACGTACGGTTCGTACCAGCACCATTCCCTCTCCGCCATTCCGAAATTCAGTTTCCCTGCTTCATGGCTTCCTCGCTACAGATGGTGGGAAGAGGAGGTAGATGGAGGGTGGCGGTGAGTTGGTGGGTAGCCGTCAAGCTAATGGGGCGGGATGGGGAGGTGGCTGGTGCCTCTGGAGGGTCGAGACTTCATTCTCTACATATATACAGTGAGACACGGGTCTGGATTTTCGCATTCTGACACTGATAATCTACTTTGTGCACAGCACACCTGTTCTGTCTCGGACTACTTCTACAGGCAAAAAGCACCGCCTACCTGGAAGACCATCCTCTGACGGGAGAGCAGGAAGTCGTCGTCCCTGACGAAGACGTCCGCCTCTTCGCAGCGCTCCACTCGGCCGATGCTCTCGAAGACGACGCTGGGCTGCCACACGCGGTCCGCCAGGAACTCGGGCATGATGCGGTGGCCGAGCTGGCGCAGCACCTCCACGTTGACCCGGGAGTCGCGCCACAGCAACGACACCCAGCCGTGCAGCTGGAACCCCAGTGTGCTGTCCTCGATGTCGCCCACAAACGTCACCTCGAGCTGGATGAAGACCTCGGTCTTGTTGTCAGCCGTCTGCGGCGGCGAAGATTTGCTGTACCTGCGAAGACAGCATCGCCAAGAAAGTTTTGTTTGGTTTTCCTTTACATATATCGATGAATGTACAGAAGATAGGAGCGTCCGCTTTGAAACGGGGTGGTGCAGGTTCCACGATGCTGTGCTTTTTATTTTTATTTGTCGGAGTTAAAAATGATCTTAAGATTCATCATTTTCTTTAAATACGCTTTCAGTCCGACCCATCTAACCTCTTCTCACATCTCTGCTATTGAGGCACTAATCTTCCAATCGCTTTTTGATAGTTTCCACAGCAGATTTATTTACATGACCATTGTTATCTCAAACAATATGGCCTCAGCGAGAGTGACTGTGCTTGAATCGACATCAAGATGGATACCATCACATTCGAGTATGAGGTGTTCAATTGTTTCTGCAGATTTACCACACACAGCTCACATGTCATCTTCTTCGTTAAATTTCTTTTTGTAGCTGCGCGTTCTTTAATTCGTGGCTTTAGTGCCACAGAGGTTGTCGTATGTAATAGCCAAACGCTTCTGCGTTAACTTGTTGGCCTACGCGAATGCTGTTGAGGTGTGCTCCTGGACCAGGCAGGCTACGATGAACGGGAAGTGGGCTCTCTTTCGAATGGCCCGCCTGGGGTGAAGTGACTCTGGCAGTTTGAGAAGTGAGCAGCCTACCAGGGCTTGCGATACAGCTGAAGCTTTCACATGTGGATCATTTCTGGAAGCGGCAAAAATCAGGAAGCTGTAACGTTTCGTCATCGCCGCCGGTGCACGACCTTGTCGTTGTTCAGCTCGCCTTCACTGTGCAGGAAATGGAGTGTAATATTTCCGCGACGCCATTATACGTCTATCGCCAATGAATTTTCCGGAACGTGCGATTCTACAGTGCTCGGGACTTTTCTCAACTACAGACTTCTATGCCATTTTTGAACAAAGTTAAGATCACTGCCATGTGCGCATGCCACCATCGCTGTTTATAAAGTTTGCCCCCCAAGCGGCTTGCTTAGATAACATTTATCTGGCTTTCTACCTGCCCACGTGTCATTACCCGTGGGAATATTTACACGGCACTGTTGTCAGGTTAGGTACAAAAACGGACGGCGGTTGATAAAGGATTAAGAACCGAAGATAACGAAAAGGTCGAACCCTATTGCTCGAATGTAACAGCACTGTTTCGAACCTCTGTGCCCATAATTCTCAGCGTAACACTCAAAGCCAAAGACACTGCTCTGACATAGTTTCGTCGCCTTCGTTCTGTTCGATTATGGGTGCACACGACCTATCGACTCCTGCTCTCCGAACCTGACACAGCCTCAAGCTTTGAAAGTAATGCAGAAGGAGCTTTAATGCAGAAACATTGCTAGCGCCATTACGAGAAAAGCCGGCGGCACGTGCGTACTCGCAAATGGTACAGAAAACCCCAGCGATGGCAAGAAAAAGTGTGCCGTCATCAAACGGCCGTATGAAGCCCACAGCACGCCGAGAACTGCCGCTTCACACAATCTTATACATGTTTGGTTTGGCTTATGGAGGTTTAACGTCCCAAAGCGATTCGTATATGAGGGACGTTGTAGTGAAGGGCTCCAGAAATTTCGACCACCTGGGGTTCTTTAACGTGCACTGACATCGCACAGTACACGGGCCTCTAGAATTTCGCCATCCCAATCCGACCGCCGCGGCCGGGATCGAACCCGCGTCATTCGGGTCGGCAGCCAAGCGCCATAACCACTGAGCCACCGCGGGGGCCAATTCTTTACATGTCGTTCGTCAACCTCGCCACTGGCCGACCTCCAGGTGGCACCAGCTTTTCCGACATTGGTACCAAATTTTGACGCAACCGTTTGCACTACAGCGCTCTGGGTGGTGGCATGCGATTTCTCGTTGCATATAGCTTATATGTGGTAGTCAAGTTGGAGGCTAGCCTGTGAAAGGGATTCGAACCGACGACATATGCTCCTTCGATTGTGTGCCTTCCCAGACTTTCGTATAAAAATTGTGAGGCAACAGTTCGTCGTACAGCGTCCCAGCTTGTGCCATACGTGTGTGTGTGTGTGTGTGGGGGGGGGGGGGGGTCAATGCACCCAAAAGCGGTAATGCTTTCTCATTCTCACACGTAAGCCATCTTAAGTGTGTCTGCCGAATATTTTCCCCTCTGCGTGAACTTGCCATACTCAGCACTGCGCTGGCAGTGTGTAGGGAACAGACCCTAAGCCTCACGCTTTATCGCCCTAGCTTTATCTGGCCGCTCTTTGGTATGTGTTTACCTATTCGCGCATTCGTGACATTATAGCACGAGTGCATATCAAACAGCCAGATAAATGTGCGCCGCTTTACTGCACGCAGAGCTCTCGAGAACAAAAACAAAAGGAAAGGAAAAGGAAAGGAAAGGAAAGTACATGCCGTCGGATGGCCCTCTGGAAAGGGGACTGAACTTTCAGTGAGTGTTCGACTCAGCCCTTCTTTGTTTTTCGGATATTCCAGTTGAGGCGTATGCCAACTGCGGTTTGAACCCTAGTCAAGCCGTAGTGGGAACATGCCTCCATTATTTGCAATCCGAACGTGGCTTATTTAACACGGTAACTGGAAGCATTACATAGTCATGCGATTCCTTTTGTACTAACCAACTGCACACGCGACAGTATTACATACATCCGAAACACCTTGAACTTTCACGCACCTCAGCAGCATAGACGAATTTATTTACTTCAGTACTCCTTCAAACACTTCTACATTCTGACTCGAATAGATCCGCTTTGCTTCATATAGCTCTCAACGAACTGATCTCCCTTTCAGTGTTTCCAGGACTAGCTAGTTACGGTTCTTACCTCTGCGTTTAGCTAAACTCTGGACTGAGCAGCCAAAAACGCTGCTCTATTAAAACGTCTATTAAAAACATTTTGAGCCTCAGTTTTGTATCCTATATTTACTTTGAGTGAATTAATTGCTCCCCTTTCCTTATGTAACAACCCTAAGATGGCCTTAAGGGCCTTGTAAATGAAATAAATAACCCTAGCGTTATTACAAACATAACCTCACTAACAATAACCTGGTTACCAGAACCCGTACCGCTCAGTGTACCGTTTGCTTCTATAGCTGATGTACATTGAAAGCCACGAATAACGCATGACCTCGCCTCGACACCTTCTCCGAAGACGTGAACACAGCGCAACAAAAAAAGGAGAAAACCAAAGCCACGAAGCGATGAACATCAATAACAGATTCGACAGTCAGGTGGAGTTTAAAATACATGGCAGGAATTTTAAATAAAGATTGTTAATTTTGTAGTTTAACATCTTGGAGAAACACATGGGCGGTGAAAGCCACCCAAGTGGAGGGGTCGGGATTAATTTCGACTGCCTGGTGTTCTTTAGCGTGCGCTCCATCGCACAGTACACACGCGCCTTTTGAGTTTCGCCTCCATCGAAGCATGGCCGCCGGGGACGAGACTGGACCCGGGTACTTCGGCTCAGTAGCCGAAGGCCTTTAGCAATAAGCCACCGCGGCGGGTAGTACTTCGCGAATGACTACAACGTCAATGCATTTTAAAAGCATTGCTTAGGTAGTTTCATCGAGTGATTATTAATTGCTATCCCGGAGAGAAGGTAAGCGTAGCCGGAAGCGGCAGAAAATTAGATCGCGGATGAGATTAGGAAGTTTGGGGGATAAGGAAGCCGCATCTGGCATAGGACACGGTTATTTGGAGGCAGTGACAGATGCCCTGGGAGATATCTATAGCGGCTATCTTTAGGTCTATAAATGAATATGGCGACAACTAAATGATGTTTAGGAGTCTCGGAAAGGAAAAGCAGTTTATGATAGGTAGCGAGGTGCTGGAAGTGATAAGGGGATACATTTACTCATGGGCAGCAGGTAGTGACCTCAGATCCGGACCAAGAAATTGAAATAACTAGAATAATGATATTGTGCGCTGATTTGGCAGGAGCTCTCAGAGGCATCTTAACAGTATCTCTGAAAAGGGAAATATATAACAGCTGTATATTACTGGTACTCTTCTACTGGGCAGAAACGTGGTGGCTAACGCAAAGGGTTGAACTGAAATTGAGAGTAACGCAGTGACTTAAAAAAAAGCAAATGACACGTGTAACGTTCAGAGTCAGGAAGCGGGAAGAGCGAGTCAGAGAACGCGGGTTAATGAAATCCTAGTCGAAATCAAGAAAACAAAATGGGCTTGAGCAGGACATGTAATGCGGAGGAAAGATAACCGATGGTCGTTAAGAGTAACTGACGGGTAACAAAAGAAGGCAAGCGTAGCAGGAAGCAGCACAAGGTTAGGTGGGCGGATGATATTAAGCTTACGGGGATAAGGTGGCGTCAGCTAACGGGATTAATTGGAGGGATATGGGACAGGTCTTTGTCCTGAATTGGTGACAGGCTGATGATGATCCCCGAGTACAGCAATGTATGAGCCAAGAAGCTACACAGTTACATTATCTTGTAAGTTGCGCCTGGTAGCGAAAACTGCTACTCCATGCAACAGAAGCGAACAAAAGCAGACGAACTAACAGATTTAAAAAGTACAGCATCATACACCACAGACGGTAGCACGCATGAGCGCTTGTTTGTAAACGTGGTCCCAAGAGCGAGCGTTCTTTCGAGCTAGCTATCGAATGCTGCGGTTGTGGTGACTGTTCTCTGTATTTCAGCCATGTTCCCAGTGCCTTGCTTATTACCACCTGGCTGAACCTTTTCCTGCCAAGCCCCAAGCTTCACATTATACCGACAGTCTTGCCTTCTTAGTATGATATGCCTTCGTAACACTACATGCCGATGCAAGGAAAAAAATTCGGCAGCCACACTAAATACTGCTTACGTGCGAGAAGGCGTAAGCCCGCCCGCCCGCTCACTTTGTGAACGCTGTCACCGCGCGTTGCAGCGTGAAGTGACCCGATGCCACGCAGCTTGCAGTTCTATCGCGGCCCGTGCTTCGCGTTAAGGGTATGACGCGATAGCTAATGGGTTAATGCCCATAAAAGGAGTATTGGTCTTTCGCTACTTAATATTCATAGATGTCTCGGAATCCTCATACCAATTCTGGCGCAGTGGTGCGGTGGTTAAGCGATGCGCCACTGCCCTGAGATGGCAGGTGGTGCCACGGGTGGGGCATGTGCGAACCAAGTTGTCCCGAGCAACCTACCGCGACCAGTAATTAATTTAAATGCCACCGGCCAGGTTTCATAAGGACGCCATCTCCTATGGGTACCACTGAGTATTAGCACACGCGGACCTGTTTTCGCTCAATGGGGCAAGTAAGGCTTAAAGCCTTAATACACCCCACCTGGAGCCCACGACCTGGGTGTAGAGAGCCGCTTCCTCGGCGGAGAACGCGGCGCAGTCCCTGAGCAGCGTGAGGAGCAGGAGCAGCAGCCGACTGGCGGAAGACGACCAGTGCCCGCTGCGCTCGGCTCTCGGGTCGCACCGGGCACGGCACCGCTCGGAGGCGCCATCGGGCAGTCCCGCACCGCGGTCTTGTACCGAGGCGGCACCTAACACCTCGCACTCCGAACGCATCACCTTCGACGTGTTCCTAGAGGGCAGTGCCAGTCGAGGAGATATACTCGAAAGCCGACCGCCGCAGCACCGAAGAGAAGCCAGGACACGAGCAGGGACACGTGAGATGAACCGCGAGAGAGCACGAACGCGGCGCCGATGCCGATGGAAACCGGCTCGTGCCAGGAGCGGATATTAGCCGAAGACGCGCCGTTGATGATGACGACGATGGCGTCCTCAGGCTTAATGGCACATACTCACGGCGGGGGATTGGCTAGGGTGCATTGAGGATACAAATACTCTCATGGACAAGGAGTGGAGTATTTGGATAATTTTGTGTCTGAGACTAGAATTTGTACAAAAAACTGAAGAATAAAACGAAAAAAAAGCTGTGATTTCTCATTATAGCAGAGGAATCTACCTGATGTAATTGTATAGTCGTGAATACAATCGCACTCTGCGTTCAGGACATATCCCTTGATGCTTGCCCCGAAGGAGAGGAGAATAGAAATAGATAGTGGAAGCAAAATTCTAGTGATGGGGATCTCCAAGTAAATTCTACGACGAGACTGGAACCGCCAGGAGAAGAGGAAAAAGTGATCTATGAACTCAATTTCGCCACTTATAAAGACTCACAAAGGTTGGTCATGGATAACCCCGATCCACGTAAAGATTTAGTCACGGCATTCTGCCCTGCAACAAGGTCATGGACACCTCACACTGCCCTGAACTGCACATCCGCACACTCCAATCGCGCCGTTGTTCGGCCTGCATTTTCTTCTATTTTCATTTTACTTCGCATTCTAAATTTCTTCCATTCTGCTACTTTTACTTTTCATTTTAGGTAAACCATGTAATGCTAATTAGTCAGCCTTTAGCCAGCCGATTCTCGGCCGATCCCCTATAGAGTGGGCATGGGACTGTTATCTACCAGGACAACGACATCAATAGAGCGTCTACGTGCAGGACCCAACCAACGAAGGATCCGGCGACTGGCACCGACGCACTGGTCTCTCGCTGGAGATGCAGCAGGCCACGTTACGTGGGCAGAGATGTCATCATCGGTCACTAATTCCGCAAACCTCTTTCCATTCATACAAGTCAATCATTTCATACCTTCAGGATATAATAAGCTTATATATCAAATAGTCTTGACTTACCAAATACGCATCCAATATCGGCGGCGATTATGTTTAGTGTGCACCACTGAATTTTGCATACTATAACAAAGATGCCTCAGTTATGAAGCATGCAGATATTATGCATTTCGCCCACACTCCGCAGGACAGTGCTTGACATTACTACACTGTACAACGTTACAGCCCCTGAGAGGCCGTGGCAAAAAATTTGAAAAATCGAAAATTTTAAGGCACTTATGAAAAAACTGAAGGTAATGGTCCTGCAAAATATTTCTTTTTAAGTGCTTCAAGGGATCGCATCGAGCAGTCAAGACTGCCATAGAAAACCAATGGGGAGCGGTTTTGACGATAGCAAAAACGTGAATAGAACGAAAAACACAACACTGCCGTCGGGTGATCTGCGGATATATTGATTGTTACAGTGAAATATTACATTATATGAAATAACTGCGTCCACAAACGGTTTCCCGCTCAAAAATGCTTTTGTCCATAATTGCTGGGTATGAGAACGATGAAAACAAGACAACGCAGATGCACAAGATTACAACCAGGAAGTAAACGCTAACTCCGAAGACCCTTTTGGTAGACGGCCAATGGACTCGGAGCTGAGTTCTTTTTCTTTCTCGCTCTCTCTCTCTCTCTCGACCAGATATCTGGTTATTCAGTAGTAGGCGCTGGCACGGCACAATAAGCAACTCTTGTCGGGTGAACCACGCCAGCACTGTCCAAGGCTATCAAAAGATACAATACTTTTTGACAGCAAAAATATTCGGCAGACATTTAAGACTGCTTACGTGTGGGAATACGAAAACATTACTGTCCCTGGGAGCATAACCCTACTGAAAAATGTATATAGGTTTGAATGGGTCAGCAAATAGGATTATGGCACATTTGGTTTGGCTTTGTAGGATGGACGTTCTATGGGGAACGTCGTAGTGGAGGGCTCCGGATAATTTCGAACACCTGGGGTTCTTAACGAGCACTAACAACGCACACTACACGGACCTTTCACATTTTTCCTCCATCGAAGTGCTACCGTAGCGGGCGGGTTCGAACCCACGACTTTCATGCACTGTGTGATGTAAGTGCATGGTAATTAACCACGGGTAATCGAAGTTATACGGAGCCCTCCACTAAGGAGTCTCTCAAAAGCTGAATCTCGTTGGAAGCTTCATCCTATAATGTTAAACGAAATGAGGCATAATCCTATTTGTCGACCTATTCAAACCTGTACACATTTGTCAATAGGGAGTTTACGCGCAATGTTTGTACAATCATTAAAGTTCTTTTCTAAGAGTGTATGCGTCTGCGTAGTGCTTGCGCACCTGACCGCAAACGTCTGGACCCACTCGCTGCACGGCTACACACGCGCAAGTTATGTCACCACCTCTTTCTCGCTTTCTTTCATTCCTACCTTTTACCCTTTCCTTACGGCTCGGTTCCAGTGTCCGCCGTCATATGTGAGGCAATTATTGCGCCATTTCTTTTCATCAGATCCCTATTTTCAAAAACCAATTTTCAAAGTTGATACAGGAGAGAGACGATACAGAGGGTTTCCTAATCCCTCGTACGAGCACATACAAAGTGATTTACAATGCAACTCGTGCAAAGTGACACTCCAGAGATACAACAAAAAGCTTTGCACCTAAAGTGCTCTAATATAGAAGAGAGATAAACAAACAAAACACGATCTCTTTACCGGGCACTGCGACAGTCCGATGAACGGAGGATGACGACGAAGCCGTCCAGCAGGTTGGCGCACGCTGCCTCGCTGGTCCGCGGCTGGGCGAGTGGTGTGGACCTGGCAGTCGTACGGGCGCTCTTCTCTCAAGCTTAAACGGCGGCAGGCGATGACAGACAGCGGTCAACGCCCTTCATATATAGGCGCGCACCGCGTCTGTTCGTTCTTCGCACCAGGGCAGGCGCGAACATAAACACAGTATTAACGCGACAGAGTTAAGCTCGGGTCACAGAAAACCGGGGTCGGCGTTGTGAACCCGACTGCGGCGGCAGCGTTTCGATCGAGGCGAAACGCTAAGGCGCCCGTGTGCTGTACGATGTCAGTGCACCTTAAAGACCCCAGGTGGTCGAAATTATTCTGCAGCGCCTACACTAAGGTACCTCTTTCTTTCTTTCTTGCTTCTCTCACTCCCTCCTTTATCCCTTCCCTTCGGCGCAGTTCACGTGTCCGCAGATATATGAGACATACTGCGCCATTCCCTTTCCCCAAAAACCAATTTTCATTTTCATTTTTTGTTGGCGCTCTTGTCGGCGTTGTAACACGAAACACGAGAATCTTTTACTTTACTGCTGCAGCTGCAGCCGAGCACGTGGTCTGACGTCACGACAGCTGAGGAGAGACGGGGCTCAACTCGCGCGGTCGCGCGGCGACCGCGACCACCAAGGCTAACTCCTGCTCCTCCCGCTAGGGGGCGATTGTCGTCGCGGCATTGTATAAAAGAGCCCCGCTCCTCGCGCCGAGGCAGTCATACAGCATTACCAAGCATAAACCAAGTGAATCCAAGCATTACCAAGTATAACCAAGTGTCACCAGGCTATACCCTTTCACAAATCTATTATGCTTCGCATCCTAGGCTTAACCTTAGCTAAGCCAGGCCATTTTTGTTTTGTAGCGGGAGCTACACTAGGCTACCAGTCGAGAGTTTCGCGGTACATGGGAAAGGCCAGTTGTGCGCATGCGCCGTTACCATCTAAACCGAAGAGGAGCAAAGTGGGGCGTGCGCTTCGCCGTCGCTGCGGCCGCGCGCCCGCTCCACGACCACCATCAAAGCCGAGCGTGACGTCACGCGGATGAGCAGTTGTGCACATGCGCCGATACCATGGTAACCAGAGAGACCCCACTGCTGCGCCGCGTTCTTCATCGCCGCCTCTCCGCACGCCGCTCTATCAACCGAACCCCGCGTCGCATGCGCAGGATTGCGAATAAAAGGCGGAGATATAGTGGGCATCTGTATCACGTTTGACATGCATGCAAAGAAGGGGAGTGGAGCCGCTGTTAATGGAATGGAAAAACGTTTTTGCTCTAGTTACAGAGTTATCCAGCGGCTAACAGAGACATTCCATTTTAAGGAAGGATCTTCCGTTCTATGTGGTCGGCGGCCCTATTCCATGGCACCGCTGAGCTTGGTTACTCTTTGGGCGAGTTGCACCAGTCTTCTCTGGAACGCTGTCTCGCCGCTGGAGAGCAAGCTCTCCCACTGCTACGCACTCGGATTTCGTAATCTGTGAAGTGGGAACCCTGAAGGAACTGTACGGTAGCAGAGGGGGAAGAAGTGGTTGTGGCTCTAGCGGCTGCGGAGGGCTACCGAATGGGCAAATCCTTAACAATCAATACTCACGGATTCCAAGGAAGCAGGCCGCTGCTAAACGGCGGTATAGACAAGAGAAGATTAACTCTTCCGATCCTGAGGTTGTCGCCTGGAACTTGGCTTGAACCAAATAATAATAACGCTGGAGTCTGTGTGTACGTGAAACAAGGTAACGCCGCTGTCAGACATCTCCCTCCCTTCGATCGCGGTGAATAATGGTGAAGCCCACTGTGTCCGGCTTCTGGAAAGCGTCATTATCATCCCAGGAGTCTACGTGGCACCGGGAGCATCTGTCAAGCAGACGATTGAGGGCGCTGCTACGTGTATACAAGTCTACGGCACGGTTTCACAGTTATGTGTGACTTTGGGTGATTTAAACAGGAAACAGGACTCTTCTTAGTCAGTGTATCAAAGAAAAGTTTGACTTTAATTTAGCTTCGGACTCTCACGTCCGTACTACACAATGGGGAACTACTATAGAGCTTGTATACATGGCTTGCACGTGACGTCACATCCGCCTGCTCGTTGACCCGGCGACCATGCTTGTGACCCAGTCGCTCAGTCTTCGTTCAGTGCTGTGCTGCCGCGGATGCTTTCAAATTCGTGGCACCGGCACCGTTCACAGCTCTTCTTCATCCGATTTGTGCCTGCTATGGCGCCGCATGAACCTTTAAAGGCGGGTTATTACTCTGAACTCATCGGCAGTATTCGCCTTCGTTACGAAGACAAGTTGAAACTGTGCGATGATATCGATCCATACACGATGCGGCCCGGAGTGGACACAAGTGCCGATGTGAGTGGCTTCCCCGAGATTTCGCACGGCGACATCGTCACGTATCTTGTGTTTTCCGCGAACTTTGTGACTTTGGAAAACATGAAAGCGTACAAAGCTTTGGAGTCCCACAATTATTTTACAAGCGGCTGGGTGAAGCACCTTTCTGCCAAGGAATTCCAGGACGGCAAAGTTGTCCTGCTCGGCGAGGTAAGCATTACGAATCCATTTGATGATTGCGAACCTTGTTAATCTGTATGAGCAAAGCTGTGAAGAATGGTCCGTACGCCGTTTGCGCTAAGCGCTCTGTGCGGCGCATCTGAAGCGCGACATTCGGTTATGTATGTACGCGAGCACGTGAAGTGCCCGCAAAGCGTGAAAGGAGGCGGAAAAACCTTATCGGTTCCAAAAAACAAACAGAAAAACGGAACTTGAGGTCAAATCTAGGTGATCAGAATAATTTGCTTCGTGATGACCTCGGTGGCTCGCTCGAGGACCCGGCGTTGAACAGCCAAGTCCGAGCTGGGCAGCGCAGTCTCCCACAGATTAAAAGAACCGAGTTGCAGCTCCCATTATGTGCCTTTGTTTTTATTTTGCACAGTCTGAATGGCATTGCAAATGAGCAGGTTCAGACAGACAAGTTCGTGCACCGCAACTCTGAAAAAAAAACGGCTCAAATGTTTTGTCCTAAGACGACATCCCTAGGCAAAGTGCAACTGAACCGCAGCAATTTTGAAACGATAGGTCAGTAAAGCTGACGTTTTTTCTCGTTGTCTTCGCAGGTGAACCACTCACAGAGGCTGGGGCACAAACCTCTCCAAGTGTGGATTTTGTGCAAGAAGGATGGCGCTGTGATCACTGCGCACTGCACATGTATGGCTGCAGCAGGGGAAGCATGCTCCCATGTTTGAGCCTGTTTGTTTGCAGTTGAGACCGGCATCAAAATGATGAAGTCAAGAAGTTGCACCCAGAAGGATAATATGTGGCTGCCCGCTAATGTCGAAAAAGTACAATATAAGCGACTCAAGGACATAAACTTCACATCATCTAAAGGGAAAAAGCGGCAGCTTGATAGCAATTCCTTTGAGGCAGGTCCAGTCAAGGAGCGGGCTCATGTCCCGCCACTTTCAGAGCAGGAGCGTACCAAGCTTTACGGCTCAATTCAGGATGCCGGCATTGTTCCTTCAATTTTTTCAGTCCTCCCCGGATATGATGGACACTTTCAAAATCCTGTACCGATGCATGATGCCCGTTTGAGAAACCTCTACTCCGAAGAAATGTTGGCGCATGATTTGCATGATGTCATGCCATCAATAATTATAAGTGAAGAGACCGTAAAGGCCGATGAAGCTTTGACAAGGCAACAGAGCAGCTCGTCTAATTGGTTTTTGTACCGAGCGGGCAGGGTGACTGCTTCTGTAATGAAAAGGGTGTGCCACACAAGCATTGATAACCCTAGCATATCACAGCTAAAACTGATATGCTATCCTGAAAAGCAGTGGCTGAAGACGCCTGCCATCACATGGGGAGTGAAAAATGAGCCCCGTGCCTTCAGGGCATACCAAACCAGTGAAGCCGAGAAGCACGACATGTTCAAGTGCTCCAAGTCGGGGCTGCACCTGAGTACAAGATATCCGTTTGTTGGAGCAACACCAGACGGTATTGTTTGTTGCGCATTCTGTGGGAAGGGTGTTGTTGAACTTAAGTGCCCATTTTCGCTCAGGGAAGTGAAGGACGTTACAGAGATGGCTACTGCAGGTTCCTGCCTGGAAACTGTCAATGGTGTAGTCCAGCTACGGCGACAACACGGATATTTCTACCAAGTGCAGACACAAATGGCTGTATGTATGTTCAGTGGTGCGACTTCGTGCTGTGGACACCTAATTTGTTGCACGTGGAAAGAATACAAAAAGACAGGCACTTTTGTGAGGAAATTCTGGCTGCTGGAAGAAAATTCTTCATTCATGCAATCCTGCCCGAGCTTTTCAGCACCTACTTCACCAGGCAGCATGCTGGTCCAGTGGTAAACTCTCCCAGTGATGTCTACTGTTTTTGCCGTGGACCAGAAACTGGAAAGATGGTTGCTTGCGACAACGCATCCTGCCACTACAAATGGTTCCACTTTTCATGCGTGGCACTCAAGCGAGCACCAAAAACTACACTGTGGTTTTGTCCAGAGTGCAAAGGACCCAAAGGCTAAGCAACCTGTAACACAACTTGGACAGCTGCCTCATGTTTCAACCTTGGAAGTGCGTCTTGAGGCTGGAACACACGTGGCCCATATGGGACACGCTGAAATCTGGCGTTGAGAAATGACAATGCCGTCAGCAGATTCTGAGTTTGCTTTATTCAGACATGCAGGAGCAGGACTCACAATCACTTATCCACTGAGGCCGAAGCCTGCTGTCCAGTGCTTTATTCAGACATGCTGAAGCAGGATTCACAATCACTCATCCACTGAGGCTGATGCCTGCTGTCCAGTGGCGTCCTTTGGTGCAGCAACAATTGATGCACACAAGTTAGCACACAACACACAGTTACAATTTTGTCTAGTGGTGCGACTTCATCTCCTGGCCGGCACACAATGTAATCGATTGGCAGGACAGACTTCAGAAAAATAAACTTATTCCTAATGAGTCCAATTACTCTATCCACGTGTATTCGCACGTTTGCGAGCTTTCTTGTGCTCTGCACATCTGCTGAAAGTTGTTTCTTTCCCCTGGTAAACGCTGGCACGTGAAGCTTTGCACAGTAGAAACCAACGCTTTCGCTGATGTTAAAACCCCTGTCTGCGAGTACGTCTCCAGGCACCAAGTTGTCCAAAAACCGACAGTGTTCGGTGATATGTTTGTCACTTGCCCTGCCTCCCCAACCTTCGGATATATATGTAACAACACCTTGTGGAACAATCCCAATCAGGAACTGGGACCATGTTTCACATCTTGGAAGATACGATGATGGCCTTTCTATCTTGATTTCGAAGCAATCGATGATGACTGCTACATTCGCACCAAACGAGTCGTAGAATGCCTGTGGCATTGTCTTTTGCAAAGCATCTCGTGTGGGCCCGATTATTTCATCTTTAAGTCTGCAATACGCCACATGCAGCCACTTGTCGAAAATGCGCGATACTGTAGCCTCTGAAATATTGAACCGAAATGCAAGGTCAGCGTTTTGCAGATTTACTTTTAGCTTCATCATGAACAGAACGAATTCTTGAAATTTTGTGAGCTTATTGTTGACATTGCGTGAAATGAAGCTTGGTAGTGCTTCGAACACAGCAAATAAAACAGCAAAGTTTGGCATCCCAGTGTACAGTCGCACCTTTGCTTCACAACTTTTCAGTGAGTCTTCAGTCACCTCGAGCTGCTCTTTTTCTTTCTGCAATGTGTACAGATGTTCATTCAGCACTACAGAATGCTGCTCCAGTGCCTGTATGTCTTGCATGGTCATGTCGGTTTGAACAGCGATTCCAGTATAAAAAAAAGTTTATAAGCTCGTAAACTAGAGTGGCAGCCAGCGAAACTCCATGCTTGCTAGGCATCACAAGCACTAGGTAAGCGGACCGACGCACCAAAGGCCTTGGAATGCATCGTAAGCAAAAACAAATGACCATGCATTACTATGAAAAAAAAATGCCTACTGACCTGTCTCATTTTCATCGGCGCTGACTTCCTCGGCTTGCGGTGGCTGTGGGGAATCGGGACAGGCACGCGGCGACGCCTCCGACGCCACTGCTGTCGCTTCAACATCGGCCCGTCGCTTGTGAGCGAGTCTTTTTGCTCTGCGATCGTGCCGCGCGGAATCAGCATGCCTGGTCCCGTGGCCGAGACTGAGAGACGGGGCCCAGTCTGGATTTGTCTCGTCGAACAGGTTGGACGGTTCTCCTGCGGACGCAAAGCTGTTTTCAAAGCGTTCCACGTAGTCGTGTTGGCTTTTTTTTTCTATAAAACGGAGATACATACAGTGGGCTCACCTTTTATGAAATGCACACCGCAGACGCGCACATTGGGGCTTTCGTGGTTGAAATTAGCACGTTTTATGCGTGCTAACCACAAGCTGCGGCGCTTCGCACTCAGAGTCTTGGTTCGCTCGCACTGGTTTTCGATCACTTTCGGCAGAGAGAAAAACCTCGCGCTAGTTGGCCTTTTCTTTCTCCTGTAACGTCGCTGCGATTGGAGCAGCCCACAACGGCGCAGTTGACCATGCTGAGACTGCAACGCTTACGCACACGCGGAAAACAACACGAGCTGGCACTACCGCGACCACTCCAGTGCGCACGGAGCGGCGGTGGGTCATGAATATCGCGGCCGCGTATCCCAGCATTCCTGTTGATGACGTCGGTGCAAGCCATGTATACTAAAGAGGCTCTACCAAATCGAAATACTGTATCGACAAAATTGAGACCGCTGCTTGCTACTTCACAGATCATCGGGCAGTCTTCGTCTCTGTCAAGCAAAATGAATAAAAGATGTGTATACCCAATGTCTCTCATTGCTAAACATACAGTGACCTTAACAAGGTTAGCCAGGGAAACACACCTCTCGCAAAGTATATCCCGGCATAGCCGAGCTAAGCCACTTTTTATTGTTTATTGGGAAAGGAAATGGCGCAGTATCTGTCTCATATATCGTTGGACACCTGAAACGTGCCGTAAGGAAGGGATAAAGGAGGGAGTGAAAGAAGAAAGGAAGAGAGAGGCTCCGGAATAATTTCGACCACCTGGGGATCTTTAACGTGCACTGACATCGCACAGCACACGGGCGCCTTAGCTTTTTTCCTCCATAAAAACACAGCCGCCGCGGTCAGGTTCGAACCCGGGAACTCCGGATCAGTAGCCGAGCATCCTAACCACTGAGGCACCACGGCGGGTCTAGGCCACTGCTAATTTTTATGCGTTGCATATTGCAATCACTCAGTTCAGCCCTTGGGCGCGGCCGGCCAGCCACCATTGACCTTTAGCGCAACCACGTGACATGACGTCACGACAGCCGGAGGAAAAGCTGGGCCCAGACTCGCGCGGTCGCGCGCGGCCGCAGCCACCACCTGACTCCCGCTAGGGGCGCTGCGCCGGCGCGTGACGTCACGGAGGAAAAGCTGGGCCCCAACTCGCGCGGCCGCGCGCGGCCGCAGCCACCACCTGACTCCCGCTCCTCCCGCTAGGGGCGCTGCGCCGGCGCGTGACGTCACGGAGGAAAAGCTGGGCCCCAACTGGCGCGGTCGCGCGCGGCCGCAGCGACCACCTGACTCCCGCTCCTCCCGCTAGGGGCGCTAAGCCAGGCTACAGCACTTCTCGCCTCACTACTGGTACTTGCACACAAAGAGTATGGTGGAGCTGCCATAAAAAAAAACGTAAACCAATAAGCTCCTGCCTGTACCACTAAAGTATCACAGGCTTAACCCAATCGTAATATAAATGAAAAGGCCCGAAGGCAATGTTGTGCTTTTGCCACCCGTAGGTGGGAAAATAAAAAAATGGGGTAATGCTACTAAGCGACCCACAGCCGGGGGAGCGGGCCCGGGGAGACTCCCCTGATCTCCCCTGGGACGTAGCGGAGGGGGTGGGACATAGGTTGTGGAAATGGGACTGAGGGAAGGGTTATGGGTAATGTGATGGGAATGGGGACAGCGAGATATTGACCCTCATTTTATCATCGCTCGACTCCTGTCTGGCCAGGACAGGGAGGGCGTCGATGTTGTCCAATGGTGCGGCTCCACTCACGGGATGCCCGACCACCCAACGACGCAATAGCTCCGACTCGGAGACAGGGAATCCTAACCCGGGGCAGCTGCCTCGGGCTAATAATAATTGGTTTTTTGGGGAAAGGAAATGGCGCAGTATCTGTCTCATATATCTTTGGACACCTGAACCGCGCCGTAAGGGAATGGATAAAGGAGGGAGTGAAAGAAGAAAGGAAGAAGGAGGTGCCGTAGTGGAGGGCTCCGGCATAATTTCGACCACCTGGGGATCTTTAACGTGCACTGACATCGCACAGCACACGGGCGCCTTAGCGTTTTTCCTCCATAAAAACGCAGCCGCCGCGGTCGGGTTCGAACCCGGGAACTCCGGATCAGTAGTCGAGCGCCCTAACCACTGAGCCACCGCGGCGGGCTCCTCCACGACTTTCAGGGGTCCGGTTCGGACTGGCGTCCCGCTCCCAGCTACTAACCGTCAAGTGTTTTTCGCGGCTTTTCAGACTCCGGAAGTATGTGTGGTGGATCCAGCCAATGGAATTAGACTCCCGGGGACCCACCTGTGCTTCCAACCAACCAACCTTGCACTTATTTCCTCCCCTGGCTTGCTCCACACCTACTGAGGAGGGAGTGTTCAGGGCCGGGCTGACCGGGCCACAAACCAAGAACCTGGCCGAGGGTGAGATAACCCGGGCCTACTCCACCGCTACTCCACAACATCGACGGTTTTTGCATCGGTCCTACTAAGGTCCCCCTTACATCGGCGTCCCGCGCTCTAGCCTCACGGCCCCGCGGTCAGCCATCCCTGGCTGCTTCCCCGAGGACATCGCTCCCAAGGAGCCCTTCTGCTGGAAACCCCCGCGCGGACCTGGCCTCTCCGTGGCCAGAAACCGACGCGCCAGCCGGTAGCCACGCACGCCCCCGCGTGCAGAGGCTTTTTGATTTTCGAGCACTTTTTGAGCCAAATTCCGTGAGTCCAACCTGATTATGAAACCAGGCCTGCCTCCGCACAGGCATCGGACCTCACGTGCGCGACTGGCCCGCTCAGTCGCTTGGGAGTCGCTGCCACTCCCATTGGGGTTTTGCATCCCCAGAGGACGGGCCCCGGCCAGCCCATCCCCACCGCTGTGCATTGCACCGGAACAAAGCCTAGTAGCCGAAACTACACCGGCCCGTATCCGGTGGCAGGGGGGGGGGGGCACGGGCAGGCCGCACAGTCGGATTTCCCCCCCTGGTACTTGCACACAGAATGACCAAGAATTAAAATAGCTAAACCAAGTATTACCGAGTAAATCCAAGTATAACCAAGTATTGCCGAGAAAATCGAGTGCCGCCAAGCAATACCTCGCCCTCAAAAAAAAAAGACCGCGCAATATGCAACGCATTCTTGGCTTAACCAAGCTAAGCCTGGTAATTTTTTTTCGAGATCCGCACCGTAAGGGAAGGAATAAAAGAGGGACTGGAAGAAGAATGATTGGTTTCTGGGGGGGTTAACGTTCTGGGGGGTTAAGTGACAGGCTATGAGGGACGCCGTAGTGAAGGGTCCCCAAAATTTCGACCACTAGAGGTGCCGTAGTGGAGGGCTCTGGAATAATTTCGACCAGCTGGGAGCTCTTAACGTGCACTGACATCGCGCAGTACACAGGCGTCTTTTGCGTTTCGCCTCCATCGAAACGCGGCGGCCGCAGTCGAGTTCGAAAACGGGTTCTTCGGGTCAGTAGCCGAGCGCCCTTACCACTCAGAGACCGCGGCGGGTAGAATGTTCGAATAAAAAACTCGTGTTTGTTTAGCATTGCTCAACACAGTATTTTGTGCGAAAGCACTGTTTTTTGCAGCTGGATACCACCGCCACATTCCTCAAGGCATGGCAGCTGTCCACTGACCTAAGGACCTTCCTTTCCTCAAAATCATCGGAGTATAGAACATTGTCAACGCCATGACAGGGGTCCACTGACCTACGAACCTTCATTTCCTCAAAATCAACGGAATTTAAAACATTGTCAGCGCCATGGCAGGTGTCCACTGACCAAAGGACCTTCCTTTCCTCAAGATCATCGAAGTCTAGATCATTTTAAACGCCATGAGAGGTGTCCACTGACCAAGAGACCTTCCTTTCCTAAAAATCAACGGAGTTTAGAACATTGTCAACGCCATGACAGGTGTCCACTGACCAAGGGACCTCCTTTCCTCAAAATCAACAAAGTTTAGAACATTGTCAACGCCATGACAGGTGTCCACTGAGCAAGAGACCTACCTTTCCTCAAAATCAACGGGGTTTAGAACATTGTCAACGCCAACGCCAATGAACACCATGAAAGCCGACGGCCTATAGCTTCAGTGCTAAGTTTCTGCCAAAACGTTGTCAATGTCAACGCATGCAGCGCACATCTTTCACTACCACCACGTAGCTTAAAGCGCGACTTAGGAGTCCACTGTCCCAGGGGACCAGGAGGAGGAGGTAAACTTTATAAATAAGGTCTTAGGCGCGGTGTGGGGTGAGGTTACCCTCCACGCGGTGGGCTCCTCTTCTAGGCCGGACGGCAGGTGGCCGACCGACGATGTCGCTCGGTGACCTCTTCGGCCCGCTCCGTGACTCGGAGTTGAACCTCCGGGTCCGATCTGAGCAGGTGGTGGTGAAAACATTTATTCAGAACGGACAGGAGGTGTTTGGATCAGCCAGCAATGGACCGATCCTTACAAACACTAGGTAGAGGTCCCTAGTTTGGGACCCCAGTGGCGGTAGCCGCCGCCCGGGCGCGCCCGACTAAGGCTTGTTGGGCTTGTAAGTCGAGGCAGCCGAGCAGGGTCGCCTCCCAGTCCTCCCGGGTTGGGTTGGGGATGGGGGGAATGGCCGGGTTGGAGGGGCAGGCCCACACCATGCGGCCTCCCACTGCGATTGGGTAGAGAGCTGTAGACTGTTCGACGGCTTGTATTGATTATGTGAGTATAGGATGTGTGGTGTGTCTGCCTGATGGTGCCCACAGAGAACAGACGGGGCTGAACGGCTGTTGGAACGATATGGAGACATGTACGGATTAAGTAAAGTGTCTGTTTGGAGCTGCCGCCAACTGACTTGTGTTTTACTTAGAGATCTATGTGGTTCTGGGAAGATTTGTCTTTCTTTTTTGAAGTGGGTAGTAACTTCTTTGTAGGTCGTCACTCGCTCCTTGGCCGACCTTAGCTCGGGGTAGTGCACCTCCCGGTTAACAACGAATCCTCGGACTAATTGGTGCGCCGCCTCGTTTCCAGGATGGCCAGCATGGGAGGTGACCCAGATTAATGTTATCTGGCGGGTATTGGAGATTTTTTGTAATGTTTTTATGGCTGCGGAGTGGGCCCTTCCTTTGACAAAATTTCGAATTGCGGTTTTAGAGTCGCTGATGATATATTTGGCAGTGGTGGAGGTAATGGCAAAAGCTATGGCAGCTTCTTCGGCCTCCTCCGGAAATTTTGTTTTGTCGATCATCGCCGATGCGAGGAGAGAACCTTGATGATCGACAATTGCCAGGAAAAAGGCGTCTCTGTCCGCATGTTCTGCCACGTCGACATGCGCCGTGTCTTTCTGAACTGAAAATCTTTCGTGAAGTTTTTGTTCCCTAGCCTTTCTTCTGTCCTTATCGTGTGTGCTGTGCGATGTCAGCGCACGTTAAAGATCCTCAGGTGGTCGAAATTATTCCGGAGCCCTCCACTACGGCACCTATCTCTTCCTTTCTTCTTTCACTCCCTCCTTTATCCCTTCCCTTACGGCGCGGTTCAGGTGTCCAACGATATATGAGACAGATACTGCGCCATTTCCTTTCCCCCCCCCCTAAAAAAACCAATTAATATTATTATTAGGGTGGATGCATGTTTTTGGGCAGAGGATGGACTATTAAGTGTTCGTGCATGTGTCTTGGAATTGTCAAGGTGTGTGCACGGATCCCTTCCTATTGTATTCCTGCCTTCCTTAGCATGAAACGTCCCATTTCAGTGCCTTACAGTCTTTCGTTTAGTGCGGTGAGGTGTGCTTCCATCATTTCCGTTAAAGTGTTATGAATTCCTAACTGTAGTAGTTTTTCATTTTGGGTATGACGAGGAAGGTTGAGCGCAATTTTGTAGGATTGTCTAATTAGAGGATCCAGGTCGTCTCTTTCTCTGACTATGAGGACGTGTAGTGTAGAGTAGATGACTCTGCTAAGAACGAAGGCTTCGATTAGTTTCCTGGTCTCGGCTTCTTTAACTCCTCGCCTACTCGCGATGCGTGTGATGAGGAGACAGATTTAGTTGACGGTGGTTCTCAGTTTAACAAGGTGATGGTTCGGGCTAGTGGGTATGCATTATGATCCATAGCGCAGCAACAAAACAGGGGACAAACACAAGCGCTAAACTTCCACTACGCTTTATTTAGTGCACACAGAATTTATACATGCAGTAAAGAACTATACCAGTCAGATTAGACAAGATACTTTGTGAACAAAGCTTAAAAATCACATGCAATACATTTCACTGGTTGGCATACTGCTCCGAGGCTAAAAATGCCATATCTTTCTTTGTCAGCGACAATGACGGACTGCTGACGCAGCTTTCAGGTCCAGCTCTTTCGATTGCGGCAGCCTCGATAATTTCCCTTGTTAATCTATCGGCATTTCTGCCTATCACCTCGCATTCTTTAAAACCAGGCTTGCATTTATGAGCACGCCAGTGCCGTGCCAAATTGCTGGAACCGCCATCCCTAACTTCCCTATGGTGCTCGCTTAACCGCTCATTAAGGCATCTGCCTGACTGCCCAATGTACGCCTTGCCGCATGAAAGCGGGGTACTGTAGACTATATCTTCAGTACACTGCACGAAAGGGTTTCTATGCCAAATCGTGCCGCTATTCTGAAGCCTGCTGTCGGGACAGGTGGCCTTGCAAATGCGGGACAATTTTTCTGGTGCAGACATATACAGCTTCACTCCCACTTTTTGTGCTACCTTCTTGAGGGAGTGTGACAGCTTGTGGATATATGGCACCACCACTACCTTGTTGCCCCCTTCGCCATCAGTTCCAGTCTTCTTGGCCTTTTCCTGCTGATGCAAGCTCTCAGCAACCGAAACTAATAAGTGTCTGGGGAATCCTGCTGCTCGGAGGCGGTCCACCTGCTTATAAAAACTACTTTTCATCAAGCATGCGCAGGACTTGCTAACTGCATTTGAAAAGCACGTCTTCATGACCCCTCGCTTGACCAGCCTCGTATGCGTAGACGAAAAGGGTAATAGGGGCTTCTCAGCTCTGGGCTCATACATCCAACAAACCTGCTGTCCAGTAACCAATTTTAGGTCAAGAAACCGAATAGTGCCCTCAACCGGAAGCTCATGGGTGATCTTCAGAGGGTGCAGACACACAGAAAAGGTAGAAATAGCGGTTGCGGCTGTTACAGAAACATCTCTATGGCTATTAGGAAGGACCACTAGGTAGTCATCAACATACCTAAACGTCCGAATGACAACAGCAACATCCAGTTTATATTGCAGTCGCCTGTCTTGACTAGCAAGGTAGAGGTCACTGAGCGCTGGAGCAATGCACGAGCCGATGCATACTCCATCCTTTTGCAGAAATATCTCCTGATTCCAGCTAACAAAGGTCGAATTCAGATACAGAGACAATACACTCAAGAACCCGTCAACAGACACACCTGATTCATTCTGAAAAGCAGCAGCCCCAAAGCGATGAATGCAGTCTTAGATACATTCTAAAAGCTGCTGATGTGGCAGGGAGTAATAAAGATCTTTCACATCTATTGAAAAAAAATCCACATCTTGCTCTTCAAGTTCTTTTAGAAACAAAACCACTTGTTCTGAGCTTCTAACCAGAAAAGGATCATCAACGCTCAAAAGATTGAGATGTCGTTGCAGAAATAGCCCTACCGCCTTCTGCCACGTCCCTAGTTCAGATATGATGGCACGGAACGGTGCTTCAGACGCACAAGCCTGAAGCACCGTTCCGTTGCCCGGTTTTGGGATGACTTCTTTTTTTTAAAGCGAAATTTATTGCCCCAGGGCATCAATGATGGGTGAAGGTGAGGTGAATGATTTAGTAGAGATTAAATGAATGAAAAAAGGTTAGCTGATTTGATGAAGTCCAGTAGAGAACGATGGTACGGTCCCTGCGTCCAGGCAATGTATGCAGCAGGGTTGCTTGGTGAAACACCTGCTACCAACAGGTGCCGGATCCTTGTGGGCTTGAGAGCTGGGCAGTCCCACAGTAAGTGATGAATGTCGGCCTCCATGTCCTCGTGTTTACATATCGGACACCCTGGCCGAGGAAACAATTCTCGGTACTGAGGCCATTTCCGAGTGATGGCTGGTGTGAGGGCAACCCCGACCCGGATCCTCCTAAGCGCAACCTCCTCTGCACAGGTAAGACCGCGGGGGAGGGATACCGCACACGGAGGGATGAGAGCACGTGTGCGGCGCCGGAGGAGTTCATTTCTTGATGAAAAGAGGGTAAAATTGTCCAAATGAAGGAGCCGAGGCGGTGATGAGTTTGTATTCGCAAGGCGGGTCGCTAAATCTGCCTGGCTTTGATAGGTCAGCAGATCCCGTGGGACCCACTCAATACGTACTGGCTGTGGGATGCGTGCGCGAGCCGGTGGATGTCCTGACATATCGTTGGACAGCGGCTAACACGACGTAGCAACCGGACAGCTTGAAGGGCGTCAGTGCGGATGACAACGCGGGCCGCAGGGAGCATAGTTATGTCGGCCATGGAGCAGAGTGCTTCTGGAACTGCCACGAGCTCAGCACAAAAGGACGAAGAGGGTTCCGTAAGCTGAAACCAAGAGGTTTGATTCAGGGCAGGTCTGAAGGGGCAGTAGATAGCTGTTGTTTCTTTGCAGTCTTGTACGCTTGCGTCTACGTAGACAACAATGGATCCTTCAGGCAGGCAAGCATCTTGTTCCTCAAATTTCTGGCGAAGCAACGATGCCGAATGATCAGATGTTGGCCGGCGATTATCTGTTGGCTTCTTGTCGCTGAACTGTACAAACTTCCATGTGGGAATAACTGGCGTTGGCGGCTGAAGAATAGAGTGTGACGTTGCATAAGTCATCAGGCATGCGTGGAGTGCGATAGACTGGCCTTAAGGCTGCGCGTTTCACGCTGCTGTAGCGTGTTTATAATATCTTGATCCGTGCCTGGGTCTATGTTTAAAATTTTGGTTATTTCTTTTTGAGTCGTAGCTTTGTTAGATTTCGGATCAAGGAGATGTCGCAAAAGATTCCACGTCTCTCTTGTGCCTAGATTTCCATTTACATTTTCGCAGATATGGTTCCACTGTTGTCTCGCGAGTTCTGCTGAATGGTGTTGAATTTCTTCCGTGAGTGTGACTATCCTGTTTCTAAGTTTTTGTTGTATTTTTGCTTAAGCCATCTTTTTTCTAGGCTTTGCGTTGCCTCGCACATGTGTGTAAGTCGGCTGTCAATCGTATTTACGCCCAGGTCATGTACTAGTTCTTTAGTGGCCTTTCCCACATCCGATAGGAGGGTTTGTGTCCACTGTTCTAGGTCAGTGATCGGTCCCTGAGTTTGGTTGCGGATCATCCCAAGTTTGTCCTAGTCGGTGATTGTTTTTTTTTTGGGTGGGGGGGGGGGTTGAGATTGCCAATGGCGATTTTAGACGTTATGATATAATGGTCACTTCCCAGATTTTGTCTCGTGTTGCTCCAGCTTAAGTCCGGGAGATTTTTGCCTATCGTGAGGTCCGGGCCCGTGTCCCTGTTCACGCCGTTGCCTATCCTGGTAGGTTGCATGGGGTCTGTGTATTGGGTTAGCCCTCTTTGCTGGATAAAATTCATTAGGGTCGTGCCTTTCATGGATATTGTTGCGTGTCCACACTGCACGTGTTGTGCGTTGAAGTCGCCCACTATTAGAGTTGGGTTTTGGCCTACGAGTTGTACGGCTTTGAAAATAGCGGCTTTCGCTGGTCCAGCCTGTCCCCTGAGGTGAGTCTATGCGTTCAGTATGAACAAAAGACTTTTTTCTGCTAGGTGGAATTTAGATTAATATACAATCGAGCTCTGCGTTTTCAATCTCGTGGTTAACCACGGTAAGGTTTCTATGTAACATCGTAGTGGTTAAAGGCTGTTCTGCGAGGTGACATGGCAGAACTACCCGGTACCCTGGCAGTTTTAGTCGAGACATTCTGGGTTCTTGGATCGCCATTACGTCAGGTTTTTCGGATTACGATTGAATGTATAACTGCAGATCTGCTTTTTTGTTGCGCATAGACCTGCAGTTCTACAGCCAAATTATTATTGTTTTAGGATTGGCCATTTTTCTGGGATAGATCGATTCGCTTCTTGAACTGACGGGGGAAGCCGACGTAAAATTTCCTGTAAAACAGTGTCGATTACTCCTAACTGGAGATTTACATCCTGTATGTGTTGTTCGAGTCTTTGTGTTAAATTGTCAACTCTTTGTGTCAGGTTATCGAGTTTCTGGTTGTGCTCTTTCACTTTTTGTTCGAGTTTTGGGACTCTACCCTCCAATAAGGGATTTCTTACGTCAGCTACTGCTAGTTTTTTGCGAGGTGTTTCTTCCTTGCTTACTATGCTTACTGGTGTCTCGACTGATGTGGTCACAGTAGTTTCCATTTCTGTGACTTCCGGCATTGGGAGTGGTTTTGGAGGAGGGCCCTTAGATTTGGCGGGTGCTTTTAATTTACTATTTTCTTGTTCCAAGTGTTTGATTCGGTCCGTGAGCACTTGAATTTGGTGGAGTACCTGATTGAGTTTAGGCTGTAATGACTGCAGCTTCGTGCCCTTTCCGCGAGAGGGCACTCCCGCCCAGCTCACCTGTTTCGGTCCGGGGCTCTGAGTCCGGCTGCTGGTGCTGCTGCCACCTACACTGCGGCTGCTGCATCCGCTGCGGCTGCTGCTGCATCCGCTGTCCAAGGACGGGAAGGAGCTCGAGCGGTCCTTCCTTTGGGTGGATGTTGGGTCGTCGCAGGTCCGGGATTTGGGGCTTGACTGGTGCTCCGATGTTTTCGTTTGGGGTCGTTGAAATCGTTTCTTTCAGCTGTTATCGCCTGTGCGGTGCCCTCCTCCGCAGACAATGCAAACTGGGTCGCATATTTCTTCCTTCAGGTGCTGGTAGTCGCAGTACGGGCACCGTTGTTGCTGTGGCTCCGCACATACGCCTGTTCTGTGTCCGATTCTCCTGCAGTTCGTGCACGCCTCTAGTTTTGCAATGAAGGGGTAGAGTGGGTACAGGACTCCGAAGTATACGATGCTATCTGGTAGTTCGTCTGCGCCGAAGTGGAGCAGAAGGGACTTTGATGTTTTTTGCCATGGCTCATGTTTGTACGATTTCAGGGTTTCTTTTTCGGAATTCTGTCATCATTTCTTGTTCAGTTTCGCCATCGTAAGCCCGATAGTTGATGACCTGCAGGGCCCTGTCCAGAGGGGCGATGTACGACGTGAAGACGATGTCCTTGCCTTCTATCTTGATTTGCTTGACTGCGACGTAACGTAGTGCGTTTGCCTGCACCGGTGGCGTTGATATGATGAACACGTTTGCACAATTTGTTCTAGATTTGTCTTTATCAGCCTCGGTTGCGGTGATGCCGCTCGCTGTTGCGATCGCGTGCCTCATGGACTTCTCGGTGTAGCGCGTGAAGTCTACGCCACTTGTTGGTCTGTCGATGATTTTATAGTCCACCTCCGGGAGTCGGGGAAGCGGTTTCTCAGCATGGAGTGCAGAGAGAGGTTTCGCCTGCGGCTTCTCGGTCCGCTTATTGGCTTCTCAGCTGTGAATAACTCAGCTTTATGGTCTTTATTACGGTATGAAACAATCGTTTTCCAATCGGTCGTATCGAATCCAACTGGGGAGGCGTTAGTTCCAACTACGGCGTACTCCATGACTGCCGCCGTGGCGTTGGCGCCGCGCTAGGCTTGGTGTTCGGGTAAGCTAGGGCGCCGGAGCGACGCTGGCTTTAGACATTCGGAGCTCGGTCGCCCGAGCTCCGATTTGCTTATACGAGGTCTTGAAAGGTGCCTTATACACTTACGCTTCTTGCCCGTGCGTCAGAGTTGATGTATACTGGTGTTTTCCCTTGGAGCAGGTGCTCCCAGAGCCCATACGAAACACATGCGTCTCCGTTGCCCCCTAGCGGGAAAAACAAAAAAACCCAGGGGGCCACTTGTGTGTCTTTTGCTTTCGAAACTCCCGCTCTTCATCGGTTTCGGGCAGCTGTCATTGAGGTCAAACAGTGATGCCATTTCATCTGCAGGTGCGGTATCTGTTGCTCAAACCAGCGACGTCGCTTCGGCGGACGCGGCTTTGCGCCGCGCCTCTATCTAAATTTCCGGAGCCGTTTAGTATGGCGTCCCTCATAGACTGAGCCGTTTTGGGACGTGGTGGTGGTGGGGGTGAAAACTTTTGTAGCGAGAGCTACACTACGCTAGTCAGAGCCGCGTTTCGCGTGGTCAGCCGGAGCGAGAACTGCGCATGAGCCGTTACCATGGCAACCAGCTGCGCCGTTCCACAGGTGTTTGCCGCTTTGTCGCGCCCGTCTCCATCGCTGTGCCGATGCGTGGCTTCACGCGTCACTACCGCGGATGCACCGTTACCATGGCAACCAGATGCGCCATTCTGCCGGTGTTGCAGTTGCGCCTGTCTATGGAGCTTGACGTGTAAAAGCCCTGAGGGCATGCTCATTGCCAGTGAGGACGGGGTGGCTTCCTGGTCTTACGGGCCTAAGATCTTGGGCTTTTCGCACATTTGGCGAGGGCCCCTTGTCACCTGAGGTATCTGTTGCTTAAACCGTCGTCGTCGTTTCAGATGACGCGGTTGCTTCGGCGCGCGTCCTTTCTTTCAACCTTTCCTCTCACATCTCTTTTAACTCCTATTTTCTGCACGTGGCAGCGATTGTGCCTCAGCTTGAGCCAGTGGGCAGGACCGTGCATTTTCCTTTTTATTCTTCTTTCAGTCACAACTGAGGTTCTCCATGGGTGAAGAAGCTGACGGTGAGCGCGTGTACTACGCGCAGCATCTGGTCGGCTACGAGAAGCTGCTTCGGACTACCCCGAAACCCGAAGCAGCTTCTCGTAGCCGACAAGATGTTGCGCGTAGTACACTCGCCCCGAAATTGCCCCGCCGCGGTGGCTCAGTGGTTAGGGCGCTCGACTACTGATCCGGAGTTCCCGGGTTCGAACCCGACCGCGGCGGCTGCGTTTTTATGGAGGAAAAACGCTAAGGCGCTCGTGTGCTGTGCGATGTCAGTGCACGTTAAAGGTGGTCGAAATTATTCCGGAGCCCTCCACTACGGCACCTCTTTCTTCTTTAACTCCCTCCTTTATCCCTTCCCTTACGGCGCGGTTCAGGTGTCCAACGATATATGAGACCGATACTGCGCCATTTCCTTTCCCCCAAAACCAATTATTGTTATTATTATTATTATTATTATTATTACCCCGAAATCGTTGCTGCGCGTCAATTTATTTCCTCAAAACACATCCTTTCGCGAGGTTGAGGTGTTCACCGAGATGTCGAGATCTGAGAGCTTCTGCGCCCTTTCCTTTTTCCTTTCCTTTCGTCAAAAACGTTTCCTTTTGGGACCCGACCGCGGCGGCCGCGTTTCGATCGAGGCGTAATGGCGGCGCCAGTGTTATAGACCTTTGAAACATAAACACTTGAGTGCAGTGGGGTTATGCGGAGAACCAGGGTATTGCGTGCTCCAAGTTTCATCGTTACAGTAGTTTCGCCCGCCGCGGTAGTTGAGTGGTTGCTTCGCTCGTCTAGCTGAGCCGGAATACCCGGGTTCGAACCTGATAGCAGTGGCCGCGTTTCGATGGAGGCGAAACGCAAAAGGCGCCCGTGTGTTGTGCGATGTCAGGATCCCCACGTGGTCTAAATTATTCCGGAACCCTCCACTACGGCACCTCCTTCTTCCTTCCTTCTTTCCTTCCTTTCTTCTTTCCCTCCCTTCTTTACCCCTTTCCTTACGGTGATATCACGGTTAGTTGGCTCTGATTTTAGCAGATTATGGTTGGTTGGCGGCTGGTTGGTTCTGAGTCAAGCAAATACTAAACCCAGAACCAACCAACCACCAACCAACCGCAATATCCACCGCTCTGGGCTCCATGTCATTATACGCAACGCTCAATGGTCCACTGGAGGATCTAATAAAGCAAGTAATTTTCCTTCTCGGCTGCTAAGCATTCGAACTTTTCTTAATTAAAATAAATGCACACCCCTGCCCTGCGTTAATCTTCAATCTATTTTTTAGTGAAGTGATTTTAATCTGGAAAGTAGCCGCACATTCTAAGGTTAGCACAAACATTTTGATGCATTCGTCGTAAACTGGAGAAATAATAATAATAATTGGTTTTGGGGGAAAGGAAATGGCGCAGTATCTGTCTCATATATCGTTGGACACCTGAACCGCGCTGTAAGG
The DNA here is from genome assembly GCF_052857255.1 of Amblyomma americanum. Lineage (NCBI taxonomy): Eukaryota > Metazoa > Arthropoda > Arachnida > Ixodida > Ixodidae > Amblyomma > Amblyomma americanum. The sequence continues at coordinate 101,107,919 of NC_135506.1, read as the reverse complement.
GAAGGGATAATTTAGCGACTGAAAGAAGAAAGGAAGAACGAGGGGCGGTAGTGGAGGGCTCCGGAATAATTTCGAACACCTGGGGATCTTTAACGTGCGCTGACATCGCACAACATACAGGCGACTTTGCGTTTCGCCTCCGTCGAAACGCACCCGCCGCGGAGCCACTGCGGAGGGTATAAATTGGAGAAGCACAGACACTGATGAAAAACACTGCTATCCTAACTCGTTCGGCTACTCATCCAGCGTAGCCAGAATGAAGGCAAAACGCAAAAGGCGGCAGTGTGCTATGCGATGTCAGGGCGCGTTAAATGTCCCCAAGTGGTCGAAACTGTACAGGAGCACACCACTACAGCGCCCTTCTCTTCCTCTTTTATATCTCAATTCTTCC